>NC_073696.1:70560688-70885134 GCF_029784165.1 Wyeomyia smithii
TCGAAAGCTAACCACAACTTAGGGTTCATTCTTCACATGGCTAAAGACTCTCGTAACTCGTATTGCTTGCGAGTCCTCTACTTCTCGTTAGAACGCTCAATTATTGACAAGGCCTCTATTGTATGGAGCCCTGATTCACACATTTGGAAATCTAGAATAGAAGCTGTACAGCACAGATTTATCAGATACACACTAAGAAATCTTTCTTGGTCTAATCCAGTTAACCTATCACCATATGAAGACAGATGCAACTCATTGATTATTGACACTTTAAACAAAAAGAGAAACACTTCAAGAGTTGTATATCCGTCGCCATGAACTCCTATCGATGTTGAACCTAAACTTCAAGCCCAGGCTTCTCAGACCACGGGTCATGCTTCGACCTCGATTTTTTTCATTACTAGAGCAATTAAAGTATAGAATCCTTAGAAGTGATGCCTTAGAATAATTGTTATTAAGGTGTCATTACTGTTACTACTTTCCATTATTCTTGACTGATTTTTTTATATGTGATCTGTAATTATAAACTATGTAACACCGTATCTAAAACGGGTTTTTAAGCCGATTTGAGAATGGCTATGATATTGCCAGCCCGCTTCAGTCTGCTTCTTCCAATAATCAATTCATTGAGGTTATGTCAGTCAACTAAATATAAAAATTCGACCATTCTGAATTCAAAATATTCAGCAAATATACGCACACATATTTGGCATTTCTAAAATTCCTTCCAACATAAAATGGCTGTTTTTACTCATATGATTCACCATATGGAATCTATGCCTCTCAGGGATGAAACAAGGGAAAATAAAATTGAATTTATTTTTAAAATTGCTTAGCAGGATAAATATGATAAAACAGCCATTCGAGCTGGAAGCTTTTTGTCAGCACTCATTGTCTTTTTAATTGAAATCGTCAGGTGATAATGACGCTGTTTATTTCCGCTTTCAATTATAAATCATTTCTTTTCTTTTCGAGAACTTCAGCTATCAAAATAAAAAAAGAGGTGCTCTGAAGAGATGTTACAAAAATTTACATATCAAATAAATTTTCCATGACTCGATAGTTCACATAGATCGTAAAGATCTGTTCAATATCAACCTGTATAGGCTCGATTCTATAACTAACAAACCAAACAAAAATCAGGTTTATCAAAAGTGTTCAAAGCTGTCGAGATGCTATCAGTGCCATTAGCTACAGTTCAATTGTTCAGAATATTAGTTAATTTGCCTTCTTCAATTATGTTCGTATATTGACAAACATTGTACCCGACAGTTTATTTGTATAACAGCAACAATGGTAATCAGCATAAAACATCAAATTTTCTCATCCCCGGGCAAAGTGACGTATGAAACAAAAATGAAACCATTGCTTTACATTCATCAACTTATTCATAAGTTCATTTGATTTCACTCGCTATGTGTGAATTGCCTGATTATATTAGAATGCATTATTAACTTTTTAATAGTGTATTTAGAGTTTTATTTTTATAAATTTATTATGAAAAGTGATAACACAGGGATGAGGTGCAGTGAAAAGAATTGTTGAGCTCTAAGTTTATTGGTTGCAGTCGGTAACAATATTTTCATTGTCCAAATAAACCATAAGTTATAAACCATAATTATATGATTATTTCACACTACCCTAATACTTTAATAACCGCATCTCTGAGAGGTCCCACGATGATACTGCTCTATTTATGTTTCTCACCAATAGCCAATAAACAGTTCTATTTTAAACCATTCACACCAATTGTATGCCACTCAGCTTAACTTTCCGCCACTTGCAATCACCGTTCACCCTATTGTTCAACTATCAATAAGTCATTATCTACCCTCGTCGAACTGACCAGAGCACACGGTTGTCGCTACCGTTCTGCTAATGCTAGGCTTAACTGGACTTATCCTTGCTCAGCTCCAAACAAACGAGGGGGATTGAGCGTTCATATACATCGACGACGTGAGAAATTAATTACTATCAATTCACTCCTGGCTAAAATTGTTTTCTCACAATTAATGAAATTGAATTTGAAATTCATACCTTTTCCTCGCCTTGTCATCCACACGAGCGGAGCAGAGAGCCTGCTGGATGTGGCCTGTCATTAGACTAATCTCTTCCGTTCGCTCCGGTGCCATCCGATTTCGGGCCGATATTGGAAAACTGTGTGTGCGAGCGAACACGGCGGGGGAATCAAAGTTTGTCTGGTATATTGAGGCACGGCTCGGGAACAGAGCAAAAGGGGTTCTACGGGTTGGCGTGTAGGATGGGAAAACATGGAAACCAACGACGGAAGTCGCTGGTATGTTGAGCATTATAGCGATTGATAATGGACAAATGAAGACAATTTGAGTGATTTGTAATGAAATATGGAAGTGATATAAATAATGAACAAGCTTAGGAGGTACCCTCCTGGGATATAAATTGCTTTTGCCATGGATGTAGACCAAAATCAATGGGAAGGTAAACGGGTAAAATTGAATTCCAGGAAGAAGATATTTGAGCGATTTTGCTTGGCTTTTGAATTGTTCAGAGAAAGTCCGAAATACGGTTTTGATTCTGTTGGTAAGTAAAACACAAGAGATAGAATTTTATTACAACTTCCGAACAATCTCTGAACCTTCCGGTGTTCATTCGATAAAATAAAACTCTTTCACCAGAATGGTTTCGGCTGGTTTTGTTTATTCAATGTGCTTCGTCCCGTCAGCAGTCGGAAAAATAGCAGAAGCTTTTTCATTCCTTCGTAAACATGTGTGGATTTCTTATTTGTCTAGAGATTTTCAGCGAGATAAACATTCCTGAGTATAATCTGCGTTGTGGAGCTCGCTTCAAATCGGGACAAGACCCGGTCCGGTTACTGCTCTTTTACGACCCTCGTTCGTTGAGATTAATGAAATCTGTGAAAGTTGGGGAAAGCTGCACATCTTTGCCATGGACGAGATTTCCGAAATATCTCCGCACTTACCAAACGACACCGGATGGACGATGGCGCCTGGGTTTTATAAACTCGTAAAATGTGTACGTTCATGGGTCGGGTCGTGCGCTTTTCGCAATATTTGAGGATCGAACATTAGCATGCCCGGAGTGATAAGATGAGACAAACGGTTTCGGAAAAGGTACACGCATAGCCGTGCTCAGGGTTATCGTTTGAGGAGGGGAGACTATTGCCTCAAATTGAACTCTTAAAATCACCCCCACGACCCTGGGTACACGGATTTTTCCGTCGCATTTACTGGAGTGTTCAACGCTGCAGTAGTAAAGCTCGAAAATCATTCAAAAAGCAATGCACCGTTTTATGTAGGCTCGAGGTTTATGAGCAGTTTATCTTTATTCCTATTTTATGAGCTTTCCAGAAAACATTGAATGTCTTGCCCAAATGGAAGCAATGTATTGCTGCTACTATTATTGGATAAATTACCAGCAATCTTACGTCGGCTGTATTTAAATTTAAGAATCAAAATGACACCATGAAATTTAAACTCATTTTTTCTCTTTCTCTACTCATTTTCAGGTGAGAAGCCCCACAAATGCCAGGTCTGTGGTAAAGCGTTCAGCCAAAGCTCCAATCTGATTACACACTCGCGGAAGCACACCGGCTACAAACCGTTCCAGTGCGAGCTGTGCCATAAAGCATTCCAGCGCAAGGTGGACCTCCGGCGGCACAAGGAAACCCAGCATACCGAGCTCCGACCGATGGTCAACTAACCCAAAGCCCTGCCGGAATTCACCATCTGTTCCCAGCAGCAGCCACAGCAGCAGCACCACCACCAGCCACCGCCAGTAGTGACGGCTCTGCTAGGGATCAATCCCGGCAGTGCGGCACCGGCCAGAATTGGCGGTCTACTTCTGCAAGGACCGCTGGGACACGAAGGTGGTGATTTCATCGTGATTGACTGATTTGACACCGACAAGAGAACCGAAACCAAAACACAAAGAAAAATCAAAAGACGACATTATACTGTACAGAGTGTATTCGAGTTTAGTGTAGACCAAATCCTAGATGTTGAATGTAAAAAGCTGTATATAGATTAGACTAGTGAGCTAGAAGAATATTTGGAAAACACACACTTCCTCTTTGTTGAATTATATTTAGGTTGAAAAGCATTTTCCTTCAAACATACTGTTCACTACTAGCTAGGCGTAGTTTCTTTTATTGTCTCAATTTTAAACCAAACAATAGGCTTATCACAGACGAGAAGACGGGATTGAAACCGTAATATTTTCACCAAAACAAACCATCCTAACCAAATCAACAACGTTTGTAACGATCCAAATTCTACGATCATTGTACACAAATCTCCGATGAACGACAGTGGAAAATAAACTTCAATGTGCAATTCTCATAAACTAAAATTGACAATCACTCATTGCATGCTCTTACTATCGTTAATAAAATTTCACACACGCCCTAAAATGAAACTAAAATCCGAAGACATATGATTTATGGTAGCAAAAATATTTACGACAATTTGCGTGCAGTTCTTCCGCACCCTCGGCCTCGTTCCAATTAAGCCACAATAGCCTGTGCCCGCACACTATTAACAAGAGAAACAGTAAAATTTTTCCTTCCTCCATTCCCACCACACCATTCTGAATAGAGGATCCTGTGGTGACCACACTACCAAATGCACTGACCGGAACGTAAGCCATCCTCGTGCCCAGGAGACATTCGAATGTCGAACCCATAAATTTGCGGTATTCATAGAAGAACAAGTTAGAAGAAAACCATGCTTTTGGTCTGTGAGTTTGTTGTGCTGACCTTTGCATGGGGATAGAGCACTCCGCCGGGGAAATGCATACGTACGATTTGAGCCTACGTAAAGTAATTAAACGATGACCATAATAATACCGACCGAAGTTTTCTAATGACTTTGGCCGACAGTTTGTGGCTTTGCTGGCTTAGGCGGAGCGCGTGCTGGGGTACATTCCGGCTCAAGATGGGATGGTGTATGGGAAAGCATTCATATCGAGTTTGAACTGAATAAAAGTTCATGCTTTTTCACACTAAGTTCATTCTATGTTTGACAAATCTCTGGCAAATATCTCAAAAGAAAATAATATACGTTAGTTAGTTAGTAAGCTTTAAGAATATTACCTATAAGCATAAATTTGGTACCAACGTCGTTCGCAGAATTTTCTTTCGGAAAAGGTTTTAGCTACATTGATTGTTTGGGATATATGAATATGCTTGGAATGCATGAAGTATTTTGATATAACATTTTTCCAACAGTAATCGGTTTTTTTTAATCAATTTTAGGTTTAATTTTTTATTAAATTTAACGTTGGTCTTGTGTCGCCGCAACAGTATCATTCTATTGCAAGTAATCAATGCCAGATTCTCCGTCGAAAGTTGAATACGTTGGTCTTTTTGACACAGTATTTTCATGTGTTTTAAAGATATAATAATAAAATCAATAGATATGATAAGATATGAATAATAAAATCAATACGTTCCAATACTCTGCGGCCATTGACGCAATTTCACGATTTTTTCGAATGTCTTATTTGGCCTTTCTGATGACGAAATTGAGCAAACTTATACACGGTTGTATTAGCTGGAGTATATGTTCCGTAACACCTATCAAACCGAATTGTCCATGAAAATTATGACTCCTTCAAAAGCCAACGATTGTCAACCAAGATTTTAGAATTTTTCCACATCTGTCAAAAAAGGTAAATATTTTCTGGTAGAAATCATGTTACTTAATAAGTGTTTCTGCATGATTTATCAATTTATGTTTATTCATCACATTGCCATTGCACAGTGGTACGGATCTTCGATTTAGCGGTATTAAATTTGTTGTGCAGAAACGGCTATTGTTAGGTTTGGATTGTATTTGAAAGATATTTTGTGTTTGGAAAGCCGCTTCTTTTTAGAAAATAAATATTAGGGTGGCCCTATTTGTATCAAAATTAGCGAAACTAACTTTTTTGCAGGAAAAGATACAGTTCTTCTTATTTAAGGCAAGTTGTAGATCCACTTAATTCGAACAACTTTGCGAAAAAAGCTAGTCTTTACCTTACATACTTTTCGCGGTATGATGAGTTTAAGAACACAGGTTAGGGTGTCGCTGAAAAATCAAGTTTTTTCAGTGTAACTCTTTTATTTTTTATTTTATCAAAACCCGGTCTTTAAACAACTTTTAGATCTTTTTAAGGAGCGTATTTCCTCTGAATACTTTAAAGCGCTATCTCATTCGCAAGAAAAGTTATAAAGTTTTTCCCTTTTCAAATACGCATTTTTCAAATGTTTGTATCTAGTTAAATAGCAGACACAAACTAAAACTGTTGATTGCGTTTGAAAGGTCGCATTTTATATAGAATATCTAAAATTTAAAGGGTAGATATTTTTCTATCTCAAATAAATCTAGTTTAAACTTTCCAGTTTCGGTTGAAATTTTTCGATACACGTCACACGCATGGTACCGTTTTGATTCAAATTTCGAACAGTTTCAAACTTCGAACACTTCACAATAAAAATCGAATTATTAGAACTAGTTTAATAAAAAGCATGATTACTATACACCATTTTGTTCCTTGGAATGTCCTTCACCCAGTGATGTATGGTTCTTTACTGTAGGGCCACTTCCGGGGAATCAGCAGGCGTTGAAAAAAGTGACAGTCAGTATTCAGACGGTTTGCCTATCTATCTCTCAGCGATTACGTTGAAGTGTTCGAAGTTTGAGTCAAAGCCGATTTCTAAATTCTCGTTGTTTTCGTGTATAAAATGTGTTTAAATCTGTATAAATAGCACTTAATTGCAACAATAATAAAATAACCAACATGCTAAACCTTTAAGATCGATGAGAAAGTTAATTTTTTGTTGATTTTTTAGTGCAAGAAGTTATATCATAGCTTAAGTGTTCGAAATTTGATGCATTACGGTACTATTTTTTCTCGTTTTTTGAATTTACTTCAGCACTAAATGCAATGTGTTTTCTGTTTACTGACGATAAAGCCAATCACTTGAAAAGAAAGATGATGATTTTACTTAGGCTTAGAAAAAAATATGTTCATCATCATAGCGTATGTTCAATTTCCTCAGTGTATGGTTCATACTCCCATTTTATTGTTGATCAACGTTTGATTCACGTAGAACCCCTTAAGTATTTCTTTATTGAGGCTTGTGATCACTGATACTATTATATATTCGAGTTTCCACCATCATGTGTCTGGGATTTTCAAATAAATCTTTTCACCAAATGTAAATGTCATGAAATATAATACTTGAAATGTGTAGAAACTATTTTGGAAGTTATTTCATAGAATGGTGGTTGAAAAATGTGCTTTATAATAAGTATTTTATTGTTTTTATATCACTTTTTTGTACTTTATGAGCCTTCAAAAGGGCATTACAATTTTGAAATTTTGACCAGAGTATCAGGACGTCATAACGAATCGAATGGACTGTGGCAGTACCGTGCGGGTTGTTCATCGATACTCACAGCGATGGTTTAGCCATAGTTAAACAACAGCTTACTTTTGCCAAAAGTTGCATGGAGCAAATGTAGGCGCGCAAGGCTGACATTATAAATTTGTATTTTCCAGGATCGTCAAAGCCATTTTCGATGTAACTTAAATGCTGTTAATAAAAGAAGGGTGAAGTTTTTGAATTGTTGAATTTTCCGAGATGATTTGGCTAATTTCCTGGGTTGTCATTTGGGCATTTTGGGGTATTTGGGGAATTGTCGCATCAAATCATTTAAATTTTCTAATTTCACGACGTTTTTAGGTTAATTAAAGCTGCCATTTTTACTACAGTATCGGTGGCATCGAATCGCTTTACAATTTGGTTCACGAAATCTACATAGAAGTCCACACAAATTTTCCGAAACATCTGGTTTTGCGTTTCGGTCAAGCTACATTCCGCTTCTTCTGAAACGATACTAACATAAACAGCATCAGGTTTTTTCACAAAAGTTTGAATTTTTTTTAATAGAATTCAACATTTGAAATTGATTTCAGTTCGACGAAATAACGAAAAAAAAACCTTTTAAATTTGTATTTTTGGTAATATTCTGTAATTCTGCAAAACAGATTCTGTATTGTTTTTTTAGTTTGAAAATCTTTAAAATACAGAAAAATCGGTATATGTGGCATCTCTGTCAGTAACATCCGAAAAGTGCCAACCGTCAATCAGTACGTTATCGGTATGGGAGCAGGCTTCTCCACTTGGATGCCTCCAGTATTTCGGTAGAGGTTTCGGTATACTGCCTCGCCAGGTTCGTGATACCTACATCCTGTTGATGGGGCTGCCATCCTTGGTGTAACTGGCGGGATACAGCATATCATGATTCAGCCACCCGCTCCGGGTCAGACGCTGTTGTACGCCGTTCCTAACATGATGATACAGTCGCGTACGGCCCCCTTCTCAACCAGCATACGACCAAAGTTTCCACCGGAGGTTGGTAACCCGATCTCCGCTAAGGTTATCCGTATCCTGGTCAGCACCTCGTGGAGTTCAGGATAGGAGTGGCTGGACAGAGGTAAGTGACTACATTAGGGTCTCAAGTATCACGTGTTTAGCCATTCACCAACCCACTATCTTGTTTTTTTTTGTGTCCAAAATTGGAAGTTATTCGATGCTAAATGCTGCAAAATTAGAAGTCATTTGATGAAAAATGCATAAAATTGTGCCAATATTGTTCAGCTTCACAAAGAAACAATCGCTATGATTGTGCAGTTGTACAAAAAGCATTGTTCTAAATGATCAGCAAAGCGATTGAGTCCTCCTTCAAAGACAACTAGCCAAATTGACAGAACTTCGTGGAGAGGAGCAGGACCGGTGACTATTTGCTCTGAAGATTGCATTGAAAGCAAATTTCCCATTCAACTGACATAACAATCCGTACGAAGTCCCCTTCACAAGAAAGGTTTTTTTTTTCTGTGTGGACTCATCACTGCGACCAGAGCTTAAATCTATTGTGATATTGTCCAGGTGTTTTCTGTACTCCACACTCCATATTATTAGCAGTAACACTATTGAAATAAGTGATACGCTTATCATTCATATCAGTGCTTGAGTGTAATTTTTTTTACCTTTTCGTTTCAAGCTCACTGCTCTACTTTACCGAGCCTCTGTCCATCCTAACAATTACAATTCCCTGGAGAGAACATTCATGTTTTTTGTTGGGTTTTAGCTACCGCGACCATGTGTTAGATCTATTGTAGCATTCCCCAGCTTTATATTACCTTATCAAAGCTAATTACTATGAGAAGTAACTCTCAGCCCCTGATTTGGGTTTGATCCCAAAGTCAACTAACGGAACATGACTTTATTTTAATGCAGGTAGAGTTATGGTGTGGAAATCTATGGCTACATCCGGCGTTGGAGAACTTCTAATAATCGATGGAATCATGACCAAGGAGGTTTGTTTGGACAATTCCAAGTGAAAACTATCAGCGTATGCACAAATGCTATAGTTGAGATGCACATACAACGTTTGCGTTAAAAAATGCCGATTTTATGTGGGTTTACCTTCACACGCACTGCCGAAACTACCCTAACCCATCAATCATAGTAACCCATGAGTCAGGAAATCTATCGAACTCCAACCGTTCGAAGAATGGTGTACCACACCGCGTCTGAAAGGGCCGTCGTGTGATAGGTTCGATTCTTAATAGAACCAAGCCGTTCGTTGGCAAAAGGACTTTTAAGTATGGGTTTAATCTCAGGCTCTTCCACACAAAACTTCCCTCCAGACTTAAGGGGGAACCCTACTCTGGAAAGTTGAAAAATAATGAATTTTCGTGATATTTTTTTCGGATGTTTAGAGAAAGGTGAGGTGTTCGGGCATTTCGGCTATGGATTAAGGTATATTTGAAAATGTATTTTGTGTACCGTGAGTGCAAATATAGTGAGTATTACGCTATTGGCAGTGTTTTTCTCGAAACCATGTTTTTTCAACTGGTGGTAAATTTTTCTCAGCATCTACTGAACCGATTTTGCTGAATTTTTTTTAAACATGTAAAAATGGATTATCTAACTTGTTACGTAGCCGTTTTTTGATATCTGAGTTTTTCAATGTTTTATGATTTTTCAAATAGTGATTTTTCGTGAAAAAAAAACAATTTTTTTACTAAAATGGCCGCCATTTTTGGAATTTTCGAAAACGGCTACGTAACAAGATAGATAATATGTTTCTATATACTGAAAAAAAATTTCAGCCCGATCGGTCTACTAGAAGCTGAGAAAAACTTACCACCAGTTAGGTACTGATTTAGAGAGAGCATCCACGTTCCCAGCTGCCAACAGTATAATACTCACTATACTTACATTCACGACATGTAAAATACATCTTCAAATATACCTTAATCAATAGCTAAAATAGCCAAACACTTCACTTTACTCTAGACAGCCAAAAAAAAATATGAAAATTCATGATTTTTCGAGTTTCTAGAGTAGGGTTCCCCCCTGAATAATTACTAGTTTGAAGCTTCGATAATATCATAGACTATAGCACGTTATACGCTGTTAGAGTGATAGCTTGCAGGAGTATTATGATAGAAGAAGAAGGTTACTAAGCCCGAAGGAGAAGACAAAAGCACCATAACACGGAGCAGGTTGCCTACTTCTCAATAAGTAATACTGCAATAAATAAGGTAAAAACAAAAATGTGCGAGTAGCAAAAACGTCCGGACAATGCCACAAAAGATTTAAAAACTGGTCGCAGTGGGAATTTGTATGGATACAAAAAAAATTCACTCTGGATGGCAACGACTGGCAGGCACTTCATATTTTACTTACCCCACAAAGGAAGCGAGCTCCGAGGCGAAGTTCATTTCACGCACTAAGTTCCCAAAGAAAGTGCTGCTGAAATTTAGAATTGTTTTGCAAGTAAGCTAATATAATTAGTAATTACATTCCATGGGATATTTATCAAACTCAATTATCTGTCTTAGTTTTCTTATTACCTCCCCGAAAATATTTTTTTTAAAACAAACGTTACGTTTCAACACGACAGAGATCCATGCGCGCCTCAAAGCTGGTTTCGCAGTAGTCAAAGGTAAAGCGTATCAAGGTTATGGAGTGGCCAGCACAGCCTGCCGACTTTGATCCGATCTAGCATGTCTGGTCAATTGTGAAAATTAAGCTCAAGAATGAAATGCAACCGAATTTGTTTTTGACGGAGAACTACGTCTCGCAGGAAGTTCGGCTATATATGGATGAAAAAATGAAAATCTAAAACCGGGAAAAGTAAAAAACCAGGGATGTTACGGATGTTATTTTTCAGGCATCTGCAGATGCGGATGCGGATATGTGATTACGGATGCAGATGTTGATACGGATGTCAATTTTCATGCGGGTGTTCCGCATTCCCAAATGTGGATGCGGATATCCGTAGCATCCCTTGTGCTATATTTTTATTTTTTCACATAACCATGCCCCTCCCCAGTGCAAAAGTTATTTGGGCGAGCAGTAAAAACACCAAAGAAAATTTTTCTGCAATATTTTATGAAGCGATATTTTTTTGACGTGGGACTACGTCTTTGTTTACTATACTGGGATGCATTCTGTAAAATTGTAAATGAAACGGGCAAATGTTGCGTCAGATTTCAAACGTTAATAACAGCATAACCACACGATGGATAACAATAACCAATATGTTGTTGGATAGATAAAATGTATAACAATTTTGTAATATGCTAATTATCACTCTAATATCATTGCTAAGCGGTAAAATTGATAAAAAGTTTCAATAACAAATTTTCGCGAATACACCATTTACATGCGGGCATTCCTAGCACAGACGACATGCATGGACACCATCCGTTCCCTGCGATATTCTCTGTATCAATATCGAAATAAAAATTGACAGAGTCTCCCCGTCCCAATAGGTCAATTTATTTTTGCTTCCATGAGCTTAGACTAATATGATGTCTCGAAGGTAAACGTTTTCCTAAAAGTTTGAAACAATACCCATCCTTGAACAATTTCCAAACCTGCGTGTTAATTTCTGAAGAACCTAATAAAAACTGATGTCTTGAAAGAAAACATGCCGGTAAAAGCAACAGTACCAGTGGAGTAAAGACCGGAGGTCTCTCGTCGTCTATGATTGCAGTGGTACTCTTCTATTCGTATATTTCAGCGGTACACTTCTATTCGTACTGAAGCGGTACTATTCGTATTGCAGTGGTACACTTTTGTTCGTACATTTCTATTTGTGTGCAATTGATGAAAAACTGCAATGCTGCTGTTGATGGTGATTGAAAGTTTGTCTCATAAATATGATAACCATAAACTGCTCATAATCGCATATTTGTAACATTTGCAAAATTGTTTGTTCGAGGTAATCGCACTTTAATATTTTGACCTTAAATGCATTGTTCCTAATATATTCTTGCAAATAGACACTTTAGCTAAACTTAGTATCATGAAGAAAGCACTACTTTACACTATGTATACATTGAATATTATTGTCGAAGTCGAATTGGTTGAAATTTTCGCAATGATACATTTATGTCGTTACTTTCAAGCTATTTTTGGAATATATCACAGGGAAAATGATTTTTCTCATGTATTCAACAAGCATGAGCTGAACATCAGAAACGGATCACTGGTGGTTTTTTACCGGACCAGCATAACTTCCGAGTTCCATAGGATGCAGATGTGGATTCAGATGCAAACTTTTTTGACAAAAAAGTTGGAAAAGTTAAGTAGTGTGACAATTATGCGGTTATTCACGCTATGTGACAAAACAACTTGGTATTTTTTACGACTTTTTTCAAACAAACATAGATGTGAAAAGTACATACTATTCTAAGCATTTCCCAATAAAAAGCACGAAATCCATAAAATGTCGAATGTTACAGCTATGCGATCACAGGCAGTAAATTACTCAACGAGAATTGTAAATTTTTGCAACGGATATCTATTTAATTTTATCTTCGATATTCACTAATTAATCGTCACCGGATAGTATCGAAAGATTAAATTCCTAAATATATACATTTATAGAAGAGTAAGAGCCTGCGAATGCTTGTGATTTTTTTTTTTTTTTACTAAGATTCATTCAGAATCTCTTTTTACATTTCAAAATTGTCAGATGATATATTATTATTTTAAGCTTTACCATAATAAACGTATATTACCTGTCTTCGAAATACAGCGAATGTAGTTGAAGGCAAATGAAAAAGATTGTCAAGCAAAAAATAAAAATGTACTTGTGGATTGCTACGATTTTTTTTTTCATCTATGATTTATTTGACACGGCACAAATACAAATTAATGTTTAACGACGCCAATTATATCTGGTAGCTTACTTTCTAAAGTATCTTAATAACTAAAAGCAAATTGTTTATCCTCGCTGCCGACTACGAGCTGAAACTAAATCTAACTTAAAGCTAGAATGTTTTGCATTAAAAACACTGGTTTGTTGTTTGATGGTTTTCCATTGCCATTGATAAGCAGCATATGTAATATGTTCCACTACTGGGCCAAGATGTTACGGACTGGCATATTGGGTTGTCTCCCTCGGGCCCTGAGAGTATCGTGCGGGTCTGGTTGCTGTTTCCGGATCCGGAGTCTTAAGGTGTTCTTGTCGTTTGGTTGGATGTAGGCGGAAGGGAACAGGACTAGACTGGGGCGTGGATGGATTTCAGGAAAACGTATATAAGGGACATGTAGATTGCTACGATTTTTTGCTGGAACTTGTTAATAGTTTTGTTTAACATACACCCAACGCAAACGGGGAACATTTTATTACTTTAGGGCAATTTTTTATTACTTATTGTGTCTAATGACTGCGCATTATACACAAAGAGTAACAAACAAAAAGTAATAAAAATTATGACGGCCACACGCTTGTATGTGTTTCTGGAGGAGAACATACAGCCAAGCACCGCAATGCATGTGTTAGCAAGACTTCACTCGCTGCATTTGTATTGATGCAACGATCAGGTTCATTTTTGTCCCCTTCATCCACACATATTCAGAATCTCAACCGTCAACCTCAAATGTCTAATTAGAAACACTTTCGTTTCGTCCCCCAGTGTTTACTTGAAATGGAAATATGTAATACTGTCTGACCAGAGTTGCCGAAGCTGCGAATATTGTCTGGATAGGCACGAGTATTGTATTTTCAAACAGGTGCAAATAAGTTTCCATGAACCAATGAGTATGTGTTTTAGATATCTTGCAGGAAAGCGAATGTTTTTGTTTTTCTCTAACGCAGTTTAGAGATCGTGATGTCATATTTTTTCTCTTCTCCGTATTCTCCGTATGCGTGTATAGTTCACGCACACCGAATGAATTGGAGATTGAAGAAACTTGTAACATGTGCAACATATGCGACGGTGTGTGGTTTTTTTTTTGCTTGAGATGGAAAGGGAGCAGTTTTCGCCAGAAAAAATCTTGCATGTAGTTGAAACGACCATTATTTGATAGTCGTACTCCCGTAACACGTGCTAAATATATGGTAGTATGTGTTGTTACTTGACTGGGGAAGAATTTTATTGCCTTTTAAGTAATAGGTTTGTTACCTTAAAGGCAATTTTGCGCTATTGCTTCTAAAGTAATAAGGAGAAGTTTTGCGTGTATCTTTTTATGTTTGCCAATTAATGAACCTTTGTAAGGGCTTCCATATTATTTTGAAAGTAAGATCCATATTAAAGATTTGATTTAATTAGAGTTAAATAAGACAAAACCATTCATTATGATAACGTCAGTATTATTGGATTTGGTTTTTGAGGATATAGAGTTAATTCTGACGTTGACGCATTATGAGAAATTCTTGGTGCTTCTTCAACAAGCACGATATGCTTGTGCCTTGTCAAATACAAGTTGTTTGCACAAAAATACTACAGGCATAATATCGTCAGGTATGAACGATATTCTTTCGAGTGTTGTTGAATATATATCAAAAATTGATTTCCAGGGGAGGCTGAAAATAAAAATACGTACAGTCGCTGAGCAAACACATTGATTCTGTATGCAGACTCTGTATATTTTGTAGCAAAAAATCCCCTAATTACAGTGTTTAGTCCCACGTCACCATTTCATACAACCCTAGGGCTGTATACCTTGTAGTATTTCAATATCTGCATGGTATGATGCGGAAGCGAATGCGGATGTCGATTTTCATGCGGATGTTTCGCATTTGCGGATGCGGATGCGGATATCCGTTACATCCCTAGTTCAAACTATGTCCAATTTCAAATGCTAGTAAACCGGTTAGTATTCGATTGATTTTTCTTGTTCTTGCAGCAATCGATTGGAAAATCTTCTAAGAACCCAAATGCAGAAAATTCAATTTTATTATTTGAACTATTGTGATATTGAAAATTTTCAAGCCTTATCAAAACGCAAAATTCGACCTTCGATTGCTCGTTCTATGATTGCTTTCCCAAGCACGGTCGACAGAATTATAGACCTAATAATTCGGAATGTACTATTTGGCCTATATTTGGCCATTGTATATTTAGTAAAATTAGCTAGATTTATCTTGATTTTTGTAAAACAAACCATTTTTCACAACGCTTCCATATCCATCTCAAAACTTGAATCTCTGCTCGATTATTCATTTCACGACGCCTGTTAATCATTAATGAATCACATTATCATGAATGAACGTAGCAGCAGCCCGTCGTAGTAGGTTACCTAGATATCGCTGCAGTTGTTTACGTGCAAAATTGGTAACCTAGGTTCCCACTACAGTGCTGTAGATTTGTGTCAATTATGTCGGAATAATTCATCATTTTCAGTGTGATTGTTTCGTATTAACAGAAACTGGTTTGGTAACTTTTGATTTTCTTCAACGCAGTGAAAACAGATGAAAGTATACACAGTTGAAATTTAGGAATTGTAGAAATTCATCTCATATATTTCTGCTAATTCAAGCTCGTTTTAGGAAATTCGAGATGAACATTTCAAAGATTAAAGTATTTTTAGTGTAGTGAGTGATTTTGTTTGGTGATTAAAATAAAAAGTGGTCCGCTAGTGAAGACAAAACCTTTGGTTGGCTGCTGAACGAGTCCCGTTGTAGCCGTATAGAACAATGCGCAGATTTTGGTTTCTGAGGTAGGTGATTGAATTAAATGAGTTTTCGACTGCAGATGCCCGACTATATTATCAAATTTAATGCTTTTAGGTGAGTTTTTGAGGATTATGCTTTATGAGGAATCTAAAGTGAACTAAGAAGAATTCACTCCATGGATTAGCAGATTGGTTTAAGGAAAAAATATGCGTTTTGCCTTTCTCCTAGAAAGGTATAGCAATCACTTGCAAAACCGAAAGTATAAAAGTGTTCCAAAGGGCCGAATGGCATATATCACTCGACTCAGCTTGACGAGCTGAGCATTTTCTGTATGTGTGTGTGTGTATGTGTGTGTGTGTGTGTGTATGTGTGTGTGTGTGTGTGTATGTGCAGATTTTTATTCTCACTCACTTTTCTCAGAGATGGCAGGACCGATTTTCATGAAATTAATTGCAAATGAAAGGTCTTGTTGTCCCATAGGACCCTTTTAAATTTTATTGTAATCGGATTTTTAGTTTAGAGGTTATGTATCAAAATGTAAAAATCATGAAATATCATTATCTCAAAAACTACACAACCGATTTGAACAAAATTGGTTTCAATTGAACGGGATACCTGAAAAACCCTAAACTTTTGAATTTCATTAAGATTGAACTTGTGGCTCTAAAGTTATGTAAAGAAACGTGTTTTAAAGGCTGTTTAATCTCACTCATGTTTCTCAGAGATGGCTGAACCGATTCTCATAAAATTAGTGTCAAATGGAAAGTCTAGTTGCCCCATAAGACCCTATTGATTTGTTTTGCAATCGGACTATTACTTTGCTTGTTATGTTTAAAAATGTGAAATCCAGCTATGAAAAGGAACATATTCGGTAGACTACTTGAACTTACTCACTTTTCTCAGAGATGACTGACCCGATTTCCACAAAATTAGTGTTAAATTCAAAGTCTAGCTGCCTCATAATATCCTATTGAATTTTACTGTAATTGGACTGTAACTTCGTTTGTAATGTACCGAAATGTGAAAATCACGAAACATCATTATCTCAGAAACTACATAACCGATTTGATTATTATTATCATTATTATTATATTAACACGTGGTTTCAAATTTTGGCTGCCCTATTCGTTCTTAATCGTTTCATTTCATTATAATCGAACTTAAGCAAACGTTATGTATTAAATTGTTAATAAAACAACGAAAGTCTATTATCTCAAAGATTACATGACTTATTTGAACATAACTAGTGCAATACGAACGAGTCATCTCTCAAACTTACAAATAACAAACTTCATAACAATTTGATATGTGGCTCAAAAGTTATGGAAAGACAATAAATTCAAAGACTATTGAAAGCTATACCTGGTTAGATCGATATATGTGGCCTCAACATAATTTAAATGTAGTATCTTACTATTTGAACTTTTCAAATTCATTGATTCCTTGCGATGTGTTTAAAGTCTGCAAATGAACGACGAATCGGCCATAGGATATGATCAAAGTCGAAAGACAAATCGTTTGAAATGATTGGTTTTATCGAAATGACAACGTCCTCGACTTTTGGCTTCTGTACTTCGCCCTAATTCAGAATATATTCATATTTGGTGGTATTCGGTCATTTTCACCAAATCTTCTGGCATCAATCTGACACCGGAAATACTCATATTGGGAGGTTTTTAGTTATTTTGGTTGTTTTCCAGAAACTAACAGTGGTCGTCTTTGAATTCAAAATGGTGTCAAGGGTCAATGTTTGGTTTCTATATATCATCTCAATTACGGAAATATCCATATTGGGTATTATTCGGTCATTTTCGACTATTTCCTAGAAGTTGCCATTTAGCAATTCAAAATGGTGCCTGACGTCAATTGATAGCTCATTGCATCATTCTGGTTCCAGAGACACTCATATTGGATGGTATTTGTTTATTTTAGGCTATATTTCACAAACCGGAAGTCGCCGTCTTGGATTTCAAAATGGTATTTAAGATAATTTCTGGCCTCTGAGCGTCATTCTGGTTGAAGAAAGTCGCCAACCTAGAATCCAAAATGGAGTCTGTGGTCGATTTCAGCTGCTGTGTATCATTTTAGACCCGGAGATATTCATGTTAGACGGAAATCGGCCATTTTTGGCTGTTTTCCAGAAACCAGAAGTTGCCATTACACAATTCATAATGGTGTCTGAGGTTAGCTTCTTGCATTATTGTCGCCATCTAAGAATTCAAAATGGTATCTGTGGTCGATTTGAACTATCGTGTATCATTTTGGATCCGGATATTATTATATTGGGTGGAAATCGGCCATTTTTGGCTGTTTTCCAGAAACCGGATGCTGCCATCTTACAATCCAAAATGCTGCCTGAGGTCGATTATGGAACATATTTCTTACCTCTAAAAGTATTCTCATACCAAATTTGGTTGAATTTTCTGGACTGGTTCATGAGCTGTGCGAAATTTGTGTTTCATTTGTATGGGACCCCTCCATTATAGAAAAGGGAGGGGTGTCAAACCATTATGCACATATTTGTTACCTCTAAAAATATTCACCTGCCAAATTTGGTTCCTTTTAGTTGTTTAGTTCTCCAGATGTGCAGAAATTTGTGTTTAATGTGTATGGCACCCCTCCCTTCCAAAAGCAGGAGGGGTGTCAAAGCATTATGAACATATTATTTACCACTAAAAACATGTACCTGCCAAATATGGTTCCATTTAGTTGATTAGTTCTCGAGATGTGCAGAAATTTGTGTTTCATTTGTATGGAACCCCTCCCTTTCAGAAAAGGGAGGGGCGTCCAACTATTATAGACATATTTGTTACTCCTTAAAACATCCACATGCCAAATTCGGTTTTACCTGCTTGGTTTGTTCTTGAGTTGTGCAGCAATTTATGTTTCATTTGTATGGGACCCCTCCCTTTCAGAAGAGGGAGATGTCTCCAACTATCATAGAATCCTTTACCGGCACAAATTTTCACGTCGATCGGTTCGGTAGTTTTTGAGCCAATATGGATCAGACAGACAGACAGAATATGAATTATTCATTTTAATAATAGTATGACTAATCGTTCATAGTCGTTTCAAAAATATGTTTTTAAGCATAACCAAAGATGACTAGTACACAATACGTTACTCTTGCAGTATGCAGCGGACACGAGTTTCGCTGCACGTGAAAGAAAATTGAACTAATTTGTATACTGTTAATTTGGAGGTGACGACAAGGTGGTGAAAGGTGTAGCATGTTTTTCAATATCATTGTATTATCTTGTCATCTAATTTTCAATATCCATATACGGTATTGCCATCTTGTTTTCGTCGTTGTTGAGCATGATAAATCGATTTTGCTAATAATCACAGTTTTAAGGTCATCAAATGGCTTTTCACTCATCCTTTTCAGTTCTATTTAAAAACGATACAATATTTAGTTTGATGAATAAAACGCTAAACGTTATTTTTAACTAAGGTTTTACATTACTGCGTTGAAAATCGTTATTATATACGTCTCTTAATATCCTAAAAATTCACTTACAACGAGTAGCAAAGCATAGCATAACTTATTTCGTCAAAATTCACGACCGTAAAGTACAACATAAACAATGTTAAAACAATTTAAGTGAATGTGAAGCGTTTTTTTTCTTTTCGTCACCTTCGACAATTCGATGAGAGTATCTGTGAGATGTTTACATTTTGTGACTCATGCTAATTCGTAAAATTACGCTAGGTTTCTTTGCAGTGTTGTTGTAATAAATTGAAATTGCAAATCATCTAGATTATATTGTAAAGTCGATTTAAAACTGCCGTACAATTCTGATTAAAAGTAACATGATATTCTTCTGGGTGTGAGAATCTGGTCAAGCTCACCACTGAAATGATAAGGAGTAGGGAGAATAGGGGCATAATGAGCACCCTAATTTGGTTGCTGATTTAGGCATGAAAAGCGACAAAAAACTTGAATTGTCTTCAGTGCAAAACTTGAATTAACCCTCTCCCGCTCACAAGGTTTATCATAAAATCTCATAGCTTCACGAGAAAGTTCAAGCTGTACACTTTGTAGACTAACTAAAATTACTGTCAATTGTAGTATTTTGAAGAAAATGCTCTGAGGCAGCATATAAAAGTTTATGGAACAATCGTAAGCACAACAAACTATTTTATGTCAAGATATGATGATTATAATTATTGGTGCTCTAGAGTCCCCATGAGCGGGAAAGGGTTAACTATCTATAATTAAAGGTACAATATTCACAAATTGAAAAGGTTATCGTATAATGGTGAAAAACACCAATTAGATTCATGCATCAAAAACTAGCAATCAGTCGATGTGTGGGGCACAATGAGCACCCCACTGGGGCATAATGAGCATCCACGGGGTATAATAAGCACTCTTATAGAACATATCTTGAAACTGTGTAGAAGCACAACTAATGGGCCAACGTTTGTCGCGAGATGCCGTGATACTTGGCGGCTTGTTTCGTGAATGTCCCGTCGCGCCTTATGGTGGCCAATTCTGCCTGTTTCTGACCGATTCGGTCTCAAAGATTTTCTAATATCTAATAAACATTTCAAAAGGTCCTATCTGCTTTTCTCGTTTTTCCGGAGCGTCGTTTCATTTTGGTAATGATTCAGCTTTAGTAACTCTCCCAAGCGTGGTTTACATTCAGAAGGCTAGAGTGATCCCTCCGCTATCAACTTGTGCAAATAACTTGTCATAAAAGGCGTTAAAAAAGTTGTGGTGATTGAATAAAAGTGATCGATCAAAAAATCGATCGAAGCAGATAGGACCTTTTGAAATGTTTCTCTAGATATATGTTCGCACTATCACTGTAAACAAACACTGACTATGGAAACAGCCAAACTCACAAGTCTACTGAGATGAATTTCACGTAAGTTTATGTGACAAAGTGTGCTCATTTCACCCCACCTCAAGGTGACCATTTCGCCCCTATCGAATTAGTTAAAGTTAACATGAGATTTCAACACTAATTAAATAGCTTAAAATCAAAACTTCAATGATGGTGAAATTTTGGGGTACTACCCATACGTCATATTGATGTGCCTACATACTTGATAGAGCCATTAAAACGACCGTAGAAGCTTATTTTGTAGTGCGCAATAATAATAATTTTTCCAACATCCGGGAACCAAGTTGATTTTTTCAATATATTTCCATATTTTAAACAGACAAACCACTTTTGTTCTACATAGAGAGATACTGTAGTAACTACAGAAGAGTTTCACATACCATATTGTATTAAAAAATGCGTAGTTTCGCATAAAAGAGGGGTGCCCATTTCGCCCCGTGTGCTTATTATGCCCCTAATCCCGCTACCATGATATTTTTCCGAGTGGATATGCTTTAGTTCACCCAACGGCCCACAGATGGCAAGTTCATAGTGTTGCCTTGAGATTATATGCAGCGAAGCCCAACTTGGATATCTATGTCTCTTTAGTCTATGCTTTTACCTAGAAGCAGTGATGGGCACCGCAAACCGAAAATTTAGCGACGCTAATCGCTAAGCCGCTAACCGAAAAATTTAGCTCGATAATCGCTAAACGCTAAACCCACATTAACGGAACTTTCGCTAATCGCTAACTTTTTAATATGAGCAATAAATATAGCGATATGACTATTTATATCGCTATATTTATTGCTCGTGTTTTGTAAGATTTGGATCACTTTAATCTTTTGTGGTAAAACAAACGAAAAAAATACTTTTTAGAGCTATTTACAACAAGAGGTTCACGAAACGGTGTTCATACTTGATTTTGTAAAAACAAAGAATAACAAAAGTTATTCAGCTTGCATTGAAAATGAATACTTTTAGGAATGCTTTTCATAAAAATTCAATTAGTGTCTGAATCGAAAAAGTAGAACCAAAGCTGTTATAATTTCAAGCGCATTGCAATCTACGAAAGTACTTGGTATGCTGAAAATTCAATCTAGACCTTGAGCTTGTTCTTCAAAATGCTTCTGTGGCTTGTACTGGAACTCCATTCTAGGGTAAATAGACTGACTTGCCATTGTGTCGTAAAGAGAGGAACTTTAGACAATTAAGGTAAATGAACGTTGTTTGAATGAAACATACGTTCCAAAAATAACTTTCGCTGTAGAGTATGTTCATCTTTCGAAGCAATTTACGTACGCCATCAGCAATTGAGAATATTTCTAAATAGTTCTATTGTCGCTTCTCTACAAAATTTAGCGAATTAGCGATTGGCTTTTCGAAGGCCGAAATGTTCTCTAAACCGCTAACTGAACATTAGCGTCGCTAATTAGCGATTAGCGAATTAGCGGAATGGTGCCCACCACTGCCTAGAACGAACACTAACAAGAAGCACAGCTCCCAGCATGTGACTGTAAGCAACGCGTATTTGATAGTTTATGCACATTACACACACGCATTCACCATTATTGTTTCGTTCAGGGCGGCATCGCTTGAAGTTCGCAAAGTATATGAGAAGATCTGACACTTGTGTATCTTGTTATCTCGTCTTTGCTTTTACCCAGGTAGATTGACAACAACTAACTTGCTTCAGTACAAATCTGATATGAAAAACATGGAGAAAGGGATGCAAGTGGACACTATTTATACCGACTTGAAGGCAGCGTTTGATCGTGTTGATCACACCATTTTTATGGCTAAGATTGAACGTCTTGGTGCATCATACATCATATCTCGTTGACCGCATACTCCGCATAAAACTAGGCAACACCGAGTCAGATAGTTTCGTTAATTAGTCGGGTGTGCCTCAAGGGAGCAACCTTGGACTTAAACCTTTTTCGTAATTCGCACTATAGCAGACTGTAGAGAACTGCAGCAATATCTGGATGATTTTTCAAACTGGTGTAACCACAATCTGCTGATTATCAATGTTTGAAAATGTCTCGCAATTTCTGTCAAGCAGAAAAAATCCGGTTTCGTGCAACAATAATGTATCTAGAGGAAATTTCGAAAGAGTGTCGGTAGTCAAAGATTTAGGTGTACTACTTGATTCGCAACTACCTTGATGCACCACTACTCTCATATCTGCGCGCACGCTAGCAAGACCCTGGGTTTCAGTATGAGATTAGTCAAATACAGTTCACTTTAAATAGTATGGAGCCCCTACACTGATATTTCAAATCAGTACAGGCCAAGTATTGTAAAAAAATAAAGATTTAATATCATCAGACAGTCAAGCATAAAAAGAACTTTTCCAAAAGCTAGCAAGTATTCGACATAGAGGTACGGAATAGAAAACGAAATTAATAAGTGATCCCGAAGAAGTTTCATGATAAATATCAAAGTCTAGTGACAAACAATTAAAATATGGTTAAACAGCTAACAACATAAAGTATATCTTTTTAAAGTAATAGAATAATTTGTCTGGATTATTTCACGGTCAAATAAAAAGTTATTTAATTTGTTGTACAACGTTTCGCTCCCGTACACGACCAAATCTGTCACGTGGTTTGCATTCGAGGCAACCAGAAGGAATTTTACAACCAAAACTTTCGCCATCATTATATCCAGCAGGGAGCAGTGTTCATCTCTTGTAAACCAATCTCTTTATGATTCCCAGTTTGCAGCGGGGCTTGATGTGATTACACTTGCCACCTACTGCACACAAGTTTGCTCCTTCATTAGGCCACAACCAGATCATTCACACTCTCTGCCCTGGGATCTCTATACCTAGTACGACATCAGACCGTGTTTTGTTCTGTGGAGTTTTAGTACTGCTGCGTCCGGGGAAACGTCTTCATTGTCTTCAAATTTACATTATTATCTTCCACCCACCCGCGTGGCCATCTTGGCGTGCCCTGCTTGCTCGTCTAAGAAAGTTCCTCTTTGCTGTAGAAAGACCCCATTCCGCTTGCAACTAGCTCCACTCCAGAATTACGTTATCTTGACGATAATTTAACGAGAGGAGTAACTTTATGTACAACTTTGCAGAAGATGAAAAAGCAACTCTTCCTGAACGCCTTTTGCCGGAAGCATATCTTCCCTGCTGCCTTGATGGTCGTTATGGAAAACGCACCAGCAGCAGCAGCGGCAGCCAGCGCAACATGACACGATGACGATAATGGGAAAATGGTAAAGAATCCTTCTCTATCGGTGCGGCGGCGTAAGAGGCACACTGAAGGGACAGGACGAAAACTTTGAAACAATAATAAGTAAGCAGAACTTTTCATACTTCATGAAATTTCGTGCCCGCTGCGTTATATAATCTTGTATCATTTTCCATTCGCCCCGGCAAAGCTTGAACTAACTAATCTGCCTGCTGCACATTACTCTTGCCAGCTGGCTGGGTGATGCTTCTTTGCGCTTTTTTTGCCCCTAGGTAAGGGGTGAAGGTTGCGCTGAACGGTTGCCAACTACAAAAACTGAATTTTTGTGAGTATTTTTCGGTAGTAATGATCATGAAGCATATTTCTTAGTAAGCTAATAAACTCATTTTCAAGATAAATGAAGTTACAAGTTGAAATTGAGATGGTATTAATGACTAGTTGGCCCGTAGTGGCTAGCCACTTTCAAATGCATTTTGGACTATTTAAAGTTGGTATTTAATCTAACATGATGAATTACTTTTTTGAAATATCGAGTTGAAGTTCAAGATGTAACTATGATACTATCGACAATTCGATGTAGATGGCCAGCGCTGGTTTAAAACTTAATTAATTATCTAAATTGCAATAAACCCTTCGTTCAGTAGATCATGAAAACGCGTGCATTGATTGCTTACTCGAAACGAATCTGCACAGCTGTTTTCTCCAATATCAAAAGACTATTTCTCCATTTTTTGATTATTTCGAAAAACTGTTTTCTAACGATTCATTTTTTTTTAATTTCATAACTTGAATAATAGTTGATTTTCTCAATTGTTTGATGTTACATATGTTATATTCAAACTAAACTTACAAAATAACTAAAAACGAATGTGATTGAAAAAAAAAAACAATTTACAAAAACCATTGCTCATGAAAAAATACTGGATTGCTCAAAAAAATATTCACACATGCAAAAGTTTGTCTCTGCAATTTGTTATTAACAATATCAAAGCTTGGAACAACGAAGTACTTTCCTCTTTTAATCATAGATGGGTAGTTTAAGTTCCTCTCTAATACTCCGATATAACTTCACACATGATAAATGACGCACATGAAACATCTGCCATCACAGAAACCTTCTATAGTGTTGCGTAACAACATAACAATCCTCATTCCACCACGACCACCTTTGTCTACTTCTTTGTTTTTCTTCTTATATATAAACAAACAAATATTATTTGATAAAAAATTAAAAAAATTTGGCTTACTGTAGCGCATTTGCAGGATAGTAGATAAACCTATGTTTAATTTTTAAAATTTTGAAAATTTCATGTCGATATTCAAAAATATCTTGAATCAAAATAGTACATAATGTTTGAAAATGATGACCAATAGCTTAACCTGATCCCGGTGGAGAGAAATCAGTTTTTACCTCAAAAAACGTACTTCAAACTCTTATTACTCATCAACTATTTACACAATTAACACAAACTCTATTGCATGTTGAAGATCAAGCTGTTATCTAACCTTACTGAATAATTTCATCGTGAAAATTTTCTAGTACAATGATTGAACTTGAATCAAAGTTTGAATGTCACCCGTCAGGAAAGGGTTTATCTTATACTCTAAATTTTTTTGTAACAGCTAAAATTTTTGCGTATCAGCAAAAAAAAAATCCCATTTCTCCGTACATCTTGAACGTCGTAGTATACTTAAAAAATTAATTTGAGATACAATATGTGCAGTATGCCTTGTGTAGGTTAAATGTCTTTCTTGTTTTTAAAAATATAAAAAAGAAATCATATTGCTCTATCTTTATTTAAAACTTCTTGTGAACATTTTTGTAAATTTTGTTAGAGCTTTGAGAAAGAAAGTTGGATAGATTTCAAGTGCGGCTTGTCACGCGCCATAAGCTTAACTTGAAACTCGATATGTTGTTTTGCATAAAATAGCTTTGCCAAGTTACACCCGGTTTTCTTCAATTTTTATAAATACACTAACACTACACACTTAAAAAAATCCAAACTGCTTATTTTCTCGAGCAAAAGGTTTATAATCCCCATCATGTTCTTGACTTTTTCATAGTCCATCCTCAATGAATTACAACAGGTACTGCCTTATTCCATAACTTGACAACCTAATTTTGATGGCAATGCCATGACACTGCAAAACTTATTGGACATGTAGCTATAAAGTAACGTTCATAATCAACTGTCAGTGGATTGGGCAACTTTGGATTTCATTTACATGCTTGATATTTTTTATACTATGTCTTTCTTACATCTTAAAACTGCCTTCCGCCCTTTATTACGTTTTTGGCGGTTTTTGTCGATGCACCTGCATCAGAACCTATAGCCATGTGCTAATTCAACACGTGTGCCGAATATTAGTTAAGACGCAGTTAGCTTTGATTTACTTGCGACTTTCTACATACCAGGCGAGAGGAGGTGAGTGGAGGACTAAAAGCAAAGGTAACTTGTAGTCAGAACAGGAGTGTTTGCGTTGCTACACTAAAAAAAATAACAAACTTTAGTGTACCTCAGGTTCAGTTTCAGAGTTTGCTTGGGAAAAAGGCAAATTTGAGTAACTTTCGTTTGTCGTGCGCGTGACTGAAAGACAAGCAAACTATATATATTCCGATTGGCAATATCTTTTCCTACTTCAAAGATAATTTGAAAGGTGACGTTATAAAAAAGACTGATAGAGCTCCTGGTAAGTTTCGGCCGGATTTTGTAAGCGGCCACTACAGCCATAAAATAGTTTCGCGGTATTGTGTCAACAAGATGGGTTCATCAGAAACCACTATTAGAGGGAAACACTATTCAAAATTGACGTTCCGGCCAAAAGTAATTCAAGCTTGACTATTTAATAAAGTGTCTAAACTCGTTGAAAACCGACCAGTAACCAACTTATCGTTATCGTTATCGTTATCGTTTACAATTCTAGATAAACATTCCTTAAGGTCCTATCTGCTTTCATCGTTTTTTCGGAGCGACCGTTTTGGTAATGGTCCAACTTTAGTAACTCTCCCAAGCGTGGTTTTCGTTAAGAAGGTTAGAGGGATCCCTCCGCTTTCAACTGGTGCAAATAACGTGTCATAAAAGGTGTTCAATAAGTTGTGGTAATTGATTAAAAGTAATCGATCAATAAATCAATCAAAGCAAGTAGGACCTTTTGAAATGTTTCTCTAGAATTTATAAATATTAGATATTTACTGATTCGCGCTCTCTGAGATCATCAGTTAGATTGAATAAATTGAGTTTTTGAGAACAAAATATATTGTTGTTTTAGATTTCTGCATAATATCCACCAGCAGCATACATCAAAACTAATTTTGATATTAGTGCCTCAAATGATACTTTCCTTTCTCTTGCACAATCGACAACCACCCTACGGATGATACTGATAAACCACGTCTTCAAAAGTAACGCAAGGTAAGCCATAACCTGTCTTGCTACGCAACCCAGCAGCCATGACAGTCAGTATCTCCATCCTGAGAAAACATAATGCTTATAAATTATACGACTGCGAAAGAATGATGCTAATACGAAAATAATTCACAATTGGTTCAAAATTATCTTGGAAAAGTTGCTGCTCAGCGGAACAACAACCTTGTGCTGTCGGGTGCTTCCCCTCGGTTCGGCGCGAGGCACCCCGTACAAGGGAAACACTAGAACTTGGCGGAAATCGTCTGCGTGGTAGAACAGGCAGACAAGTTTACCGAACAAGAAGGGGTTACTTCCGTGCTTCAGATATTAAATTAATTGTACGCCAGCTATAATTTATTATTTACATAAGAATGGGTTTGCACCGGTGTGGCAGCTTTTCGTAATCTTGCCGCTTCGCTTCGCTGTCGTGTAATGTTTCACAGCCAGTCCTTCTTTAAAATTGCGACCAATGACTGCGGGTCAAATGTACAACTTCACACAAAGAAGAGGCTGGGTGGTTGTGGTCTTGGTCGGGAAATGAGTACATTTGGTTATCCGGCTAGGGCACTGGTTACTCGAATCGTTCTGTACCGGTTAATGTACCTTTATTAAAAGAAGACAATCCGCACAGTCAGATAGATCTTGGCGTAATGGAAGTGGAAGAACAGGTATGCTGTAGTAAAAAATGAATGAGATAAATTTCATAGTGATTTAGATGATAATTTATTGCAGCTAGTGAGTAAGTGTTGATTGCTATGATAGTAATTTGAAAAATAAATGCTTGAAGGCTAATCCAAAGAACTGAAATACGAGTAAAAATTATCACCTATGAATACAAAAATATCTAGTCGGATTGAAATATGTACAACCGACTTATATAGTTAACCTATGAAAGCCACTCAATTAGACGGTAACAAGTTCGCATTAATGTCAATTTGCCGCTGTTTTTGGTTAGGCTATAAATTATGATGGATTCGAAAACATCAACACCGCGGGCTAAAGCTTGCCACAATAATAACAAGGGCATGTCACGGTGTAGCTAGGAATATATCCACAACATGAACTATACTATAAATAATAATAGCCTGACTGGTTCGGTTTGGTGGCTGTCGCTCGCCGTCAGTCAACCAGTAGATCCTGTCGGTCGCAGTCAGTGCAGTCATCAGTCATCGGAAGTGGATGATGGTACCTACTACCAACACTTGTTAATAAAACCCCACCGTTCGCACATCCAAGCGTCATAATATGTATTCATTTCTGCTTGTGCTGTGCGTAAATTGATACTTTCAACGCACTTCCGAACCATCCGGTAGCAGAGTGGATTGCTGCGCTGGATTGCGGTAACCACGCCTAGCATCAGGTACCTACCCTTCCTTCCTTGCGTGTCACTGCCAGTCGCGTTTGATTTTAATTTTAATTTCTTTCGATCGATTTCGGTATTGCACAGCTAGTCCAGATAACGGAACAAAACGCATAGAATTAGAAAATTCTCAACGAGTATCTGCTAAAAATGTGAGGTTAGACTCAACCCATTCTACAAAAAAATCATTACTGCTGGCTCGAAATATTTTCACTAAGAGACGAAAAATAAAAAGGGTCTGTTCCTAGCAGCTCCAATCACATATTTGATGTACGACTCGTACAAACCGCCAAATACTAAGTGGAACAATCCATATGGATTGTTCCACTTAGTATTTGTCCGTTTCCTTTTATTTACTGCAGCACCTCTAGTTGTCGTACCGAGAAACTAACAACAGCGTTTTGATCTGGAAGGTTTGTTTACTAAATGGTGACAATTTCTTCAGGCTTGGTACACGCGTTGAGAAGTTATTCAAGATGGAACGCAAGAAACGAGATAAAAATGTGCTCACCTGCATTAAAAATCAAAATGGTCAGGAGGAATGATTGCCAAGGCTCTCAAACTACCTAAATCGACTGTAAATACCGTGCGCAAACGTTAGCGGGACACTTTGACGGTGGATCTCACTAGACAAATCAAAGGTAAAAGTGGAACATTGGACCGGAAACAACGAGCGAAGGCCATCAGGACAGTCCGGAATAATCCTGGGTCTACCTCCGCGATTGGGCGAAAAGGTTTAATGCAGCACATACTACAATTCGTCTGTATGCGTGAAGGAATCATGCCAGCAAACTACCCAACAGGACGCTGGAACAAAACCTGGTTGCCAAAACCCGAGCAAGAAAGCTATACGAGCAAGTCCTGACAGTGTACAATGGCTGTATTTTGATGAACGATGAAACATACGTCAAAATGGACTTTGGACAAATTCCGGGTCGGAAATTTTGCCGTGCTAACCGTAAGAGGAATACTCCAGGAAGGCTCAAATTTGTTTTCGCGAATAAATTCACCGGCAAGCTGATGATTTGGCAAGCTGTGGTAGCTGTGGTAGCTGTGGAAAGAAGACAAAAGTTTTCATCACTGGAGCAACCATGCATGGACAAGTTTACAAGGAGAAGTATCTTCTGGAGATGCCGTTCATCCAGTCACACGAAGGCCCCGTGAAGTTCTTGCCCGATCTAGCTAGCTGCCACTACATTCGGGATGTGTTGGAATGGTACAAGCAGAATAATATTGATGTTATCGAAAAAAGGTTTAATCCACCACAGTTTCGTCCCAACGAAAGGTATTGCGCAATAGTCAAGCGTAAACTGAAGAAGTGTAGCAAATCAATCAAATCTGATATGGCGAAGTGGTAGAAAAAATGGCCGATACGGTTGATGTTACCACTGTGCAGAAATTGATGGGAGGTATTCGACGAAAACTTCAAGAGTTCATCAAAACAGCAAATAATTTTTCTTGTATTTTTTTTCTTGAAGTTTAATAAACTGATCCCCTTGATGACTCTCCCGCCTTCCTTACCGTTCAACACCACTTACAACGCCTGGTCACCTACGTTTTGACGTAGAATACGTCTTACGGCAACAATTACAGGGACTCAATTTCAAAACCAAAAAACCTCAAGAGCGTCACAAAAATTGTCCAATTTCAAACGTTTTAAACCCAGTCAGTTTCCAACCGATTTCTGTCATTTTTGCAGCAATCGATTGGAAAATCATTTAAGCGCCCGTCCAAATGCAGAAAATTGTAATCTGATTGTTCAAACTATTGTAATATTGAAAATTGTTGAACATTGTCGAAACGCAAATGTCGACTTTTGATTGGTCGCTTGCTGCCTTTCCCTAGAAAGGACAACAGAATGGAGTACCTAGTAAGCCGGCAATGCACTCTTCGGGCTATATAAGAGACTGTTTCTCCTCAAGCAAATCAGTTCACTAGCAGCAGACAGCAACAGCGGACATCAACACCGATGACAGTAGGCGAAGTGGATCAGCATCGGGCAACAGCGGCGGTGGTAGTGGTTAGCTGCAGTTCTTACCTCTTTCAGTTCGGCTTCCCTTCGATCTGAGTTGGACCCCACCAGCGGTAATCCGATTCAGATATCGTTGGGGAATACAATCCGAAACTGAAAGAGACTCGCACCGCCAGGTGATTTGAGAAGCCACCATCATTCAGCGTATGTAGGGTGTGTGCACATAACGTGTGTGAATATTTGTAGCGTGTATCCCTAATATATAAGGTGTGTGGCTAGCGTGCGTGGCTTGCTGTATAGCGTGTGTGTATGTTTATGGCGTGTATGCATGTCTGTAGCGCGTGTGTGCATGTTTATAGCGCGTGTGTCTTGCTATATAGCGTGTGCATGGCTAGCGTGTCTGTGCATGTCTACAGCTTGTGTGGCTTGCTATAGAGCGTGTGGCTAGAGTGCGTGGTTTGCTATATAGCGTGCGTGGCTAGCTGTATAGCGTGTGTGTATGTTTATAGCGTGTATGTGCATGTCTATAGCTTGTGTGGCTTGCTATATAGCGTATGTGGCTTGCTATAAAGCGTGCGTGGCTTGCTATATATGCTATATAGTTTATAGCATGTGTGGCTAGCAGTATAGCGATTGAAATTTTCATATATACATAATTGCTAATAAATCACCTCATGTAGAATTTAATTATCACTGTAAATCATCCAAAAATAAATGAAAAATTTGCCATGTTGAAAAAATATTCACTTGTCAATAAATGGCATTGACAAATACAATTTACCTCAAAGTTTATCTGAAGAATTTCTGAGCTAGTGAGCCTGAATCACATAATGTTTCGCGCAAATCTTACTTATTTCAGCAATCAGTTGTAAAATTATCTAAGCTATCGTAAAATGCAGAAACTTTTTATTTGAACTGTTATATCATAGATGGAGAATGCACTATTTGGCCTTGTCTATAGCCTCTTCTTAGCCACTGCCTAAATTAAGATATCTTAGTGCAACTTGATACAACAGCCACAGCCACAAAACAATTCAATTTCATTCTTGTTTTGGATACGGCAGCAAGTGAAACCGCGGTGCCGGCTACAGAGGTAAACGTCATCTGGAGCAAAGAGACTATTAAATTAATTAACCCCAATTGAGTGTATTTCCAAACCTATTCCAAGAAAGACATTGACATAAGACAGGCTGTCGTATTCTACGTTACCTCTGCGGTCGTGTCTTATAAACAACCTCTTCAACTTTTTCCGGTAATCAGGTTCCCCTCCCTGTCATTACACATGGCAGGTACTGGCACGGTCCGGTTTCTGACTCCGTTGATCATTCTATAGAAGCTGCTCGTGTCGTGCCTGGTGGAGCAATTCTCCGCCACCGCATGGATGCGATCGTAGTACTCACGTTTATTACGGCGGTGAAGTCAATTTTCGGCAGCTCTTGCCTCCTGGTATTTGTCTCGCATCTGACGCGTAACACGATTAGCCTCTACTAACGTATTGGCGTAAGCCCGGTTCTTCTATTCCATCACCTCTAGACACTCAGCATCGACCACGCACTACGCGTGATTCCCTTTGTCATGCCTATCACTTCTCGCGCTGTTTGGCTGACTGCATCATGGATGTACTTCAGCTGCTCGTTCAGGTCCACTCCACCTGGTTCACCGATCCGTCTATCAACTTTTCGAGTATAATCGGCAGTACCGCTGATAACCTCTCGATGTCCAGACGTATCTTTCTCGCCGATCTCGATTTAAATACGTTGGACAGCCGGGCGCGAATCCTATCTACCACAAGATAGTGATCCGAGTCGATGTGTGGACTTCGAAAAAACCACACATCTATGACGTCTAAAAAGTGCCGACCGTCGATCAGTATGTGGTCGATCTGGGAGCAGGCCTCTCCATTGGGGTGTCTCCAGGTGTACTTGCGGGTGTTCAGACGTTCAAAGTGATTACTACAGATGGCCATTCCCCTGGTCGCGGTGAAGTTCACTAGCTTCAAGCCGTTGTCGTTGGTGGTAGAGTGAAGGGTTTCCCTACCAATAACGAGACGAAAGAACTCCTCTCGTCCGACTTGTGCGTTTATATTTTCGGAGACGAGCTTTATGCCGTGCTGTGGGCACTTTTCATATGTTTGCTCGAGGAGCTCATAGAACTCCTCCTTTACGTCGTCGGTTTTATCGTTTTTCGACGCGTACACGTTTATAAGGCTATAGTTGAGAATCTGCCCTTGATCCCCAATACGCATAGACGGTCATTATCGGTCGGACGGTCGGATCAACCGCCCGGAATTCACATTCTGCGGTTTTAGGCCAACGCACCTCTTATATTTATGGCTGCTACCTCCACTTTTGCCTTCCATAACTCTCTGGTCAAGATGCCCGCGCGTGCTGGTTCGAGCAGAGTCCTAACATTCCAAGTGCCAAGTTTCCAATCATTGTCCTTTTGACGTAGGACTACGTCTAACCGCACTATATCGAAATACATTCCGCGAAAACTAAAACCAAGATGTAACGCCGGAATGAAAGATTTCAAACGGTTATACTGATGTAACCACATGATGGATCACAATAATCGATATGTCGTTGGATTGATAAAATGATGGACAATTTTGTGATTCCTTAATTTTCATTATCACTTCATTGTTAAACAGTGAAAATTGAATAAAAGTTTCAAGGTCGAGTTTTCACCAACAATGTACCAATCATATGCGAGCACGCCTGGCACAGACTTCATGAATAGACACCAACTGCCTGCTGTGATATCCTGTATAGCAGTGGCAAAAAAAAATTTGACAGAATCTCCCCGTCCCAATAGGTCAACTAACGCTTGCTTCTATGAGCCTATACTATTATTTTGATGTCTTGAAGGTGAAGCTTTTTCGGAAAGTTCGTAACCACCTCCACTATCAGACAGTATTACGTTCTGCTGTTAATAAATATGTTAATGTGAATAAAACTGATGTCTTGAAGGAAAACATGCTGGCACAGGCAACAGTACTGCACCGAGCATTGTATGAATAGAGCGCTGGTCACTCGTCGTCTATCAGTGCAGAACTCGATATTCATTTGTGTGCAGCCAAGCCAAGTGAAAACTACATTGCCGCTGTTGACGCACAGTGGGGCGTGGAACACAATCGAATTGCCGTTTGAAATGTCTTCTTCTTCTTCTTCTTCTTGTTTCGTATAGCAGCAAATATCAGAATACAATTTGATTTTTCGGGTACCGCAAAATACGTTGCGCCGCCGGGGACAACAAAATGCGTTGTTTATTTTTGAACTCTACATTCTGCTTTTTTTCAGATTTATTTAAATAACTGAATATAGGGTATTTAAAAGACAATAGAAAACAAAAATGCTCCGTAAATATCTTTGAATAGTTAGTTAAACGAGCTGTACTGATGATTATATTTTACTAGCTGAATGAATTTAGTCCAATATGACAATATTAGTTGCATCCCGCGGTGGCGGTATAGAGGAAAACCAAATTCATTTCAGCTTAATATTACAGTTCCGACATTAGTATTTGTATTTTTCAATTAAAAATTTTTTTTTTGAATTTGCATTTACAAGAAAATATTATTTTCCATAACATTACTTGTAATTGCGGGGGCCTAGTGTGGTTGGTAACGTCTCCGCCAACCACGCTCGACGCCTGGGTTCGAATCGTACCGCCGACATAGGTGTCGATGGTTGTGAGGTGGCGTGATCCACTCACAACCAACCCAACTGGTCTAGATTCAATCCTAGCCGACACCGGGAGATTTTCTGGGGCGAAAAATCTCTGGGATCACGCCTTCCATCGCATGAGGAAGTAAAGCCGTTGGCGCCGGTCCGTTATTAAAGCGGGTCGTGAGTTAGGGACCTGGGTGTGGAGTCGCCTCCCTGGGCGTCGGTAATTGGCCACAACAGTGGCGGAAATAGACCGACGGAAAATAAGCGAGAATAAAAAAAAAATTACTTGTAATTGAACAACGCTATGCAATCATTAATTGCCGAGGCTAATGTTGTGCATCACTCTTGCTCAGTTTATTTTCGAAAATAACAGACATATAACCTTCAAAAATGGTATTTTCGTTGTTCTTTGGTATCTTGAAACTAATCAATTTTTTTCTGATTGATTCTGTATACTGATAAAATGTTTAAATTGACCTGAATTTAATGTTAACATGTTCATAAAATTATATGTCAATTTCAAATTTTCTGTGATTATACATTTTCTACTAAAACTGTCATTCATTATCTATATTTTTTCCACGAGCTTGAAACTGCAGGAAAAAATTGATGTGACATCTTTGCCGCTTTGTGATCGGTGATTGAGCCAACTTTAACAAGACAAATAGATATAGAAGGAAGAAGTTTAATTTCTACTAAATCGTACTCAATTAAATATTTTATAGAAGGTTGTCTTTTCGCGTATTAAAGAAAATTTGCTGTATTAGAATGAAAGGTATTCATCAATAGTCCAGAAACCAAATTTAGGGGGAAATTTTGGTCTAGAGCTCTATAGCAATATTTAAGAGAAAAACTTTCTTCAACAAAGTTGTTACATATGATAAAGCGCTTATTGAAAAAGTATCAAAAATTGGGGTGACCAAAATTTTCGATGCTATCAAGTATCTAACTTTTTTATTTTTGTAGATAGAATACCTTATTCTACATATTTATAGGTCCAATAATTTGAAGTAACTTTGTAAAAAAAAAGATTTTCTTTAAAACATTGATATAGAGCTCTAGACCCAAATTTTCCCCTAAATTTGGTTTCTGGACCATTGTGAATGTTGAAGAGAATATTTTTTATTCCAAGATAGAGTGGTACAAAGAAATAATCAAAATACAGACCCCGTTCGATTTTGGCAACACGCCAGAATATTTTCTGTTGCCAAAATCGAACCATGCCAATAGTGAACGTTCCTTTTTTCATGATTTTTTTGACTTTTTATGTGGTCAAAGACGACCTTAACAGTAGAAATGGCCCCCAATGAACTAGTTTTAGTTCCAAGTCGTTTGAGGTGTCGCTTGATGAATTCGGGCTGACGACCTAGATACTTACCACCCGAACCAAAATACCTCCCTTTTGGAATATGTTGAGTTTAAATTGGTTAAAATAAATCTAGCAAACTACAAAAGTAAAACGAGCTCAAATCAAACATAGCTTCAAAATAAAAATATAAAATTATTGTAGTCCTACGTCAACTATGCGGTCGTGTCTTGGATACCACCCTCCTACTATTTCGTTTGCCTAGGTCTACACCGATTGTTCCGATTCGTATCATTCTCTGGATTGTTCGTAGTATGTTATTTCAGCATCCTGCCTTACTAGGGCTGCGATGCCTAGTCTCGCGACGGGGCTGCCGTCTTGGGTGTAGCTGGCGAGACACCGCATTTCATAGTTCAGCTGTCCGCTCCGGATCAGTCGCTGTTTTAGCCACCGCTAACCTGAGGAACAGACGACTCCAAGGAGACCAACTCCTCCTACCCTGTCAGTATACGACCAAGTTCCCTTCGGTTCCCTTGGTCGCTCGTATCCCAGTCGGTACCACGTGGAGGTAGGGATAGGAGTTGCTGGGCATTATGCTATGGACCACGCTGGGATATATTTTATGCCAACTAGTACGGGTATACTGCTACGCATTGCCCAGCCGTTTACCAACCATACCTGAAGCTATAGGGTAACGGGGGTATTTTGGCCCACCCGGTAACATTTTACGCATTTTTTTCTGATAATTTCAATGAATATTAGAAAACTATGCATGCAACATTGAATAACACACCTAAGAATCATACTACACTATTATTTTCGGCGAAAAACTGACTCTAGGTAGTGTTATTCTGGAATTTGTTCATACATTTTCAAAGTCATAGCTGAGTCAACCCAAAGTCAAGAGGAAGTGGTAATATACAAGTCAACGTCCGGAAGCTATTGTAACAAATATGTATGTTTTTGAACCATTTAGTTGTTGTAGTAACATCAATAAAATGTCTTAGAAACAGTTTGTATACTCTAACATATTTGAAAAAGTTGAAAAAGTGGTTAAACGCATGGCCGAAATATGTTTTCCCTCTTTCTGAAGCGAACATATTTTGGCCAAGCCAAGTTTTGACATCTCTTTGTTTACCGTTCGGCCGTTGCACTTGAACAAAGAAGCAGCTTGTGACTATTTACAGGTAATTACTTCTTAATTTATCACATTTAACGATATGAAATTGGATGAGAATGCCTGTCAAACCGCTATAAGCCAAATCATTTCATTTTTAAATGCCTAAAATTTACAAAAATTCACAGCAGAAGGATGTTCTCCTCAAACCCACTATTTTTGCTCTAAAAATACCGATGATGATCTTAAATATAATTAGTCCGAACTATTTCCATACACGTCTCTAGATATAAAGGTGGGCCAAAGTAAAAATTTGGTGGACCAAAATATGTTTTTAGTACTGCGTAGAAATTTTGATATTTCTAGGACATTTTTCAATATATTGCATTGTTGAACGGTGTATATTCAAATAGTCACTTAGCTTTTAACAATGGTATAATAGAGTCGGTATTTTTGTTGAAAAATTGTGTTTGTTTTTAATGAACTGTGCAAATACTTTCCAAAGCTGGCCAAAATACCCCCGTTACCCTAGGTACCGAAAAAACTAGCTTCTGATTTTTTGCGTTAACTAACTAGACTCCGAGCTCTTTCAAACACGACTAAGAGCAATTAAATCGGTTCAGCCGATACTGAGAAAATCGAGACATATCTGTCGTAAGACAAAAATGTATACATTAGGTTGGGACAAAAAATATATGTTGAAAAAAAAATGTTGAAAAGAAAAGTTTCATGTTCCTCATGGGTCCTATAACAACTATGTAACTTTTCAGATCGATCGGTGGAACTATATTTTTGCGCCCGATTTTTGAAGTTCCCATACGGTTTTATAAGGGAAAATCCGCTTTTTCAAAATTAATTCTCTAGAGATGTCCGGTGAGCTACTCAAAATATATCGATACATGATATTTAAAGAAAATTTTTCTGGGAAAAACTCCACTCCACTTTTTCTACAAGCATCGTAGCGCCTTACGGTTTTCAGAAGAGTTTTTCCCAGGAAAATTCCCTACAAATATCAAAGCAAAGCCCTAGTGCTACATTCCGATTCGGAACTTGACCTTCTGTTTATTTATACACAGACTTCGCAGCCGACTATTTAGTGTACAGGACAATTGCGGGGCCAGCGCTACGATCCTACTGACACAAACAGTCTCTCCCGAGACGAGACTCTAACCTACGACGACTGGCTTGTTAGGCCAGCATCGTACCTCGAGACCATCTGGGAGTTCCTACAAATATCATGTATCAATATATTTTTAGAAACCAACTGGACATCTCTAGAGAATAAATTTTGAAAAGGTGGATTTTCCCATATAAAATCGTATGGAAACTTTAAAAATCGGGCGCAAAAATATAGTTCTATCGATCGATCTGAAAAGTTACACAGTTGTTATAGGATCTATAAGGAACACGAAAAGTGCAAGGGAGCGAAAAACTAACACCAACGCTTTTTTCCCATATAACCGTGTCCCAGTCTAATACACAAATGCACGTAATACCTATACAGTTAGGTTTCTTTCACGTGGGAATACATACCTCGTAGAAAACGCGTAATTTAAAAATCCGCGTGAAAAAAACCGTGTTAATTCAAAAATCCACATAAAGTAAACCACCAAGAGGGGCTATAGAAAAAACCCGAGACGCTCCACAACCAGTATCTAAAATTGTCCTCTTCGAAAGTAATTTCGGATCTTTCGGAGGGCGGATGGTTTTTTTTTTTGAATATGTCTTTTACTCAATAACCACTAAGACGTTCTTTGTTCCCAACTCTCGTTAATTCGAAAATCCGCGAATTTTTTTTTAATTAGCACGGTATCGCGCGAACACCGAATTATTTCAATTTACCAATAAGTTTGACATAGAGTATTGATTAGGATATAATTAGAATAATAACTATTGGTTACAAAGTCACGGTAGTTGGTAAAGGGGGATTTTTTTGCTATTTGGTTTGTCGTGTATTCAGATTTGGGAGTTCACGCGGGAATTCTGACAGCTGTCGAAAATTAATGTACTCAGTTTGGTTTGCCATTTCACCATGAACAGACTTACGCCTGGAGAACGCTTACAAATAATCGAATTTGTGGGCAACAACTTGCCGAAAATCCACTTTTTTACCGAAAAATTGTGTTCAGTGACGAAGCTCATTTCTGGTTAAAAGAGTATGTTAATAAGCAAAATTGCCGCATTTGGATTGAAGAGCAACCAGAGGCAATACAAGAATCGCCAATGCACCCAGAAAAATGCACGGTTTGGTGAGGTTTACACGCTGGAGGCATCTTTAGTCCGTACTTCTTCAAAGATGATCAAAATCGCAACGTTACGGTCAATGGCGCTCGCTATCGAGCGATGCTTTTTGTTTTTTTTTGCCGGAAATGAAAGAGCTGGGTCCTGTTGACATGAGGTTTCAGCAGGACAGAGCAACGTGCCACACATCGCGCGAATCAATGGACATATTGCGGAATGAGTTCGGTGAGCAATTCATCTCACGAAATGGACCGGTGAATTGGCCGCCTAGATCATGCGATTTAACACCGCTAGATTATGCGAATAAGCCAACAACAATTTCAGCCTTGGAAGACAACATTACAAGCGTTATTCGCAAGATACTAGCCGAAATGCTCGAAAAAGTGACCAAAAATTCGACTTTTCGTATGGACCATTTAAAACGTAGCCGTGGCCAACATTTGAATGAAATTATCTTTAAAAAGTAAATGGCATAAACCAATTTATCGCCTCAAATAAAAATTTCATACAGTTTTGTAATTTTAATGCGTTTTTTTAAAAAAAACCAAATTCTTAAAAAGTCACCCTTTAGTAAATCTATTTCCTACATGACGATGCCATTAGATCCGATTCTCAATCTACTCCAGATTGTTTCCAGGAGAAAATGTTTAGTTCAACAACAGAGCAGCATTTGAATGGCTCTATCACTTTTAAAATAGCTCCAATAGAAAAATATTTCAGTACATTGTTCTTCTATCTCGATTCAATGAAAAAAAAAAGTAGGAGGTTGTATCCAAGACACGACCGCATAAATGACGTAGAACTACGTACACTATTAACAAATGCATTGAGTGTTTCATTACCCTAGTAACACAACTGTTTTGATCAAAGTTTTATAGTGCTTTTTTGGCTGTATTGAGCGCTATTAAACTTTGATAAAACCAATATTTTTACTTGGGTAATGAGTTATAATGTCTATTAATGAAGGGTTGTGAATTTCGTGAACCGGTTTCAGCAGTTAGCAGATCGTGACGAGTTAAAAACCATACACAGCACACACACATAAATCATACCATATCATAGACACACACACATCATACCATATCATTATACCATACACACATCATACCATATCATACACACATACACACATACACGCATGATACCATATCATATACACACAGCAAGCAAGCGACCAATCAGAGGACGTTATTTTTATTTCAACAAGGCTTGACAATTTTCAATAGTGCAATAGTTCGTAGATTCAAACAACATTTTCCTGCATTTGGGCAGATGCGTGTATAATTTTCCAATCGATTGCTGCAAGAATGAAGAAAATCGGTTGAAAACCAACCGACCTATAAGCATTTGAAAAGTTACAAATTTCGTCCCTGTTTTTCAGTTTGCATCCCTGTGTGGTATGCTAAAGTAAAACATAGTTCTACGCCAAAAAGGCATTTTGTTGTTCAAAATCGGTTGCTGATCGCAACCTTTGTGCTGCCCCAACAGTGGGGGAGTTAAGATACATGGACAACATGCACTGTGGAAGCTATTTCACCTTCTGTAAATTAGACGGCCGTGACAGATGTAACTTCTAGAATCCGCACAGAATGCTTGCTTACGTAGTCAAAAATTATTAACTTTCAATGACTTGTTTAGTTGCCTTGAAAAAAGGCATTTTGCTGTTCAAAATTGGATTTGGTGATGACGATCTTTATGCTGCCCCAACAGTGGGGGAATGATGGTAGTCTGGCGAGGCACGCTGAGAAGAACCGCCCTGCTACTGAGACATGGTGACCAACCGTAGCGCAAGTGGTTTATTTAATTTGAAGGCAGCCACAGGCGCAACCCGCTGTTTCTTCTGAGTGCTGTATCTGCTTCTACTGCTGTCAACGTTGTGGACGGTCCATCCAGCTCGCCTTCCGACTAATGAATGTAGCTAGTTTTCCCAGAAACACTCTTTTATAGCCGAAGGGTGCTACGTAATAGGCCACGCCCTTCTTTTCAGTTGTTTAATTCTCTAATATTCTTTAGACGAATTATTCCACAATTCGCGTTTGATATTTGTTTCCAGCGAATAAACACCGATGGTGCTCTCACACACGCAACGGTCTTACCCCGTATTTTATTGCGGTTTGTAACATCAAGCGATTTCGTTTGCTCGTTGTTGCGTGTTGCATCATGTTGCAACTTGGCAGCTGGGAGACGACGAAATTCTGTTAATGCTGATTGATAGAATCGACTTTATATCAGTACTGCATATTCGAATTAACTGCCTTTGTGAATGCGTTCTAACAGGGCAGTTTGTTATTCAAAATCGGTTATGTTGATCGCAGCCTTTGTGCTGTCCCAACAGTGGGGGTAAACTAAAACTAAATAAACTACAACAGAATTTGATTGCTAGGATCCCGCGAAGAATGTTTGCTTGTGTTGATGCTAGGAAATTTTCACCCTTCAATTACTTGTTTATTTGCCTTGAAAAAAGGCATTTTGCTGTTCAAAATCGGTTGCTGAACGCAACCTTTGTGCCCCAACAGTGGGGGAGTTAAGATACACGGACAACATGCACTGTGGAAGCTATTTCACCTTCTGTAAATTAGACGGCCGCGACAGATGTAACTGCTGGAATCCGCACAGAATGCTTGCTTACGTTGTCAAAAATTATTAACTTTCAATGACTTGTTTATTTGCCTTGAAAAAAGGCATTTTGCTGTTCAAAATTGGATTTGGTGATGACGATCTTCATGCTGCCCTAACACGGGGGAATAATGGCAGTCTGGCGACACACGCTGAGAAGAACCGCGCTGCTCCTGAGACGTGGTGACCAACCACAGGGCTAGTGCTGCTGCTAAGGAAGGACGACTGCTGTTGACAACTTGTCGCTGTCCAGAACTATTATGAGCGGCTTCGTTTGTTGTTGTTAAAGTTTATCTGTATTTTTATGCATTTGTTGGGTATCTTACATGTTATTACAAAGTTCAAGTGATTTACATTACTGTTTACACCTTTGGTGCGTGAGTTTTGGTTACTGTTTTGCTATCCTTTTTTAATTACAGAGTATTTTAATCCAAAGTTGACCACTTTGGTGGCGTTTGTTTGAAAAGGAAACTACTTAAGACTACTATTTACAGCTTAAATCTAACTTAACCTACTATATACAAGCCGCTCATTAGAGCGTATTCTGAGTGCTGACATTTATGTACAAATTTAGTTTTGGTTTCTGTAATTTTGGCATCTACTCTTGGAGTAGCTGCTTCTTGGTGGAGGTCTGTGATCCTGGTATCATAGGGACAATCAAGAATCATCCGCAATATTCTGTTTTGTGCCACCTGGATTTTGTTCCTGTGAGTTTGTGCACATGACTCCCACACCGGAGCTGCGTAAAAGACCGCGGGGGCAATTATTTGTTTGTAGACTGCCAGTTTGTTTGTTCTTGAGAGGCGAGATCTGCGACAAATTAGCGGGTATAGTGACCGAACCAAAGCTGAGCACTTAACCAGTGTCCTCTCCACATGCGATCGGAAAAGAAGTTTCTCGTCGAATAGCAGTCCAAGATAGGTAACTTCGGAAGACCACTCAACCCCTGTACCGTTCATAACCACAACGCATGATGGAGGGGGCTTCAGTTTGGGGGATTGTCGATGAAGGAACATTATTGTTTGGGTTTTGGAAGCGTTGATCTTGATTTTCCAGGTGTTAGCATACTCGACAAAGACGTCTAAGCATCGCTGAAGTTTGTTGGTGATCTCACGAGGCATTCTTCCCTTGACGGCAATTGCAGTGTCATCTGCGAACAGAAAGAGCACGCAGCCATCTCCCAGGGAAGGAATGTCGGAGGTGTAAATGTTGTATAGCAAAGGGCCCAGCAGACTGCCCTGCGGGACCCCTGCTGGGATGGAAAAAGTATTTGATAAACAACCATTCAGCGATACCCTGAACGACCTCTGCCGAAGGTAGCTACAGATGATTTTCGACAAATATGACGGAAAGTTGAAGGCACAGAGCTTGTATACCAGACCGTCATGCCAGACATTGTCAAACGCCTTTTCGACGTCCAACAATGCCATGGCTGTGGACTTGGATACAGCCCTGTCCCTTCTGATGTTGTTCATCACCCGCACCAGCTGGTGCGTGGTGGAGTGACCCTTCCTAAACCCAAACTGTTCTGGGAGTAAGATGTTGTTTTCCTCAGCCACCTTCATCATGCGGTTGAGGATCAGTTTTTCAAACAGTTTGCCCAGCGATGAGAGTAGGCTGATCGGACGGTAGCTTGATGCTAACGTCGGATCTTTCCCGGGTTTGCGGATCGGTATGATCTTGGCTATCTTCCAAATGCTTGGATAGTAGTGCAATTCCAAGCATCTGTTGAAGATATAGCTCAACAACAGGTGAACCCTGTTGCTGAGCTTTTTTAAGACCATATTGAAGACCCCGTCAAACCCAGGAGCCTTCATGTTCTTAGTACTCATCAGCGCTGAGCAAACCTGTTCTGCTGTGATTTTATGTTCTTGAGGAACGGTACAGGGGGAGTTTTCGAGGTCGCGGACGCACTGCTCGACCTGGTCTTCCATTGGACTAGCCATGGTCGAGCCAAGCAAATGCGATGAGGCAATGTGATCGCCTACCGCATTTGCTCTCTCGACCGGTGCAACAAGAAGCCTCTCTCCGACCCCGAGGGGAGGAACTGGTTTGGGGTGCGATTTCAGCACTTTGGCTACTTTCCAGAATGGCCTGGAGCGGTCGTCCAAACTTTGGACTAAGCGTCCGAAATTTTCATTCCGGAGTGAGACCATCCTGGAAGCAATTTGCCTATTCAGATCGGTCACCTCGAGCCTAATGTCCAGATCCCTGGTCCTCTGGAACTGGCGTCTACGCACATTCCGCAGTCTAATTAGCAGCCGGGTATGGGAATCAATAGCAAGGAACTTACCCCTCACAGGAACACGTCGCACACACGCCTCGTCGGCCACGTTTATGGCTCGTTGGAGACCCTCCAACGCCTGGTCGATGTTTTCCACGCTGTCGAGCGGCGGCGCCTCATCGATGTTGTTGTCCACCATTTGAGCAAAGCGCTCCCAGTCGACATGATGGTAATCTTTCCGCAGACAGCTGGCAGGAGCAACACCGATCCCCACCTCAGCAACGACAGGTTGGTGGTCTGAGCTCAGATCGTTGTGGGCCACTGGTTTGGAGAGCTCGATGTTGGCCAGGAAGAAGTCCAGGGTTGAAGGGTTCCCCGCTGGGGAGATGAAAGTCGGCTCATCCGGAAACTGCACCGTATAAAACCCATGCTGCGAGTGTTCGAAGAGTTGACGACCGTTCTGATTCTGCCGATAATTTCGCCAAGCCTCGTGCCGAGCATTTAGGTCTCCCCCAACGACGAAGCGGGAGTTGGTCCTGGTTATGGTTGTCAGGTCGTTCTTGAACTGCATTGCTGTACCGTTGCTGATACTACACTGGCGAGGACAGTAGACGACGATGAACCGGATGAACCCGGTAGCTGATTTGACCTCCACACTAAGGGCTTCGATGATGGCGGTGTGGATGTGCGGCAAGATGTTGTATTTCATCCCTTTTCTAACGATGATCGCTATACCACCCCCCCTGGAGTTGGTGCGATCGAGACGGATGATGTTGTGATCCGGCAGCCAAAAACTGTCGCCGGACTTCAGGTGGGTCTCTGTGAGTAGACCCACGTCGATGTTGTACTTGCGGAGAAAGTCAGCAAGCTCAATGTTTTTTGCTCTAACAGAGCAAGCGTTCCAGGTGACGATGGAGATGGGTTAAGGATCCATATTGGATAATAAATTTACCGAGCACATGGATTTGCTCGGGCTTGTTGCGACACGCACGAAGGGCATTGGTCATGCTGCTAAAAATTTCTAGCAGCTCATCCGCAGAGTACTTCTCGGACTCAGCGCTCGGTGGTGTTGTTGTGGGTGGACGCCAGTAGCCAGGGGGGGGGGGAGGCGACCGTTGACCGGCTGACCCGCCGGATGGTGAGTGTGGAAGGTCAAGTTGCGTACGCGTACTTGGTTGCCTTGCTTGCTGGGATGAACGCAGAGGAGGAAAATCTTCCGCTCTGAAGACCGGTGGTTTGTCTTTCTTCCTGCTCGGCTGGTTGGTTGACGACGCCTGCTTGCGGATATGTTTGAAGATCTCCCTTTTCGGGCACTGTCGATCAGAGCTCTGGTGATCACCGCCACAGTTAGCACACTTAAACTGTACCGCACCAGCATCGTCCACAGGGCAATCCGACGTAGAGTGGTCCTTGGCGCAGATGTTGCAACGCGGTTTGATGTTGCAGTTCTGGGTACCGTGACCGAAGTTGAGGCACCTCTGACACTGCATAACGTCTCGACGGCCTCCTCGATAGGGCTCCCAACGGATGATAATGGAGAACAAAAAGCGGATGGCTCGCAAAGCGCTCAGTGTAACTGTCCCTTTTGGGAAATGAACCAGAAAGAGGCAGTCCGGGTATTTCCTTTCATTTTCATTCCTGCGTTTGATCGGATAGACAGCAATTGGGGCCAATTTGTACCGATCCTTGATTTCGGCACCGATCAGCTTGGGGTCGAAACCTGGCAAGCCTCTGATGACCACCTTGAATGGCTTTTCCCCAGGAATGTCGTGGGTGAAGAACTCAGATTTAGAATTTTTCAAAAACTTCGTGGCCTTCTCAAAATCCACCTTCGTGTGGAGCATAACCTTCGTACCGATGCCGCATAACTTATATTCAGCTGCTACGCCCAGCGATACAAAGTCGCTAATGAGCTTGTTGAGAGGAACGTTTTTCACTACCAGCGGGGGAAGCTTCACTTTCACCGTATTGGGGCTGGCAGAATCCGGAACATCAGTCGGCCCGCCAAAATCTCCAACGTCGCTAACGTTTGTCACCGTGTCGCAGTCAGCCACACTTTTCGAAGTGCAACTGCTTCCGCCTGGTTTCTTCTTTTTACTGCCTACTTCAGCAGCAGAGTTTTGTTTCGCAGGGCTCGAGCCTGCTCTTCTCTTTTTCTTTGACATCACACAGCGATGCAAGCGACGAACTGTCGCACAAAACGGAATAAAATTTTTAACTAACCCGGCTTTCCAGAAATAGAACTGTACTTCTCAACAGTCTGAGAGCGAATGATGATCAATGACTATGTTGAGCGGCTTCGGCTGAAACAGGCTCTTATATAGGCCAAACAGCATGTTTTCAATTGCAAGGTATATAATTCTGTCGACCGTGCTTGGGAAGCAATCATATAACGACCAATCAGAGGACGTAATTTTCGTTTAAACAAGGCTTGATCATTATCAATAGTACAATAGTTTGTATAATCAATCAACAATTTTCTACATTTGGGTGGATGCGTGTATAATTTTCCAAACAATTACTGCAAAAATGAAGGAAATCGGTTGAAAACAAACCGATTTATAAGCATTTAAAAAGGGACATATTTCGTCCCCTTTTCGTTAATAGTTTTCCTATTTACATCCCTATGTGGTAGGCTAAAGAAAAACGTAGTTCTACGTCAAAAAAAATGATTTAGCATTTTCGAAATTCTGCCGACCAAAAATTCCACTATCTAATTGCTTTCCACAGCAACCGCTGCGCGCCACGCAATTGAAACTCCCAAACAACATGATACAACTGAAGAGAAAAAAAAGCTGTAAATATTATTATTTTAATGGATTGGATGATGATTTAATTTTATTAAATTTACCCAACGTTAATTGATTTTGACTTTTCGTTCTCACTCTCCCGCACCGTTCTACATCCATCGTTCCCGTCGCGATTGATTTATGGGTGTTGACGCGAACGGCGGGTAATAATATCCACCACAACACTCACGACAGTCACCTCCGTGTACCCATCAGGCGACCCTCGAGCGATCACGATTTACCGATGACGGCGGATTATGCGCCATTGCAGGCTCAATCGGGCGGGCATTAGGTGGAGGCTCAACATAAACAAGCCGAAGCCCAGCCGATTTTTGAAAGTGATTGAAGAGCTGCTTACCGCTCATTCTGTCACCATCATATTCCTGTTCCTACTTTGAGTGTGCTGCGGAAGGGAAAAAAGTTTGCAAAATTGTGTAAATTGGAAATAGATTAAACGGGACTTGATCGTCCGGGTACGAGTTGAAATTGTTCCCAGCAACAATGTTAGCGCGGTGAAAGTTACGCGCAAATTAAACGATGCCTTTTACAAGGCGGAAGTGCCACGGTATCACATTTACATAATCCCGTTTTGTTAACTTTCCACTAAAAGGCGGCAAAGAGTTTACCAGTCTATCAGTTTCCACCTGCGTTCTGAGTAGTAATACGCGATACTCTGGCTTGGGAAAAATGTAAATTACGACGAGCTTTGGCGCAGTGATGAATGTGTTTTGGCTCGTGTAAAAGGCGGAGTTTAATTAATTCCAAACTTTGAACTTCGAAATGCTTACGCCATTGAAAGTATGTTTTTGGAATCGGGAGAATTTATAATACATTATCCAAAAGCGTTTTGCTGCTATAGAACAATTTGGCCTTTATCAGAGCCAAATCCAGCTAGATGATATTTTACAAATTCGGAACGAAGTTTTTCATCACACCGAAAGCATTCGCAATCAGCTTTATTAATAAAAAAAACAAAAAAAAGCACTCAAACCGTTTCGTCGTCGATTGGAAGCTGTAAAAGCAAATCGATTCGCATTTTTACGAGCTTTCACTGGCACTACCTACCGGGCAGCCAATACAATTTTCCTACCCTCCCGCAGAAGATGTCACACATGGATTCCGTGGCGATTTACTCTGTAGCACGAGCCACGAGAGCGAAATTGCCGCAGTTCTGGTTATGCCGCATACCGTCGATCCGATTCGAATAGAAAACTCGAAAGCAGTGGAAAAATATCTATAAAGCAATTTGTTTCATCCTCCCGATCCGGATATAAAGGGATACCGCGCCGGTGTAGCAGCGATAAACTCGCACAGTTAGAGACCACAGACCAATATTGATATCGTTTCGTGATGGGGACATTTGCTAGTGACACAGACAAGCGGACCGGGCTCATATGGTCCATCGGAAAATATCTCGTAAAACTGCCTACTCTGCCATACAAGTCTAGCTCCAAGAAGGTCTTGCGGTAAGGCACAGAGCATGAAAAAAATAGTTCTCTCCAAGTGTCTGTTTTTAATCACTGGCTCTTTCCCTGTCCACGATTTGTATCCTTCGTCTGCAATCGGGCTCGATTTGTTTTCGTCCCTTTGGAACAATTTTCCAATTTAGAGCAAACTGCAAATATTGCGAGGAATATGTGGGTATATGCTCGTGAAAGCGATTCAATTCCGAGCGAGATGCGCGTTCGCTACCAGTTATGAAAATGGAAGAAAAACTGTTTTTGAATTTCAATTTGAATCGGGCTGCGATAAAAGGTTAATAAATAGAGACTTTTTTGAATCTGGAATATATTAATTTCATCCATCAGTCAATCTAGAAAACTTATATGATTCACACGTGTAGATAATGTAAAACTAAAACGATTGGCACCTGAATTACTGTAAAAAAGTGTTTACTTCGTAAAATACTACAGTGGCGTCGTGTAATTGGGATGAAAAGTACTGTTCAAACGAAACTGATTATGTAACTAAATATGTTGTTTTCCAATATCATTTTATTCTAGTGTCACACGAAACTCATTATATGCATGCACAGTATAAAATTGTTATGATTATTCTCATAAAAAATCGATTGTGAATTAAAACCGACAACAATTTCAAATGCGTTAGACAGTAATTGTTTTGAAACAAAAAATGGCGATAACACGAAGTCCTTTTTAAGGTACAAAACAAATTAAAATCTAAATTATCGTTCTCCTCGTGAATTTCGTGAATTAGGAATAACCGATTCGAATGCCAAATTTTCAGAAACCCAACCTAAAACTTCTCATCGATAATAGTAATTCATGTTTTACTTTAACGTTTCTCGACAAACGCAATTTTTATTTTACTGCAGCTCCCAGATGGAAAACCATTGAGAATCCAATCAGCGAGGATTCCGAAACAAAGCTCACTTTTTTTTCCGAGAAGCAACGAAACGAGAAAAATTTATCCCAGGAAAAATACCTCTCCGCTATTCAATCGGCCATTTGCGAAAAAAGCCTAGCTGAAAACCTATCGAATCGCATAGGATCCACATATTGCTTTCACTTAGCCAACCAACCGTAGCGTGGATAGATATGAGCGAGAAAGCTGAAAGGACTACCTTTGCATATGTTTCTTTTCCGGTTTTCCACCTCGCGTCCTCTGTATGACAGGGCACGTTTTATGATTATTTATATTCCATCTCCATTCGACAAATATTCAATTTAGCTAACGTTACTCATAACCGACGAGGACGACGACGACGACTGGGCATGAGGAACGACGTGGTCGCGCTTTTAAAACACACTTTTGCTCCAATCCAATATCCTGGCATCCGGGCTGACAAAAGGGGGGTGGTGGTGATTTTGCTTAGTCTGTGTACGATTGTATCGGAACGCTCGATCTGTCGCTCCCCCTCTAGGGACATCTTCGTTGCCCCGCGCATAATCGCTCTGAATGGTGGTGACGGAATGGGAACGTTTGTCGCAGTGACGACGACACGTTGCGGATCGGAACTCCGATCGGAAAGGGGTTCAGTTGAATGGACGTGATGTTTTAACTTATTTCTTCATCACTGGATATGAAAGGATATGGTTAGGCATATTTGGATCCTGTCAAATATTAAACGGGCAATAAAAGTATCATATTTATAAAGTTATAAAGCTCTGGGATGTGCATCAACGTTTATATCGGTTGATCATTGATTCCCCTAGGGGATATGCGTTTGTTGTGAAGGATGGCTAACTTCAAATGTTAAAATATGAAGTGTATTACGCATAACTAACATCACCTTATATTACAGTTATGAAAACACAGATTAATCCTAAGCAAAAACGTCATTGATTAACGCAAAATTATCGTGCCAGAAAACGGTTACTTAACGCTAGGAAACCAAAATGTGCAAATTGTTATAAACGTAAAACAAATTTATGACATTGTTATATTGAAGAACGGGGCAAAACACATTTTTTTTATTATCTGAAATTTCATTGAGGAAAAATTTGGGTGTACGATTAACAAGAGATTTATTAAAATTCTGATATATTTGGGTACTGAAACAATGACAATTTAAATGGCGCTAGTCTTTGCGAAATCATACGCGCAGGGAAATTTTAAACTGGATTAATAATAACGCTTAACAGAAAAATCAAAAATGATTCCAAATTGAAATATTAAAGCCAGAAAAATGATGAAAATAATAGATTGTGAGGCGAGCTCAGAACCTTCGAAAAACTGTTTCGAAAGACAGAAAAGACGAGGAAAGGTAAAAATTGAAACTAATCTCGAAATTTATTTATTATTTGCCTTCAGGGCCACCCAGGGCATAAAAAATGTAATAGGAAACTTCGGAAAAAGCTTCTTAATACTAAAATAAACAGAACTGGAAACGGCGAAGATAGCACATCATTATTAATTAAGCTCAGATCAGTAACAACCAGATAGGGAATTTTATAATTTAATTTTTTTTTATTTTATTTACAATAATTTATCTGACAGTATGTCAAGTTTACAAAATATAATTTGATATTATGATATTATTTGAATTGTTCAACTTTGTCACAAACTTGCGGGATGGTTCACCAAATTCGAACAATTCTTCTACGCTCGAGAAGGTCCTGTTTGCAGCGGTTATAGGTTCGTTAAATCCAAACGACGTCCGATGGAATACGGTGTGTAGTAGGCCAGTTGATCGTAAGGAACGTTGAGAGGCACTGAAGTTTAGCTGAAACAGGAGCGTCGGCGAATATATTCCGCCATTCAATATTTTTGCAACAGATGGAACCGTATACCAACTTACAGCCAACTTCTAATCGTAGCATTGCATCATTGAAGAATAGCGCGAAAAGTAAAGGACCCATATTACTACCTTGCGGAACTCCCGATTTATTTGTGAATTGTGACGAAACACAAGGATGAAGTTTCACACGCAGTATTCTTCCAAATAAATACGTACTTAACTATTCAACAAATGGACGCATTGCTCCTAGCCGTGAAATTTTACGCAATCGTATGCTATGATCAAAACGATCGAAAGCTGCCTTCAAATCAGTGTAAATGACATCAACTTGGGCTTTTTATTCGATATGTGAAATGCACATCGAAATAAATTCAAGTAAGCTAGTACAAACTGAGTGGTTCGGTATGAAACCATACTGCGCGGTGGAGATGTAATTCTTGGTGGAATGAAGCATTACGTTAAAGGAAAATAAACAGAAAATGAATCCAGATTGAGCTCAGAATCACTGAAAACGCTTCTGAATATTAATCTAAATGTTAAATCAAATGGTTCAAGTAATAGTTGATATCAGCAGATTGAGTTTCATCTCCTCTTCTATACCTGATCAACTGCCGTGTTCCAGTTTACTATTACCTTACGACCATTCATCTGACGCCGCACAAACTACCAGCGGGATATTGGAATGCACTAACCTACGCACTATGGTAGCCTCCGACCCCCCCCCCCCCCCCCAAATCAAGCCTTTCATGCCTGCGTGCTACATGTGCGGCAGCGGGGAACGAGGCTACCAAAATGTTTTGCACGGTAAGTAGGGTAACCGCTCCTATATTCATCTTATCACGCCTTTTGGATCAATTTATCGTCAAATTTCACCATATTTTCAACGTACAGCTTTCAACCATCTGACAAAATCGAGAAGCAAATAGATTTACTTTCAAACATTTGTAGAAATTTGACGATAAATTGGATAAATGAGAGAAATAAGATGAATACAGGGGCAGTTGGCTGGTGAGATGAATAATGGAGCAGTTCCCCTATAATATCGTTTCATCTGCTTCCACCACTACCGCTTCGCACTAGACTTCCAGTCCTTGGCATCCCGTCGCAAGTTTTTACAGAACGCGCTGCTGCTGACGACTACTGTTCTGGACTACGGATTAACTACCAAAATATTCGTAAGCTTAGAACCTGAATTGACGATTTTTTCTTAACGGCTACCGAATGTGACCACGACATTATTGTGTTGACCGAGACCTGGCCTGACAAACATAACATATACTGCTTCCGATACTCAGTTTGATGCTGCTCTTAGTGACTTCCCTAGAGATTTCAATCTGCTTGGAATATGAGTAGGGGTAAGCGGGGTAAGACCGCCACCTTAAGCAATTCTGTTTTTAGAAAAAAAAGTTGAGGCTGCAATTTCATTTTCATTTTGTGCAGATCTTTTTCATGCGGGGTAAGCCCGCCCACCAGCGGGGTAAGATCACCCACCATTTTATGAGGATAACAAATATTTTTAGGACCAAAAATGTTAATTTTATCGGTATAGTGTCTTTGGCAAAGTTGTAGATGGTATTTTTACCTTTGTTATACTAAACAAAGGTTATGAAATCGGTCGAAAAACGCAAAATAGATCCATGATCCAGAGGGCTGAATCGTATATCCCATTCGACTCAGCTCGACGAACTGAGCAATGTCTGTTCTTGTGTATGTGTGTGTGTGTGTGTGTGTATGTGTGTATGTGTGTATGTGTGTATGTGTGTATGTGTGTATGTGTGTGTATGTATGTTGTCTGTATGTATGTGCCGCAAAATACTAACGCTGTACTGTGTATGTGTGCCTGTACGTATGTATGTGTGATTATGTTGTTTATATGTGTATACCAAAAAAGAAAAATAACAAAAAAAAAACTCTCTTTACAGAAGGCTTATTCCGATTTTGATGTTCGCATGCTCAAATGAAAGCCCCAGAGATCTTTGAAAATCATACTGAGTGCGATCTTTCATAGGTTGCTAGAACTGTAGAGTTTTGACCAAAGTATATTTTAGACATGGGATATTTCACTTTCTGGATAATTTTTCTCTCTCACTGCTCTTTCCTCTTCTCTATCCCTCTTTTTTCGTATCGCTATTTATTTCTCAAAGGAAATCAACAATCATGGACAACTTTTCATAATCTTTACACTCTTCGTAGTGCGTCTTAACTGGTGTAAATAAATTACCCTTAAGCTTTTTTTTTTTTTTTTTTTTTTTTTTTAATTTGAACCAGATTTTAGAAGAAACTGCAATGCTTAGCTCCTTTTCTTCCGAAGCTCCCGTCCTCACTTCTTATAAAATATATACTACATTTTACGTTGAACCTAGATTTGCGAAGAGTAAGAAACATTTACAGCTTTCGGGAGCCAAGCATTGTAGCAAAATCGGATCCCACAGTTTGCACATGTAACACAATTAGCGATGCAGATATTTTGAAAAGCTTTACCAAAGATGTATAGACCTATTAACGTACGAATGTGTTAGTGCCACCCGTTGAGAAAAACACAAATAAATCGCTGTTTTGTTTGCAATGCTACGTTTTGAACAGCTGGAAAATTTTTCAGTTGAATACTTATTTTATGCATTGAATTTGTGACCAGGAATCTAAAGTAGCTGGTGAACGTAATCGGCAAAATTAGGAAAAAGTGTTGAAGCAACTCTACATGGCTGTACACGTTTACTAGTGTGCCGGGTGAAAAGTCACTTATCTCTATGAATGATACAATATGCTCATGTAAGAAATAAATGTTGCTTTCTAATTTAAGACTAAGTGCAAACAGAGTATCCATATTATTCCACTTCTCGTTATCGCAGCAAGATTTAAAAAGTCTTTATTTCGGATTTTTTCATACAGCCTAGGCCTTCCAAAAGAATAATGTTCTCGCCTACACTCTGAAAATCAAAAATTCTCAATGATCGTGGAGAACCTTCATTTTCAGATAATGCATTTGAGATATATTTTTTTCCTGTATAATTCTAAACTATATTTCGAGAACAGGTCTGTAGAAGTTTGCTTCAATTCGTAAAAAAATGTGATGCTGATTCATAAATCTAGGCCCTGCGATTTCTGAAAATAAAGCGAATAAGTAGAACCGCATTAAACTAACATACATGTTTGCTGTTCTAGTGTGAAATCAGCATCATTGTTATCTATTACTGTTTCCCCACGTTCGATTATCTCAAAAAAAAATTTAATTACTTCTAGCCAGCATTTAAAAATTGGTTTGTGACCGAAAAAATAAGACGCATGTACTCCAGTGATAACATTCATATTATTTGCAAAAACCACGTCAAGCTTTAATTCAATGATCGTCTTCGGTTAACTCTCTGAAAACTATCTTTCAAATTCATTTCATTCATTATTGAAATTGGACTTATGATGGTATACGATCTGTAAGTGACTGGCCAAATATGTATAAAGTAATAGTCAGTATAACAAAGGTTTCTGCACCACTAGGATTAATTTAGGTTTTTTTTTTTAATATACACTGTGAAAAATCTGAAAAAAAAATATAAGTTTTAACTTTTTTTAATTTTTGATTATCCAAGTTCAAATCAATGTTCAGGTAACTTTTTTGGTTTTCATAATAAATAAATTTTCCATAATTAGAGTTTTTCAATATATTCAATTTATAATATACCTGTCTTAAAACACAAAATAAATTCCCATTAACCTGTCTGCATGATTTAATTTGAAGACTTATTATGTATAGAGTATTAATAATTATTATTAGCTTTTATTTATATTTTAAAATTTTTATTTTTATTTATTAATTTTTTTTTTTTTGAAGGACAAAATTACCATCAACTCTATACCAATCGAACAAACTGCCCAAAAGCCAAACTTTCTTTACAAAATGTGAGCTATTAATATTTCTATTACTCCACGATCCAACAACCATAAAATTTTAGCTTATCTTTTGTAGATTTTGCACCAAAAAACATGGTTTTTTCTAATAACTTTTTAAAAATTTATTATTAGTTCTATTTTTTATCTTTTCTTTGAATTTTTTTACAGTGTATACTTTTATCGAAAGTAGAAAACTACTGTTTTTAACCCTGCCGTCATACCGATCGAATAAACCGTCCTGGCTCTAAAATTTTTATTTATTCATTATTACCATTTTACACAAGATTACTTTTTTCAAAAATTAGTCTTGTTAATAAAAATATTACTAGAAAAGCTTCAACCAAATTGAAAATGGTCGATTAACATCGTTGTCTTATATGACTTGAAATTGCTTTACTGATCTTGTAAATATCCATTTAGTAGTGTCGAGGCATTTGGGTCTTGAAGTAAAATAACAAACAGTTGTATACGTGGCGGTTTTACCCCATGTATAGTGGGCGGCCCAGTGTAACATTTTCATATTTCACCGAAAAAGTAGTCAAAATTACTCACAACTTTCGATATTTACGAAAGAAGACAGATTCGATTAAACGTATATTCACAAACAAAACAATAGATTTTTAGGCAGAAAACTCTTAACTCCCGTTGCCGCAAAACAATAGCGCATTGACTGGTTGCCAGCTAAAGAGTTGTTTTTGATTATTTCTGTGAACTTCGCGCATCGAAAATCAAAACAGTCAAATCATCAAAACAGAAAGGGGTGCAAAATATTATGTAAATTTTTCAATTAATATATAAAATGGTAGTAAAACTATAGTGGGCGGTCTTACCCCGCTGGGCGGTCTTACCCTGTTTACACCCTGTTTACACCAAAGTTCTTACACCAAATTACACATTATAAATATACTTATTTTGATTTATGCTTTGACAACTTCAATAATGTTCTTCATTAGAAATGTTGCAAGAGACGTTCACTATAATATTCTTCATTAAAGCTGCAAAAAATGTCTTCTATTAACAGCTACCTGGTTTGCCATGGTTTGTTAACGTTTTCATAAGAAATGGCTTTACCAAAAACTGTACTGACATCGCACTTTTCGAGCGAAAATAATCAGATTTTCGATGAACGGGTAGGATAAGAGTGTCTTTAAAAGATAAGCAATAAATTTTACTGGAAAAACACCTTAAATATTGAAAAAATAGTGGCCCAATTAAGGTTGGAAATAATACTGTTATCCTTATTCCGGCGTACTTCATTTCGAACAAGAGCTATCATCGAAATAACGCCGCGAATCATAGTTACCATAGTTACCATAAATTTGTTATAATTGAGTTATTGTATAAAATTGCTGCTAAAATGGGAAAAACGCCGGAAATTGGTAAAAAATATACTGAAGCAGCTGTTACTGAGTGTCTTCAAGCAATAAAAAGTGGTGTTTCGACTAGAGAAGCTCGCAGGCGCTCCAATGTTCCATGATCCACCGTAATGTTCCGTGCAAGCAGCAAGTGGTCAGGAAAACCACGAAAAGGTAAACAAAATGCATTGACTGCCGCGGAGGAGGACTCATTTGTTCGCTGGATAACTCGGGTGGCACGTAAAGGATTCCCTATTACGAAAGAACGGATGCAGTCTACAGTTGATCCAGATCCAGAACTCTCAGTGCGTAAGCCAGAATTAGTTTCATCAGCGGCAGCTACGGTTGAAGAGATATATTATTTATACCTGGCCCAAATTAGGAAATTGTTGTGGTCCAAATGAGGTAACGGTGACCCATTAAAGGAAACTGAAGCAATGATTTATTTCTTTTATTGTGAGAAAATAGAGGTATTATCTAGTTGTTTTTCGTACAGGAAAGACAATAAACATGTTACTTCATGTTTATATATAATGAAATACTTAATTCAGTTAAGATATTAACACTTTTTCTTGCAAAATTTGCAGCTACGCTACTAAGTGGTCCATTAAAGGCAGTTATACCCTAGACCACAGAACACTTTTAGCAAAACTCGAAAGATTAGGAGTGTCATCTGGACTCGTGCGATGGTTTACATCCTGTTTAATCGATCAGTTTTCAACACAGTTTTTTAGTAGGTATCAATCTTAAAACGCTACTCTATATGTCATTCAAAGCAAAGCCTTGGTGCTACACTCAGATTCGGAACTTGACCTTCTGTTTATTATACACAGACTTCGCAGCTAACTGTTAAGTGTAAAGGACAATTGCGGGACTGGCGCTGCGATCCTACTGACACTAACAGCACATACATAAGACATACGTAACACTCAGGAAGAAATCTCCCAAAAAAGTTGGTACAAAATGAACTACTCGAAAGTACCAACCTCTGTAAAAAAAAACCTCTGTTTGAGTTGTCTTTGAAGGCAGTGTACCTCGTTCCTACTCGAAAAATGCAGCATTGATTTTGTGAATAACTTTTTTTTATGGGATTTTCTTTGGGGCTCGATAAGTCCGAAAAAAAGAAAATTCATTTTGTTCATTATTTATCGAGCAGTTTGACAGGGCGAGGTACGGAGTACTATGGGGCAACGTGTACCAGAAAAAAACGCCAGTGTTACGTATGTCTTATGTATGTGCTAACAGTCTTTCCCGAGCCAAGACTTGAACCTACGGCGACTGTATTGCTAATTGACAACTCGGGTTTATGTTCAAGATAGCCAACGAGTTTCGCGATTCGTTTGCCTTAGATCGCTATACAGATAGATCGCTATACAGGTTTTTTACGCGGTTTTTTTACACGCGGATTTTTACGAGGTTTTTTCTACGCAGATTTTTAAATTAACGCGGTTTTTTTACGCGGATTTTTTGAATCAACACGGTTTTTTTACGCGGTATTCTGAATTTACGCGGTTTTTTTTACGCGATACCGCGCCAATTCAAAAATTTTTTCGCGAAGTTCCGAATTACCGTGGGTTTGAAACTAGAAACGTTTAAGTGTTTATCTAGTAAAATACTGAGTCCAAAAATTACTCTCCGCCCACCGAAAGATCCGGAATGACCGTCAAAGAGGACAATTTTAAATAATGGTTCTAGAGCGCCTCGGGTTTTTTCTAAAGCCCTTCTTGCTGGACTACTTTACGCGGATTTAAAAAAAAAATGCGGATTTTCGAATTGACGCGGTTTTTTTTACGCGGTTTTTTCACGAGGTGCGTATCCCCCGCGTAAAAAAACTTGACTTTACTATTCTTTGGTGCGATCCATCTTGGAATTCTGCTCCGTTGTATAGAGTCCATTCTAAAACTTCTGGATTACTAAAATTAAACCCCTGCAGCGGAATTTTGTACGATACACCATGAGATTCCTTCCCTGGCGCGACCCCACACATCTGCCAGTGTACGCTAAGCGTTGGTCGTAGATAGATTTTGTGATCATTTATTGACTTTCTGTTAGTATTCATTAAACTATACAAATTATTATTAAAAATATAAAAATCACTACGATAGATTTATAGAGATTGTACAAGCGAAAACATGATTTAAAACAGGATTCAGAATCGTAAAAATCGCTTCTGAATATCAGAAAAAGCATAAAATAAATTGATTTATATTTGAGCTTAGAAGCGCATGAAACGCTGGTGAAAATAAGTCCTGAATCGGGCCCAGAAACATCGAAAGGATTGTTAAACAAAACGCATTCAAAAGCATGGTAAGGCTAAAGCAGGAACAATCACAAACTGACTAAAGCATTTGAAACGCGTCTATGAATCGCAAAAAACACGAGAGGAAAGATGCTGGGGACCGCTTCTGAATGCTAGTTAAGGCAGAAGTGAACCATTCCAAGTAACCAGTACGCACCGAGTCCTCGAAGTTCAGTAGGTTTGCAGTTATTAAAGCTATGTCTATTTAGAATCCGGAATAATAGAATAATCTGTATCTCGGTAACGAACTGACTTACAAATTTTGTTAATTCATAACAACAAAAATATTTCACTGTACTTTAAGGATAAAACATCTTAGTTTCTAATGAAAATTCGCACTTTCTTCTTTATTCCTCCCATCGAACGCTGCACACCTCCGGAGTCAGCATGCTTGGTACATTTTTTTTCCACATTTTGGTCATTTGAGTCGCGTCCCGAGTCGTTTTTCTACTTTTCTTAAGCTACCGCTTCATTATTGCCCAAAAACTCTCGATGGGCCGGAACTACAGGCTGTTGGGTGGATTTATGTTTTTATCGATGGAATCTACCCTATTATCGCCGTACCACTGGATGACTTCCCGGCTGTAGTGGCAGCTCGCCAAATCTGGCCAAAAGTTCACGGGACCTTCATGGGCTTTAATGATTTAATGAAAGGTAGTACGCGATTTTTGAGGCATTCTTCCTTGTACAGCAACGGTTTTTAATCTGGGGTACGCGTACCCCAGTATGCGAAAGAAAAATCAGTTATGGCAGACAAAACAATTTTTCTTTTGATGTTCAAACTTGCTCCTAAAACATGACTGTAGCAATCAAACAAACGATAGTTCAATTTGAAATCTGAACTAGACTACCACAACATGATCTATCACTACACTCGTCTACTCTGCAAGACCATCCTGAGCCAGGGGGTACAATTGATTTGGAAAATATTACCGAGGGGTATGCGGAAAAAGAAAGGTTGGGAACCGCTGTTGTACAGCTTCGAGTCCATCGTCTTATTCGTCACGAACACTTTGGTCTTCACTCCAAAGCTGCATATCCCTTGCCAAATCATCAGTTTTTTGGCAAATTTGTCCATAAAAGCAAACTTGAGCTTCGCAGGAACATCTCGTCGTGTCGTTACCATGAAGAATTTTTGGCCAGTAAGCTGTTCAAAATTCATTTCGACGTAAGTTCCATCGTCTATGAGCAGACATTCCTTGGTACTTTGTCAAAACCTGCTGGTACCATTTCCTAGCTCGAGTTTTGGTGACGAAACTTTGCTTCAACGTTCTGTTTGGTTGCTTGCTGGTTCGATAAGAAGGATGTCTTGCTCGCAAACGAATTCTTCGAACGGTACTGCGAGCAGGTCCGTATTTTGTGCGATTTCATTTTCTTAGTCCAGGTTTAGCTCTAACGGTTCTGAACATTTTCTGCTTCAGCTTGCGTTCATGTGGCGAAAAAGCGTGGATCAAGTGCCTAAAGGTAAGCGGTCACTTATCCAGATTCCAATTAGACAAATTAGAAATACAGTAACATACACTAACACTTTTAATTTATATTCAATTACAAATAAAATAGAATCTGTTTTATGAAAATCGATTGATATTTTGCTAAGTTGTATTATTTTAAAGAAAAACAGAATTTTTGCCTTTCTTCGCAGACTTATATATGGACTATTTATTTCACGGTGCTACAAATGGAAGAAAAATGCAAGAACTACTGATGTAGCCTAGTGTAGGTTGCATTCTAGTCGTGTGTTACTTGAAGTTAACATAATCACTTTATATTAACTGGTTGATATTTCAAAGTTGAACTTTGAAATATGTGTTAAATTTTTTGAAATATTCTGGAATTTTATCTGACTTCTAAGAAAAATAGATCATAAAAGATGAAATATTATCAAAAACAAATATTTAAACGTAACAGTTAAAACTAAAATGTAAAACATAATAACTATAAATCGATAAAATAAGTTGCGGAAACAGTACCAATATCAGAAAGGTGGTACACATCGTCAAGCGTAAAGCGGACGCACTTGCGAGGATTGTCGTTAAATTAAATTACTAGTAAAATTCAATTTGCTATCAAGCCGTGCTACATGCTTCGCATCGAAAAGTCGAAAAATCGTCGTGATACAACCGATGAAAAAAGAATTATAACAAAGTTTGGCACATTTGCTAACGTTTAGTCGTTGCCCAGTTGCATGTTAGCTTTCATCAGATCCCAGTTTCGAAAGCATGTCTCTTGCGAGTAATCTTAACTCGATGAAACAATCGTAAATTACCGTGTTTAATGATTAAACTGGCGGAAATCGACAAATACGCCCAAACACGTTAGATATCAGCATCCTTTCGATGTCTGCTTAGAAGCATCCTCCTTGCCCAGCACAGCAGGTGGCAATAAATTTCCAATCTAATGGGAAACTGTTAACTAGTAAATTGCTTGTACTTTTGGAAAGGTAAGAAAACAGATGTCGACACGTCACGAAGCAGTTTCGAACTGCCGGAGACTGAATCGAAGATTAAGCCGTAGTAGAACTTTATAATCGAGCACAAACTGTAAGCAATATTGGGTCCCCTCGAGAAGGAATCATATCATTTTCGGTTCCGTGATTCAATCATTCTACAATTTTACGAAATCTCATCACGTCTGTAATTTCGTTGACGAAAAGCATCGTTTTCCGGATGAAATCTAGGATCGGTCTAGCAGGACAAAATCTCTCCGGAAGAAAGAAACAAATCCTACGCGAGCTCTGGCTCCCATCGTACGCAGCTGCTCTGGCTCCCATCGTTCGTTCGTTTCTGGCACGACAGGACCACTGCTAAACGTTTGTCCGTTATGCCACGGTGCCTCCGCTCTTTCCGGGATTTTCCATTGCCTAATGTCAATGCTGGACCTCGTGATTTATTATCATCCTTGTCAGCTCGAGCGGGCGGGATTTGGATGATCCCCGCATTGTGTCTTCGGGCACTCATCTAATCAGAAGAGGGGACAGAACGGATGCCAAATTAAGAGCATTAGTGTAAAATGTCTGTCGTTAGTCGCGTTTCGATTGGTTCCAATTTCTACATCTCAATACAGTTCGAAAGTTTAACGGACAGTTCTGCAATAAATTCTCAACCCGCAAGCCACGTGTGTTTGTACGTGTATAATTTATACAACCCGGCTTCAAAAGCAAAATTAATTTACTGCCTTTGCAAATTGTAATCCCTGAGCGCATTGCATAAAGAAGAAATTTATGGCAGCCCAAGTCAATCCCACAAAATTGTCCCAAATTCTTCGCACAAGCTGCAACGACATTCGCAACAAATCATCCGCCAATCACTCAAATTGAGAAGGAAAATAAGTAACATTTCTACTACACATCAAAACCTGAAGCACACAGCATTTATGAGAACCCTTTTTTTTTTCTTCTTGCTTCACTGAACGGCCGTCAGAGACCACCGTTTCACAGGTCCTGCAGGGATAACACGAAATACACATTACGATATGATATGCTTATATCAAATGCAAGAAACAGGGAGCCTTCAAACGGTTGACAGTTTTACAGCGCAAAAAGGAAACCACATTCAGCGGAATGGGCATATCGAGAATAAAAACGTTGCGCTCACTCGAGCAGACAGGCTCCGGTGTGGGTGGTCGGATTGGTCCTCCGGTCGTATCACTTTGCCGTTTGCTGATCAAGAAACCCATATCCTGCATCTCTCGATGGAGTTATGAATATTAGATGAAATGGAACGGTACTTTGCCAAACTGAGTTTCCTTCTGGCGTCTGGCACACGATCTTTGCCGGCCATGTGTCCAACTGGAAATCGACGTTACGTGCTGCGGTGGCCAACGTATGCTGATTTGCAAGACAGCCAAGTCAAGAAGATTGTTTGTTTTTCTGATCGGTCGTGACAGTTTCGTTTCGGAATAAATGAAATGGGTGGAAAAACACAGTGGCATCAGAAAAAAATCTTTTCATATTTTAGAGTACTCCTTGAATAAAGCGTTACAAATAACAGAACCTGCCCAAGCAACAATTGAAACATAATAAAAAAATAAATTGTGATCGTTTGTTGCACTAATGAAATTCAAAAATCTTCACACCAACAACGTAATTCGCGTGGTTAGATTTGTTGTTGAAACGTATAAACGGCATTTGAAAACCTAACCTTCACTGAATAGATCTAGTGGGTGGAGCATATAGGTTGCCAACGTGATGCTTGCGAGATACGAAAACAAACACACAAAAATACTTCTAAAAGTTGCTGTCATGTTCTGAAGTCATGTAACAGCAACTTTTGCTCGATCGTTCGCCTTATATTTGTTTTTGAGATGAGGTTATTTACTGCGTTGTAATATTTGGGTACTTGGACTAGAAGTCGTGCAAAAGGGTGGGTCTCTAAACGAAATATGATAAATTGCTTTGAATTTCATTATCACTCTAAGGTACTGATGAATTGAAGAAGCAAAATTAAAAACTGGTAATGACCATTGCATTGGAATGATAAGGGAAGCAATATTTAAAACTCAGCCATGAACTTGCAGCATTTACCATGTTGTTATCAAATTCCATGCATAAGTTCATACACATTGCGGTTTCATTCTTGAAACTTGTGTTGAAACAACGAAAATGTTGCAATTGACTCCACCTTCTGCGCTTCTTTTGTCATTGTATATGAAACTGAGATGTAACTGCAACTTAATTTCGCATAAGAATTTGTTGCTGTGATGCACAAAGTTCATTATCGAAACAAATTTTGCTGCTTGGGTGACTTGATCAATAATGTTATTATATTGCTAACAACAAGTTAAACTTCAGAAATGTTGAAAATTGGAAGGGGAAGAACATGTTCAAGCCATTTTGTTAATTATTGGTTTTCCAATTGTGTGCATGTTAAATTTGATAACAAATAAGTCCAGTGACAGTGAGAGTGTGTTTAAAAAGCAAACCAGGTCAAGTCAATGATTAATAATAATAATAATACTCATAATGATGATGTGATATTTTTCAACTTTCATCGGAATGTAAGTCGTAGGTTGCATTCAAATTTTAATTAAAGATATTCCTTTTTTCTCGATAATATTTATTTATCAGCCCCCCTCTTTGATAATCTTGAACAAAAAAACAATTAAAAACTTTAATCGGCTTTACCACTGATAAAAACAGTGAAGAAAGCAATATATAAAATATGAAATAGTTATACTCCTTTCAAAAGAAATGCCTGAGTTAAATTTATCAAAAAAGGTGGGAAACTCATCTGCTTCTCTCAAAACAAAAATAAAGTTTCATCCAAATCAGAAAAGCATTTTGGGGCTGTTCCGGTTGGAACTGCTCGATATACAACAAAATGTGAGGTGTAAACTAAGAAAAAGTAACTTTTTTAATTAACAACCGGGAACATTATTATTTTGCAATGGGTTTACTTGAATACCGTTAACTGGGACACGGTTTTTGACAATAATAATGATGTTGACTTTATGGCAGAAAAAATCTGTTACATTTTGAACGACTGGATTGTTTGTAACGTTCAAAGAACACGACCGCCAGTGTCACCTGCATGGAGTATTTCTCGTTTACGATCATTGAAACGTGTGCGAAATGCACTCCAGCGTAAACTTCGCCGCCAACGAACGCCTGACAACAAAAGAGATTTTCAGTCAGCCAGTAACGCGTACCGTTCATTGAATGCCACTTTATTTAAATCTTACGTATTGCGTGTGCATATAAAATTAAGAGCAAATCCTAGTGGTTTTTGGCGGTTTATCAATTCGAAGCGGAAAAGTGCTGCTATCCCAAAAAATGTATATTTTGAGAATCAGGTCTCAGCGTCTGCTTTAGAATCAAGTCAGTTATTCGCAAAACATTTTGCATCTGTTATCGAAGCAAATTGCGCTTCTGAACTGGAGATCGTTGAAGCTATTCGTAACGTTCCTAGCGACCTCATTGATCTGGGAGTGTTTGCCGTGACTTCAGATATGATTTTGTCAGCAACAAAAAAGTTGAAGCGATCGTATGTACCTCTTCCCGATGGTCTACCTGCAATTTTAATATGCCGCTGTATTGGTAATCTAGTGAAACCATTAAGTTCTATTTCCAACCGCTCACTGGAACAAGCAAAATTCCCTCGTATTTGGAAGAAATCCTTTATGACACCCGTGTTCAAAAAAGGAGATCGATATGACGCGACTAATTATCGTGGAATCACAAGTTTTTCGGCAGTCTCTAAATTATTTGAGATAATAATGAGCAGGGTAATTCTTGAGCCGTTGCGGAACAGAGTGGTCTAAAGACCATTTTTTTCGAAAATGAGTTTTTTGCATAAACCGCTTCTACTCAAGAAGCTGAAGTTGGGAGATTAAGAAAATTTCGGAAAATCGAATTTTAAAGCTGATTTATTCCGTGTTGAAAATTCGTCCGAAACAGAATGGCCGTTTTGTTTCGGAACAGAGTGGTCTATGTACAAAAATCGATGTAATACTATCATGTAACACGTAACATGTAGCATATTACATGTGATAAGGAACATGCCACTTGTTTTGAACATGTCACACGTGATATGTAACATGTTACACGTAATGTAACACAAAAAATGTAACACGTAAAGTATTATGTAATATGTAATATCTTGTGTTACAAGTAATGTAACACGTGACATCTTACATGTGACATGCTATAGGTATCATATAACATGTGACACTAGCCATTTTATACGATTTACCGTCATTTTCTTTGCCTTTTACCGAATTTGTGTACATAGACCACTCTGTTCCGAAACGATTCGAGGATTCCAGTGAATATATATATGAAGTCAGAGTGGTCTATGTACATTGGGGAGATAAAATCACCGATTTCGCAAAAAAACTGTTAATTTTATGTATCTCAATGTTAAACCACTTCAAAACCTTTATATTTGAACATTTTGTTTGAAAGAATCCGTTGAACAGAATTTTATTCAGAGATTTTTCGAAAATTGCTTCTCCTGAACAATTTGCTCGATGGCACATAGACCACTCTGGTTCGCAACGGCTCAATAAGCATCAATAAATGTCAGGTCATATCGTTTCACCGCACATCACAGTCGATATTGTTTGATTATAGCCATGGGCGCAACTAAGGAAAATTTCTAGGGGGGGGCTAGTTTGCATGTATGTCATTTTAAAAAAGAGAAAAAAGAGTTTGTATATGCTTATTTAATAACGCTTAAAATAGTATCGTAAAAGCAGAAACAAATCACTTAGGGATAGAATCTTCGAAGATGTACTGAATATCTTGAACACACCGTCAACGCCAAGCTCTTTCAGCAACACTGATTCGTTATTGAGGAGAGCCAGATTTGGTAAACGGCTAGGCAGTGTTTTTTAACAGTTCACCCGTACTAGTTAGATTAAAATAAAGCCCAGTGTGGTTCAAGGCATAATGCCCTATTCCTACCTCCACGTGGTACCGACTGGGATACGAGTAACCAAGGAAAAACCGGTGAACCGGTGGGAACTTGGTCGTATGCTGACAGGAAGGGGTAGTTGTTCTCCTTAGAGAGCAGCTTGTCTGCGCGTCTACCCCACAGGCTAGGGGCGGCTCAAACAGCGACTGATCCGGACCGGACGGTTGAACTATGAAATGCGGAGTCTCGCCAGCTACATCTATGGCGGCAGCTCCGTCGCGAGACTAGGCATCGCAGCCCTAGTAAGGCAGCATACTAAAATCAACATACTACGGAGAATCAAGAATTCAAAACCCAGCCGACGAAATAAAGCAGGCATTAGACGAAGCAAATATTTGCTATTTTTTAATACAGAATTTATTTTGTGCAAATAAAAATCGTACCAAAAAGAGCAAATATTTGCGTCGTCTAATACCTGCTTAAGGACGACGATTAGAAGCTCAGTACATGTAACAGTAGATCGCTTAACGACCCGGATCCCGGATCGTTGCGCTCCAGGAGCTTTGACGGGAAGGAGAGAAGGTACGGTGGATTTGTGGCCGCAAGGCACGATAGCTGCTCGCGTAGAGACATCAAGATCGTCGTTGGGGACATGAACGGAAGGAAAGACTTATATAAGCCGGTTATCGGCCCGCACAGCCTGCTATGCATCAACTTCGCAGCTTCCCGCGGATTAGCAGTCCAAAGTCCTTTCTTTCCTCGACCAACGTGCAGCAAAACAAATTGACCACGTTCTCAACGACGGCCCGTTCTTCTCAGACATTAAGAACGTACGCACCTATCACGGTGATGATCGGACATGACCACTTCGATACAAAAAACTACAAAACCCTGATATAACCGGTAGTCCTCTACGGAAGTCCTTTTGGTGTTTTCGAACAGAAGGTGCCTATCGGCGAACAGAAGGTGACTATCTACGGTGGAGCACAAGCGGACGACGGATAATGGCGACAGTGCATGAACCATGAGCTACAAGCGCTGCTTGGAGACAACCCCATTGCACACCTGGCGAAAGACAACAGGTTGCGGTGGGCCGGTCACATCGTAAGAATGCCGGACGACAACCCTGTGAAATCACTTCTCTTCAGCAACCCTACCGGCACAAGAAATTAAAGGGCGCAGCGTGCAAGATGGCTCGACCAGATCGAAAGAGACTTGCGAGTGATGAGACGTCTGGGGAACGGGTGAAACACAGCCCAAATCCAAGTAAAATGGCGACTTCTTGATACATCACGAGTTATTACAGCTCTCGTCTGACTGGTAAGGTGAGTAAGAGAGCAAGGGTTGAGAATCGATTCTGGGTGCAGAACTAGTTCTTAGCCAATGAATGACGACATCTCAATTTGTGTTGATTTTGATGCTCTGATAAGTAATATGGAATGTAGATATATTGAATACAATCATTCTCTGGGAAATTCAGCCCCCCCTAGCCCCCCCGTAGTTGCGCCCATGATTATAGCATTGAAGGGAAAATCATCCCCAGAGTCACCGAAGTGTCCGATTTGGGAGTTAAACTGGACTCTAAAATGAGTTTTGACTCACACCGAACAGCGATCATTTCCAAAGCAACGCGGCAGTTTGGTTTCCTGTCTAAGATTGCCAAGGACTTCTCGGACCCACACTGCTGGAGTCATTGTATTGAGCTCTCGTCCGCCCAATTTTAGAGAATGCGTCAATCGTGTGGCAACCGCATCAACTTTCGTGGAGCCTTAGAATCGAACGTATCCAGAAGCGGTTCATTCGTCTCGCACTGCGAAATCTACCTTGGAGGTATCCCGATAGTTTGCCACCCTATCCTGACAGATGCCGACTACTGGCTCTCGATACACTGGAACAACGAAGGAAACTACAACAAGTTTTGTTCGTGGCGAAAATTTTGTACGGTGCAATTGATGCCCCAAACTACTTGAAAAGATGAGCTTTCGCGTACCTTATAGGACTCTTCGGAATACATCGTTATTACAGCCAACATTTCACCGGACTTTGTTTGGTCAAAACGAGCCGATTTTGGCATGCATTCGAGCGTTTACGGCTGTGGAAGAGCAGTTTGATTTCAATGAGACAATTGGACGATTCGTAAATAGGATTAGATCTGTGATACATTAGACTAATTTTATTCATTAAGACTTTATTTGTCAGATGAATTATACAAAATACAAATACAAATACAAATACATGTTGTGGCCAATAAAGCTTATTTTCCGTTTTTGACGTAGGACTACGTCTAACCGCACTATATCGAGATACATTCTGCGGAAACTTAAATCAAGGTGTAACGTTGGAATGAAAGATTTCAAACGGTGATACTGATGTAACCACATGATGGATTACAATAATCAATATGTCGTTGGATTGATAAAATGATGAGCAATTTTATCATTATCACTTCATTGTTAAACAGTGAACATTTCATAAAAGTTTCTAGGTTGAATTTTCCCGAAGAATGTACCAATCACAAGCAAGCACGCCTGGCACAGACTTCATGAGTAGACACCAACTGCCTGCTGTGATAACCTGTATAACAGTGGCAAAAAATCGTCTCCCCGTCCCAATAGGTCAACTAACGTTCGCTTCTATGAGACTAAACTATTTTGATGTCTTGAATTGAAGCTTTTTCGGAAAGTTCGTAACCACCTCCACTATCAAACAGTTTTACTTTCTGCTGTTAGAATGTTATTGAAACGGATGTCTTGAAGGAAACAATTTTCCTGTTGAATTTTCTAAGATTGAACCATGCCAAAAATGAACGGTTCTCTTTTCATGACTTTTTTTTAAAGATATCTCCACTAATGAACTAGTTTTCGTTCCAGGTCATTTGAGGTGTCGCTTGATGAATTGAGGCTGACGAACTAGATACTTGATATAACTACCCGAGTAATTGGGTTGTTTAGCTATATCAGTTTTTTATATCATCTGAAAGATCTGCATTTTCTGAGTAAAACGTGATTTAAAAAAAATATCGTTGTCCTTCGCTTTTTAAATCACAATTCAAAACTGCTCGGAATCACTACAATGACAGTTCACTCATATACCAACTGTCATTGTAGCGATTTAGAGCGAATTTTTATTCTTTATTAAAAAATCGAAGGATAATGATATAAAGTTTTAAAAAATCACGTTTTGCTCAGAAAATTACACTCTTTCAGATGATATATAAAAATCGGAAATCCGTGAATAGCTAAACAACCCAATTAGAGGCATAGTACTGCTTTGATCATGATCATTATATTACCGAGACATGATCCGGACATATTCCAGGAACCGTTTTACCGATTCCGGTTATCCGCTTCGGCAACATAAAGAACCAAAATACCCTTCTTTTGGAGGATGTTGAGCTTAAATTGGTTTAAATAATCAAGAAAACTAAGAAATGTGATTAGACAAATTCGCTCGTTTTTGGCACAGGTGTGCCAAAATCGACCCGTACCAGAAGTAAAACGACCTCAAATTAAACAGAGCCTCAAAGGGAAATAGTCCTACGTCAACTATGCGGTCGTGTCTTGGATACCACCCTCCTACTATTTGATTTTGCGTTTGTGACGATTTCTTATACTTATACTGAAAATCATGCAATCATTGTTTTTACTTATTTGGGTTTTATTTCGATTGATTTTGCTAGCAGATTTTTAATTGTAATGAAAACAAGCACAGAGTATGGAAAGTTGATTAGAACAATTGGACGATTTGTTGTGCTCAAAACAAAAACTAGTACTAAGCATTACTTTAATCATTGCTATTATATGACCAGAACATGTTCCGGCCATATATACTGAACTAGTTGACTGATTCCGGCCATCCTCATCGGCAACATTAGGACCATAATACTTTCCTTTTACCGGTTATTGAACTTAAATTCGTTAAAGAAGAAACGAAAAAACTAAAAAATATGAATAAAAAACCGTTCATTTTTGGCAAACGTGCCAAAATTAAACAGTGCCAAAACTGAACCGTGCCAAAAACGAAACGTGCCAAAATCGAAAGGGGTCTGTAATGAGAAACAAAATTAACCACCTCCGAATTTTAGCAGAATTGGGAAATCCGCTAGTTTCTACCAACAATAATAATAATGAGTGGAAAAAATTGCGGAGCTAAAATCGACCACAATTTCAAAGCTTATGTAGCAATTAATTCACATTTTATAATTAGTATTATTTATTTTACGCGCTACGTTTCCCCCGCGTAAAAAACTGAAATCTTTTTCAAACTATCATACTTCCAAGCAATATTTTTTATCAAACGTCTTTCTATGAAATCCGGCGTGTTTAAAGAAATATTATGCAATAATGCACCATTTTATCACTTCCCAAGTATATTGTTCCATTATTAAGAACTTTTAAATTCTAGCTCCAAGTTTTTTTCCACTTAATACAGTGATCACCCGATTATATCTCACCCTGATGATTTTTGGCGTGATAAAATAGGGAAAGTGATAAAATCGGGCAATTTTTGAATTTTTTTTTATTGAAGATGTTAAATCAGCGATTTTAATTTTTTTTGGAAAATTTTTCCGTACAAACACATGAAAAAAGCTGCAGTTGTTTTTTCATAAATCGATATATCTGAATATTGACGAAAGATAGAGAAAAGTTGTCAAGGGATGAGTTTGAAAAAACTGTCTGAGCTTTTATAAAAAATATTTTAAAAATTCAATTTGAGATCCTGTACTGAAAAAAAAAATTTCAAAAACAAAAAGTGACTATAAAAAATCGATCATCACTATTTTTTTTTAAACATTTTTTTAGATAGATAATTCAGTTGCCTAAAACTTTTCTGAACAAACCTAAAAAAAAACCTAAAAAATCGATGTAAAATTGCAAATAAATTACAATTAAGTTTTTTATTCGTTCATGTTTTTGTTTGGATTGGTAAAATGAATTACTTGCTTTTTTGTAGCGCAGTACCACAAGCAAAATATTAGATGTTCTCACAACACTAAACTTTGCCGAAGACAGCATGCTGATATCTCTCACATATTGCAATCTTAAAATGTAAATTACGATCTTAAATGCCTTCTCATAGAAAACTTCATGTTGCTTGCAATATGTAAGAGATAGAAACATGATGTCTTCTGTAAAGTTTCTTGTTTTGAGATCACCTAATACTTTGCCTGAGACACCAAGCGTCTATCTTTATCTAATGAAAAAGTAAATATTCTATCTCACTTTTAGGAAAATTGATCACCCAGCTTTCTACATCAAAATATGCGTTTTCAAATGTTTTGAAACTTCTCCTACCATATTATACGGTTATAATAAACATTTGTATCACTATTCAATTATTCGCTCGAAAACAGCAAAATGTAACATTGTGCATCGGTTGAATTTTTAATGTAAACTGCATCCAGAATGATATACAGAATTACGAAAAATATCTTAAATATTGAAGCGTAATAGAATATCAGTTCACCCTGACATTTTTTTTAATGAAATGTTTTATGATGATAAAATCGGGTGCAAAATGTGATAAAATCGGGGGCAGATAAAATCGGGTACATATATAATCGGGTGATTACTGTATTAATATTGTTGGCAGAAACGAGCAGATTTCCCATTCTGTATAAAATTTGGAGGTGGTTAAAAATTCTCCATTAATTGTAATTATCAAAACCTAGGTTTTGTTCACATTGTTTTTTTTTTTTGGTTAGAATTTATTTGAAGTTGCTCCGGAAAGCTTCATTTTATTATGCACAATTACATGCGAAAAGTAATTCAAAACGTTGATATGACCGATTGTCACCCAGGGATAACGGAGTCGGAGAAAATAGCACAAGGATGCTACTTAGTCTAACGGCATAAAATTGAACTACAAAATCAGACGTGAATTAAGTCCAGTATGGGAAAGGCTTTTGTAGTTCTATTTAGTACCGCCAGGTAGAGTTGTCCTCACCCTATGGTTTGTGACTAAGCTAACAGTCAACAGCATCTTGCGCTCCTTCATAGCTTGCTTCACATCACAGTCGATCCCGGTTTCTCTGCAGCAGAGATGCCAGACTTTTTTTTGGCAAGTCTGTATAATCCATAAAAATGTCTGTATAAGTCTGTATACCGCTGCGAAAAAAAGTTACCGATACATTGATACCTAATTATTTGTCGACCTGTCAGATTGTTTTGTTTTATTGCTTGTTTTGATTGTTCTTTTTCGAGTCTATCATAGTTGGTCGATTAATCGATAACTAATTTATCTTTTAAATCTAAGTAACACATAGAAGTAAGAGTCTTTCCCGTGATAAGAATCGTCGTTCGTCGTAATGTAGCTAAACTGATACATGTTGGCAGAAGTCTCGCGGTTATAAACATTTATAAAAATAATACCTTCAAGGTTTGGGACATTTTAAGCAATTCTTCAACGTTGGATATTGCTCCGAATAAAACAAACGGTCTTTTCACCAATATAACCTGCATGGCAATCGATCGAGACAATCAGCTGTTTGTTACTGGGGGCGAAACAGGCAGATTAGTGCCCACGGGCCGATAAAAACCCCGATAGCCTGACTCGATTCCCGTTGTCATGATTTCACTCTCAAAAACGCAAGATTAATATGTTCAGCAAAGTGTTCAGTTCCTAGTTCACTTTTTCCAGCAACGGCTACAGTGACTTTTGGTTTTTGTGTTCGTTTTTTGTGTATACTGGTAAAACCATTATGTAGAATATCAGATATCTGTGTAATATCTGTATTATACTAAATGTCTGTATAAAATCTGTAGGCTTATGCGTGTCTGTATCGCAACACAGAAAGTCTGTATAATACAGATTTGTCTGTATATCTGGCATCTCTGCTCTGCAGCAAGGGACTGGTAAGGCAACGGATATATATAGGTACGGAGAACAGTTTGAAACTCAGGTTTAAAGGGCTTTTGTTTGTTAACAGTGATGAGGTAGAACTCCAGAAACGTTGTGCAGAAAAACATTGTTCAGTAGATATTTTCATGATTTTTGCACAACTTTCGAAAGTTTTCGGCTGAAATTGCTCCCTGTGCCATTTAACAATGCGCAATTTCTTTTCAAATGGCCTTTGCTCGTTGACAGAGGTCTATGTCACAAACCGAAAGCACGTGCTTTTTTGCCTATTTTCCGCTATCAATACAGACAAATGTCTTCTTCTTCTTCACTTGTAAATACCTCATTGCACAATGGTCCAGAAACCAAACTTAGGGGGAAATTTGGGTCTAGAGCTCTATAGCAACATTTTAGAGAAAAACTTTCTTCTACAAAGTTGTTACATATGATAAAGCGCTTATTGAAAAATTATCAAGAATTAGGGTGACTAACATTTTCAATGCATAAAGAGTATCTAACTTTTTTATCTCTGTATATAGAAGAAAAATTTGTTTTACAATGTTATAGCTCCATTAATTTCAAGTAACTTTGTAAATAAAAGTTTTTCTCTATCTTTGAAAACAGCCGATTTATATTGAAACAACACATTTTATGTTCTAGCTTTTTTATTTCAAGATTCATCTCAAAACTGTCTTTGAACGACTTTTAGAGCTCTTTTAACAGAAACATTTTTTTTTATTCTCGCTTATTTTCCGTCGGTCTATTTCCGCCACTGTTGTGGCCAATTACCGACGCAATGCTGACATTGTAAATATCTCAATTTAACTCAAAGTTATTAAGTTATTAATATTTTTATATTTTATTTTTCAATCTCCCAGATGGTCTCGAGGTACGATGCTGGCCTAACAAGCTTGTCGTCGTAAGTTCGAGTCTCGGCTCGGGAGAGACTGTTAGTGTCAGTAGGATAGTAGTCCCGCAGTTGTCCTGTACACTAAACAGTCGGCTGTGAAGTCTGTGTATAAATAAACAGAAGGTCACCAAGGCTTTGCTTTTATTAATATTTTTCATCAAAAAATATGCGTTTTTCATTTGTATGTCATTATTTTTGGGGCAAAAAAAACATATCTCTTGGTCTCATTTTGAAGGGCATACTTGACTCTATAAATGGAGGAACTTTTAAAAATAGGTGATTTTTTAAATTTGAGTAAATTCAATTAAAAAACAATACGAAAATTTCAATAATTTTAAACATCAAAAGTTATAGCTATAGCAAAAGCTATAGCCCAGTTAAAAAGCAGATGAACGTCAAAAATCAGCGTTTGGCATATTGCTGTCAAAACGAGATAGGGGCACATGAATAGTGAATTGAAATTGGTTTTTTCAGTTCAATGGATTTTGGCTGCCATCACACATGCAATCCACTAGATGTTTATCTATTCGTTTCCAGGTCAAATAAATGTTTTATGAAAAGAATATGTTTCCAAGCAACGGTAAGTGCATATAAAGCACACGCAAGGCTAATAATTTATTTTTACTCATTTTCTGTTTATCAGTCAGGATTCTTAGTGTATTTGTTTAAAACATTTTCAAATTTTTGCGGAGAGTTTTACCTAGCGCCATTACATCGAAATTCCCCTCGATATTTGACGACATTTGAAATGTCAGCCCAGTTAGCGAGCGACATTCGTTTACTGGGCTAGGCCTTCAGCCCAGTTAGCGAACGAACAGTGTATATTGCGAAATATTTCCAATATTCAATAAAAAAATAAAATTTTCCAATTTGTGGAAAATACTCAGTTTGCTGAGGCAAACACATGTGCGATGTTTTATCACAGACAAACAGACGTACCACTGCATACAAAATTCTAAGAAAATAGTGGTTCCGACTAACTTGTGCGACACCTACTGGACATATTCCGCAAAAGATAAACTTTCAGCTTTCCTGCTGATTTTGGCAGCACGGTGCTCGAATACTGTCAACTAAGCTCAAACGAAAAGGCACATCAGCGCCACCACCATTGCGGCGGGAATATTCCGCATAACCGAAACTCATTTGAAATGACCGTTATTTTGATACACGGAAATAAATCTCGTGGTACGTCTGTTTGTCTGTGGTTTTATTCAAACCAAAATATGGTCGATACTACCCGCATATTCAATAACCTTTAAACATGCCTGACAACTAGTTCGGAATATAGTCACGGTTGGATAGGTAATTGTTGAGCCATATGAAAAGACCATTTTACGAACTGACAGGTGTCACTGATCCTGCTGATGGTGATGTTGCTTTTGTGTGCATTATGTCAGCGGTTCCGAGCTTTCTGTCAAAATTTCATTCATGAATTCAGTTCAGAAACGTCTCGTAAAATGGTCTATTGTCATCCGTTAATGGTTTTTGATTATGCAGGTAGGTCGATAATGGAGGAGGTAAGGTAGCGGGAACAAGGTAACCCTGACATAGTATACCACAGTTTTCCACAGAACAAGGATAATTACGAATTTTGGGTCAAATTCTGTGGAAATAAAAAAGGTTGGACGGTTGGACTCCGAAGAAAAATCAAGGATTTTGCCCTTATCATTTCAATAGTTTAAGTTATGATGAAAAATATCAGATCCGACATAAATTATTCGGCGCAAAAATGCGTCGTACGCTTCAAGCACTTATATATGTTAGATATAATACAATTAAATATACAATTAAAACAATTTCTAGCATTACCGGGTGTGCCAACCGTTCTACGAATAATGAAATGGATGTTGAAACGCTGGCTATGGACAATGATAAGGTGTTCGATGAAATAGGTCAAGGTTTGTAAAAGAAAAAAAAAAGGTTCGAAAGGTTTTAAATGTCATTTCGCCCATGTACGGTGTAGACCTTTTTACGTACGAATGTATTAGTGCCACTAATTGAGGAAAATATTTACAAATAGCTGTTTCGTTTGCAATGCTATGTTTTTAGCAGCTGGACAAATATTCAGTTGAACACTCATTATATGTTTCAAAATAGGTTCTGAATGAATTTCTCATTCGTGATCAGAAATCGGAAGAAGCTGCTGAACATAATCGACCAAAAATGTTGAAAAGTGATAAACGTCGAAGCAACGAGATGCGATGATTTACAGTTTGGAGGAAACAAAAGCAGCTTTACACGGGTTTACACGTTTCCTAGTGTGCGTGAGTGAAAAGTCACTTATCTCCTTATGGGAGAACTGTCATTTAAGGCATTTCGAGCAGTTTTTTATTCTTCATTTTATAATCGAAGGAAAACGATAAACATTTTTTAAAAATCACGTTTGTGCTCAGAAAATTGCACTCTTTCTTTTTCTGCTGATATATAATTATCAAAAATCCGTGTAAAACTTTAGGACCCAATTGTGCAGCTGATTTTTCTCGTCATTAAATTCCTTGCACAAAAGAAAATCTTTCGTGTCAGCCTTTCCAGGAACAGCGGGAACCAAGTTTGCGATTCAGAGGTAGCTCATGAACCACGTAAGAGCTCAGCCGGAAGTTTTGACGTAGGACTACGTCTTTGTTTACTATACTGAGATGCATTCTGTAAAACTGGAAATGAAACTGGCAAATGTTGCGGAAATCTGACGCGTTAATAACAGTATAACCACATGATGGATAACAATAACCAATACATAGTTGGAGATAACATGTAGAACAATTTTGCTATATGCTAGTTATCACTCTAATTTCATTGCTAAGCGGTGATATTGATAAAAAGTTTCAATGACAAATTCACGCGAAAAATGAACCAATAACATGCAAGCATTCCTAGCACAGACGATGTGAATGGACACCAACCGTTCTCTGTGATATTCTCTGTATCAATATCGGAAAAAAATTGACAGAGTCTCCCCGTCCCAATTGGTAAATTTATTTTTGCTTCCATGAGCTTAGACTTATGTGATGTCTCGAAGGTAAAAGTTTTCCGAACAGTTTGAAACAATCCCCATTTTTGAACAATTCCTGAACCTGCTGTCAGAATGTAATAAAAACTAATGTCTTGAAAGCAAACATGCTGGTATAAGCAACAGTACCAGTGGAGCAGAAAGCAGCAGGTCTCTCTTCGTCTATGATTGCAGCGGTACTCTTCTATTCGTACATTTCAGCGGTACACTTCCATTCGTTCTGTAGCGCGCGGTACTATTCTTATTGCAGTGGTATATTTTTGTTCGTACATTTCTATTCGTGTGCAATCGAGGAAAAACTGCAATGCTGCTGCTGATGGTGATTGACAGTTTATCTCATGAAGATGATTACCATAAATTACTCAACAAGAAGTGTTTTGCAACGGTTATAAGTTATATTTATTATATTTTATATTCGATTTTCACTAAACAATCGTGACCGGATAGTATCGAAAGTTTAACTTCTACAAATATACAAATTTATAGAAGAGTAAGAGCCGGTGAATGCTTGTGAATTTTTGGTCCATTTACCAAGTTTCATTCCGAGTTTTTTCTTACATTTCAAAATTGTTAGACGATATTTTATTATTTAAAACTTTTCAATAATAAACGTTTATTAGCTGTCTTCGTAATACAACGAATGTAATTGTAGGCAAATGAAAATAAAGCATAAAACAAAAATGGAATTGTTGATTGCTACGATTTTTCGCTGAAACTTGTTCATAATTTTGTTCAACATATTTTCTTATGTTTGCCAATTGATAAACTTTCGTAAGGGCTCCCATTTTATTTTGAAAGTAAGATTCATATTATAAATTTGATTTGGTCAGAGTTAAATAAGACAAAACTATTCATTATGATAACGTGAGTATTATTGGATTTGGTTTTTGAGGATATAGAGTTAATTCTGACTTTGACGCATTACGAGAAACTCTTGGTGCTTTTTCAACAAAAACGATGAGCTTGTGCTTTGTACATGTTATTGCACAAAAAATTCTACAGTTGTTTGCACAAAAAATTCTACAGGCATAATATCGCCAAATATAAACGATATTTTTATTCTAAGGCTGAAAATAAAAGTACGTAGGTCACCGAACAAACACATTGATGTATATTTTGGAACAAAAAACCCCCTGATTACAGTGTTTAGTCCCACGTCGCCATCCCATACAACCCTAGGGCTGTATACCTTGTAGTATTTTGTGTATTTTTAAGTTATCTGAAGTCGAAATACATTGAGAAACATAAATAAAAATAATATTTTAGTGGAGTTATAATGATTCGATTTTCACTACCTGTTCTTGTTCTGCACTTTTATCCGTTTTAAAAAATATCCCTACGATCGTAAAAGTTTAATTACTTCGGCAAAAAAGTGTCTTTAGAAAATTTGCTGCTTCATCCACTGCAGCTGAAAATGTATTGTTGTTTATAAATAAATCGATGCCATGTCAACTGATTTTTCATCATGGCTGGCTCTGCGTTTTGACATACCGTTACACCATGTATCTATTCATTAGCTCCTAACAAGATGTACAGTAAGAGTTCATTATTGGTTAACGTACCTTAGTTTCTCAAAGTATTAGTTTTCATGGCAACACTGCTCACAAAGATAAACATTAAGAGAAATGTCAAACAAATTCTAGTCTGTACGCCAGCTTCGCACGTGTTTATTTCGGTCTAGTTAAGGAACCGGTGAAATAACTAATAAATGTACTTTGTAGTTAATTGCTTGTATCGTTAAATACTTAAAGTGATAAGTAGAATCGACAGAGTGCCAAAATGACTACCGGTTTACAAGCCCAGCTGCTGCGGCTTGCGGCTCCCCAGACATCGCTTCTGTACGACAGTCGCAAAAAGCCTTCGATTCTGTTCAAGGAAGGTGAGGCCGCCAGCAAAGATCGTGAAGTAATCTACGACATCGGTGTTAGCGGACTGGCGGAACTGACTCAGCTGAACTCCAGTTTCGCCTATTTCGAGGATACGTTGTTCGATAAAACGTCAATCAACTTGCAACGAGCGGTCGAAAATAAGGAATTGAATCAAAAGTTGGATGCCAACATTAGAAAGTTCTTTTTCCATTTGTCGCCCTATTTCATGCTGCGGCCAGCTCACAAATGTCTGGAATGGCTCATACGACGGTTTCACATTAACGAGTACAATCGGGAGGATTTCGTTAATCTGATTTTGCCCTACCATGAGACGATAATTTTCGTTCGCTGTGTGCAAACTCTGACCATTTCGGGTGACAAGGATCCGTTCTACTGGTTGAACGGGGTTAAAAAGAAAGGTGTGCCGTTGTCTAAGAAGGCGATTATTAATCATGCCGCGGGGCGGCTGGGTTTTCTCAGTGCATATGGAAAGTTTTTGGTTCAGGCAGTGAACGAGTTGGAAAACAAGGCGAACGTGCTGCAAGCGATGATTGCATTTTTCTGTACGACCACTATTGGTGTGTTGGATGGATTGGAGACTGTCGGGGAAAATTTTGTCAGTGCTGTCTTGCGCACGCTGGTCAAAGGTATGAGCTCGAAGGCAGTTGATTTTACGGCAGCCAGTTATATGATTGTCGGTCATCTGGTTACAAAAGCAAGTCTGTCGCGGAAGGCACTGGAAACGTTGCTTGTGAGGCTGTGCGGAGGAATGCACCTCTCGCTGGTGGAAAATGCTGTTATGCTGATGGTTTTGATTGTTCAAACTCAGAAAGAGCAGCTGGGAGAGCTTTCGGACAATGTTATTGAAACCATTCTGGCAAGTAAATGGTTACTACAAACGTTGGCCGCCGTGAAGAAGGAAGGCGTCAGTATAATTGCGCTGGTTGAAATACTGCTGGAAAACTGCTTGAGAAAAATTTGTCGGCAGCAGTCTGATTTGGATATTTACAAACGATTTTGCGAGGAATTGTTACAGGAAATATCACTGAGTGAGGAAGAATCGGAAATTATAATTCAGTAAGTATAAGTATAAGTGATTTGTATTTTTTATTGATTTGTTTTGCATTTTTCAGATGTACTTTTGATTGTTATTTTCGAAAAAGTGAAAAAGCTCCAGCTCCTAGTTCTAGAGACGAAATAATTAGTCTAGATTCAGAGGACGAAGATTTTGAACGTAAGGATGATAATGTTACCCGTTGGTATTCGGATTTTCTCCGTCAGCTGGAAATGCAATATCCTAATGCATTCGACAAAACAGTGAAACTGGTTATGAAAGGCCAGGGAAACTTTTCCCAAAACAAACGCAACGCATTGCGGAATGTGCTTGGATTTTTGATGAGAGTTTCGTGTGATGAACAGGATACGAATGTGTTCGAAAATTTATTCCACTACGATGTTGATCGTAGAACGGATGCCGTACGTTATTTGGTAGATAACTTTCAAAGCATAAGCTTGAAGAACGAAGGCAGTTTTGACTTGATGAAGGATAGCATTCACGAGCGACTGGACGATGATAACAGTGAAGTCGTGGCGGAGGTACTCAAACTGAAAGTAAAGGACCTTATTAAGCTGATCGGAAAAGATCAATTAATTGAAAAACTTGTTAAGATTAGTCGGAAATGCCTTCGGTATATGGACAAGTGGGAGGCTGTAACCGTGGAAGTGATCAAATTGTTAACAAACAAATTGGTTTACGAGGCGAGTAATTTGAACAAGATTATCATTGCGCTGTACCCTTTTATGCTGCCGTCAGAGGATGATGTTCTAGGTGAAAAAATGGCTAAACTTATTCGTGCAACTGAATTTTGCAAGAGATATAATATTTTGATGCTATCGACAATCAAAGTAGAGAGCGTCGATTGTGAGTCAATTTTGACCACCTTAGAAGAAATGCTTGGAAGTGGGCAACGCTTTCACCCTATTGAGGTTTGCTTCAACGTTTTGCTGGTAACATCGTCACTACCACAGGATGCTTCAATCGAACTGGCGACCCGAGTATTTCGGTTTGCAAATCGTCTTCTAAGTGGAAAGTTTAAGTACGCCCCTTCGTCCAGTTTGAGCTGCTTGAAGTTGAATCGTTTGCCGATGGACATTTATGTGATCATCAGCGGTTATTTGATTGAACGTGTACAATTTGACACCCAAAATGTTGATCTTTCCAATCAGTCGCCATCGTTGAGGTTGCAGTTGAAGATTTTTCGGCTGCTAGTGGAGAAATATTTTGAGATGGAAGATGAACACCAGGAGATGAAGAAGGTTTACGGGAAGGAACTGAGTAAATTCTTGAAGCGATTGTATCCAGTGGTTGGAGATAGGGTAGAGTTCCTGACTAGCTTCTACACTGTACATTTGATTGAGGAGACCTTGGGCGAAGATGAAGAGCCAAGTCGTATCGAACCGGAGCTGCAGATCAGAGCTTTTCAACTGCTGAATGCAATGATTTTGCAAACTGGTGAGTGGTATTTTTTTTAACTTTGTTTGAAATGATTGTATAATTTATTACTTACTATTTTATATTTTTAACTGTGGAATAGTCTTAGAACCGAATTTTTCTTGATCGAAAAATTAAGTTCCCATTTTTACCTTTACCCGGCAGGTTGCAACCTAAGATTCGACATCCTGCTTAACACCATGCTTGGCCTAACGTCCGAATCGTCGGTGGTTCGTGAATGCGCCGTCGACACGTTGCAACTTATGGCGAATGGGGCAAACGTTACGATCGATCCGAAAATTGCCTCGTTTCTCACGACGCTTCTAAGACGTCGGGAAGAACTGGCAATGGATGGTGAACAGCTTTCGTTGGTGCTGTTCACAATGTTTTCCAAGAGCAAAAGCGGTTCGCTGGAAGGTGTTCTTAAGCAACTGATCGAAAAAACTGCCACCGGATCGCAGTACATTTCTGCTGGAATTTTAGATATGCTTAAGTTGCTTGATTCCAATGAGATCTTCGCAAAAACCGTGTTTCGTGGAAGTGATATACTAGAAAAGACAAAAGAGCAAAAACTGCCCTGCGTCTTCGATTGCTATGAGTCTCGGTTGCTTAGGCTGCTGGTAGCAAGAATCAATCCAAACCTGACGCTATCACTTTACGACAAGTTCCTTCAACTTGGGCTTTCGAACCATGTGCCCCTGAGCAGCGTGGATGGCAAGTACTGTTCCACTGCCATTTTACTTATAGATACCCTTGAAGAAGAACTGTTCGGAACGTTTTCCGAAACTTATGCCGTTAAAATACTTCGAATGGTGGTAGATGCTGCTACGGTATCACAAAATCCAGAGACTGTCGCGGCGGCTGGAAGATTTTTCAGAAATCAAACACTGGACGCTAGTTGGATGCTAGATATATTGGATGAGATGAAGAACCAGCAAAAACCTCAGGGGAAAAAGAAAAGGAAATCCGGACCAACGACAGTTTTGACCGATTCTGACGGTTGGAAACGGGGGATAACACTTTTGGAACTCCTTCAGAATAGAAAACGATTAGTGAACAGACAAGCGCTGATTACAAAACTGTTTGAAGTTCTGAAGTTCTGTTTGGATTTCGAAGAGCAATCAGGAGTGGAATATGTAAAACAGATGATTTTATCCTTGCTTTTGCATTGTTGCACGGAGGCAGTGACCGGTTCCGAGCGGACGCTTTCAGGAAGTGCCTTCAAAGTCGAATTGATAGTTCAGTGTATTCGTGGAACTCAAAATCCACAGACCCATCATCACGCACTGCTGCTGTTGGCCCATGTTGCACATCTGGTACCGGATCAGGTCTTGCAGAATATGATGGAAATTTTCACCTTCATGGGTTCGTCCGTTGTCCGACATGACGACGTATACAGCATTCAAATCATTTCAAAAATAATTGAAACAATTATACCGACATTAGCCAGCGGCATTGAATCAGGTACTGACCACTCTAACCAAGAAAAAGTGATACCAATTTTGAAAATTTTCTCCGACGTTATTCTGGACGTTCCGGAACACAGACGAGTTCCGTTGTACTCGAAGCTAATCCAAACGCTCGGACCGTCCGAATATCTGTGGGTATTCCTGGGAGTTTTACTCGAATCGGACGTCATAAAAGGTGGAAAGAAAGCGGAAGAAGAGTCCGAAAAAAGAGTTGGGAAAAAGAAACATCGAATCGAGCCCGAATACTCGCCAAACTTTACCAAACGGCTGGAAATCGGTATGAATGTTGTGCGAGAGTTTGAGCCGTCGGTGATTGTAGAAACTTGCACCCAACTGCTGCGTTACATCCAGCAGTTGCCGCTGCAGATTGACAGTAAAAAGCACGGCATGGATGTAGATACAACTGACACGGAGATTTTCAGCATTGAAACCCACACGAATAAACAGCTTCGACATTACCGATATTCCAGCTGTTTGTTTGTTGGAACGCTGATAAAATCAAACCATGTAATCAACAAAATAGCCCTCCTAAATGAGGATGAAACGAACGCAATGAAGGTGTGCTATCGAGATTTGATAGTTGGCAGCTTGGCGTATGTCAATGTTGTAGCCAAAATTCTAGATCAAGCTCGCAGCGAAAATGACGAACGGGAAAAAAGTTACTGGGAAATTTCTCTCGTTAGATGCTATGAAATTTTGGAGGGTGTTATTGCTCTACTGGCACCTGACATGATGATCACTGTTTTCAGTGGGCTTTTGAAGCATCGCACTCTATTGATTCGATTGAAAGTTATTGATATTTTCAACAAAAAACTTCAGTACAGTCAAGATTATTTCGACGAAACTCATCACTCAAGACTGCTGGATCTTCTCAATCCCTTACTGCAGCTAGTGAAAGATATTTTCATCGAAGATAATGTAATCGGAAGCACTTCAGCAAGGTTCAAAATTGCACAGGAAACATATCTAACATTTAAGCATCTGTCAAAGATCCTTGCACAATCGAATCCTGCCCCATTTAAGCCAATTCTAGCCGGGTGTGTCGCAGAGCTGCATGACTACAAGAAAAATCCTAATCCTCAGCTGTTAGCTTCGTTAATACTGTGTATTGGAGAAGTGAGCGTGAATGTTGGCGCTCACTCTATTCCATATCTACCAAAGTACGTTCCAATGTTAACAAAATTTATCGCTCGCCAAGTACAAGCAGAAGAAACCTTTGATATGCTTACCAGTAGTATCATTACATCAATACTGAAACTAATTGATGTTCTAGCTCGCTTTCTTAGCCCGTATTTAAAAGCAATCATTGTGGGTATTTCAAAACTACACGCCAAACTATCGGATAAAAATGATCCACGCCTATCGAATATAGCTTCTAGGCTATCTCATATTTGGGAAAAACTAGCAGCGTTGATCCCACTTCGTGTGCTTATTCCTTCCATCGAGGAAGCTTATGGTGATCTAGTTAAAGATGGAGCTCTGGACGCTATAGGACCCCTGATGAAACTGCTATCCAATTCTTTCGACAACATTCAAACCAATGAATTCAACTCGCTTCAATCCGAGCTGTCCGATTTCTTCTTATCCGCGCTGCAGTTCCGTTGTGACAACGCCTCTAGCACCAAATACCTTTCACGATCCATTGACACCGCTGAAGAACATGTGATCAGAGCGTTCGTTGTACTGATTCTTAAACTATCGGAAAGCACCTTCCGTCCCCTCTACTACAAAGTGTTCGAATGGGCCAACCGAGAATCATCTAGTAACGATCGTGCCATCACCTTCTTCAACCTCTCCAGTCACGTGGCGGAAGCATTAAAACATCTATTCGTTCTCTTCGCCAGCGAGTTGATAACTAACGCCGCTAAACTACTGGAAGCGACAAATTCTAGCAAAACATCGCAAGAACAGTACTTCCCGGAACCGAAGAAAAATGCAACCCTGGTGCGATACATCCTGCGCACACTGTTGAGTGTTTTCGTCAATGATAACCAAAACTTCATCAACTTGATTCGCTTCGACACGCTACTGCAGCCGATTGCCGATCAGCTGGAGAATAGGATCATTTTCGAGGACAAAGCAATACGCCAGCTGGTGGTTGACTGTTTGGCTCAGCTGGCAGTGGCCGTTGCTGACGACACTCTTTGGCGCCAACTTAACCATCAGGTGCTGCTGAAAACTAGAAACAACGATCCAGAAATAAGGTAAAAGATGGGAAATAATTTTCGGTTTCACGTCATCAGATTCAATTTTTTTCCCAACAGATTATTCGCGTTGGATGCTTGTACAGCGATAGCTCTTAAAATAGGAGAAAACTTTGCTCCACTGTTACCGGAAAGCATTCCGTTCCTAGCCGAACTGCTAGAGGATGAAAACGAAACGGTGGAGAGAGCTGTGCAGAAGACAATTCGGGAGATCGAGAAGGTCACAGGTGAAGAACTCCATAAGTACCTTTAAGAAGGTAGTAGGCGTTGCGCGAGAAGTGTGGTTTTGTCGGAAATGGCAAAGTGTTGTGAATAATGTTGAAAATATATTTTTCATACCTAATTAGAGGCATTTGTAGACTATTTGAAAACTCGATGACAAAAAAGGATACTGTAGAACAGCTGTCAATCATTGAAATGTAAGTATGCAACCTGCAAACCTCCAGTTTTTAGTTGTAACATTTATTAGCTAAATATCATATTCGCATTATAATTGTCTAATGTTTTTTGTTTCATTTTAAACCGAGCACTCAGTTGTGCCGTTCTCGGCAAACATTACCGAGCAATTAATTGAGACCACAAATTGTCAGTAATCCTCACGTGAAGCAAAAATAGTCAATGATAGGTATAAACTCAGCAACCCCGGATAGCTTTTCGGTAATAACAAATTTGCTATAATAATTCAGCTTTCTTCTATAGCGAATAATTCGCTGAGTTTGATACAAGCCATAAGTTGAGAAAGTGAATATAGCTTTTTCACAAGCTTTCGTGGCCCACTGGCCACCCTAGCGGAAAATTTAAAAGGAAAAAGAGAAAACTTTTCAAAGCGTAAGCTCTGCACAGTGGGAAATAGACATCTTACATTCTTTTAAACATTTTTTCGTAGGTTTTTATTGAGATTATAATTTATGAAGGTTTTTTTGAATAAGTGTTCTACATTATTACATTTTATATAATTCAACCATTACTTTACATTAAAATTTTATCTAAGTTGAAAACCAAACTTTCCCTACAGCAAAATAACATTTAATCATCCGGTAATTGCAGAATTTAGCTGCTTATCAATTCAAACGAAAATTTCAGTTTATTTCAGACAGCTTCGCTTGAAATATTAAAAAAAGCTAGTCCTAGTAAATTGTTATAATGTTGAATGTTGCTAAAATGCTTTGTAAAATTGTTTTTAAGTATCACAAAAGGATATATTTATTGAATTTAATTCATTCATTGAATTTAATTCAACCAACTGAACACTGAATATACAGAATCGGTACCTACTACCATTTTTTCTACTCTGTAACTTGGTTAAAACTAATCGTACGTATACATTTTCCATGGATTTGCGATCTGAAGCATTTCTTGTAGCAAAAAAACGTTTTATTTTTTTTCATCTACAGTCGAATCCCTCTATAATAACACTTTTTAGTGACAAATCTCGCTATAGCGACATTCTCAACAGTCCCTTCTGTTTTATTCTAAAATTTTACGTTTTATTGCGACATTTCGCTATCACGACCTTCCTTTATAACGGCATACCAAAACTAATACTTGTCATTCTTTATTGCGACAATAGTACAGTCGAATCTCTCTATAACGACATTGCTGAATCTATAACGACATTCTCAACGGTACCTTCTGTTCTACATATGCAAACATTCTTCGTATTATTGCGACATTTCGCTATAACGACAGTCCCTTGCAAAGTCACTATAAAGGGATTCGACTGTAAATAAAAAAACTTATGTAACTGTTCTTTCCAATACAGTTGAATCCCTTTATAGCGACATCGCAAGGGACTGTCGTTATAGCGAAATGTCGAATAATACTAATAATACGAAGAGTTTGTTTATATGTAGAACAGAAAGAACCGTTGTGAATGTTGTTATAAATTTAGCAATGTCGTTATAGAGGGATTCGATTGTAATATTGTCGCAATAAAGAATGACAAGTATGAGTTTTGGTATGCCGTTATAGAGGAAGGTCGTAACAGCGAAATGTCGCAATAAAACGAAGAGTTTTGGTATAAAACTGAGGAACCTTTGAGAATGTCGCTATAGCGAGATTTGTCGTTATTACAAATGTCGTTTTAGAGGGATTCAACTGTATTATCATTCCACAACTCAATTATTATTAGAATCTTATGGGGAACGAAACCACAGGGTGCGGTGGGAAAAGAAAATCGAAAATTTATGGAACTTCTCCAAATTCCATTTTCTACTACCTTTCACCCTCTCTAGAGTTACACTAGAGTACTACAGGTTTGGATGTAAGAAGCCTTTCGAAATATTTACCAATCCTACTAGAAATGAGCTACCAGTCTTCGGAATACCAAGTCGCTAGGAGAAGCAAAAAATAGTTTCATTCTTATATTGCCCTTTGACAAGAGCACACGTTATTTTTATAAGTTCCACAAACTTGCTCATTACAAATATAACATTTTTAACGACGAGTTTTCCAAGTCCAGAAGTTTTAGGAAGCGGAAACCAATAAGTATCAACAACGAAAACCTGCACGGAGATAAAAAATCGAATAAAAAGTGATAGCTTATGTGCACAATCAAACGACCATATTTTTAAATGGGATCTAATTGCGGCAGAATTCCTTTTAAATTTAATAAATAAATTCACCCCAGGTTGACAAACTGAAAAAAATCCGTAGATTTCCATGACTATTTTCAAAAATCCGTAGATTTTATCAATGGATCCGTATATTCGTAGAAGTGAAAAAAACCGTAGATCGTGAGAGATTGTCAGTTCTCAAAACATGTCTGTAAACATTATGGAAAAGTAGGTAACAAGGGAGGCTACTGCAGCTGCTCGTCAAAATCTTCTGCTCCTACACCCAATGCGACAAGAAGGTTAGCAAGAAAGACAAGAAAGCACACATGCAGACTACTCAGTCAGTAAAGCATACTCGGAGCCGTAGAAAGTATGCGACCGTCAACTTCAACGGTGTTCAAACAGAACTTCAGCTTGACTCCGACATTTCGGTCATCTCGCAAGAATTATGGAAATAGATTGATGAACCTACGGCCAATTACACACTAATGGAGCCTACGACAGCGATAGCATCTGGCGAACCCCTAAAGTTGGTAGAGAAATTCACTACATCTATCACTATCAGTATCGTCACACGAATGGAGCATTGCTACATCACTTCGATCAAGGATCTCAATGTGATTGGTCTGGGCTGGATGGACGCATTCAACTTTTGTCCAAAACCGTTTGTTGCACATTGCAGTAATGTCAGCATTCTCAATTGTCTAGAACTTCCTTACTCGGATTCCTGATGATTTCAAGAACAGTTTGGGTCACAACACCGAAACCAAAGTTGGTCTGAATCTGAAACCCAATTTCTCAACCAAAGCAACCAGTTCTTTTTCACACCACACTAAAAGAAAAAGAGCAGTATGAACGACCTTAACGATTGGATATCATTACACCCATCGGTTCTTCTGATTGGGCAGAATCGATCGTTTTAGTCAGGAAGCCCGGCGGCAAGGTTCGCATTCGCACCGATTTTTTTACTGAACTGGATGCGGTGCTAACAGCGAATTATTACCCTCTTCCAGCGTTTGAGGACATTTTTCCCAAACGTGTCAGCAATCGTGTTTTCAGTATTATAGATCTTTCGGAGGCGTATTTGTATATGAAAGTGAATGAAGAGTCGTGGTCTGTTCCGTTTCTGGTGCATTCCAGTAACTGTTGGCAAAGGAAGGAGTTAAGCATTTCTTGGCAACATAATCAAAGCAAAGCCTTGGTGCTACATTCCGATTCGGAACTCGACCTTTTGTTCATTATACACAGACTTCGCAGCCAACTGTCAAGTGTACAAGACAATTGCAGGGCTAGCGCTACGATCCTACGGTCAATAACAGTCTCTTCCGAGCCGGGACTCGAACCTACGACGACTGGCTTGTTAGGCATCCTACCTCAAGACCAGTTGGAAGGGACGACATATTCATTCACAGTTAAAACGAAGAAAAATCATATTCAGCTCTAACTGCTCTTTTCAAGCATCTACGTGATTATGGTTTTGATTTACGTCTGGAGAAATGCCGCTTAAACCAAAAGGAAATTAAATACTTTGAGCACATAGTTGATACCAGGGTTGATATTTGTTGACACTCTTGAGTTAAAGTGAAAAAAAGCATCCATAAACGTTATTTTTTTACAATCCTTTCAGAGTTCTCCCTTCCCGCTTTTTGCATGGAAGTGAACTGTCGAAACACCTCATTATATTTCATGCGATGAAAGCAAGACAACAAAATCAGTTTATCAGTTAACGAAGATTGTCAAGGCATCGGTCAGTGTCAGTGAAAAAGTGTTTCGGTGAGGTTCATGTTGGTTGAGTGGACTGTTTGTTCTTCTTTTTCGCTTTGAAGTGAAGATCATTTGGTTGGATTTGTCGTCAAATTTTATTCCGTAACCGTGAACGATGCGGGCGATCTATTTCATTTGAGTATAACAGCACGTTACTAGGACGAAAATCTAGTGTATCTGAAAGAGTGCTGCGATCATTGGAAGTGAAAATTGAAAATGGTTGGTACAAATAGAATTAGGCCCCATCCAGTGAAAATTTCAACCATATCCCAGATGCGATCATTCCCGGGTGCCGTTAACTTCTACGGCAAATTTGTTCGAGTGCATGTTACGCCATCAGTTATGCCATCCTTCAGATAAACTATTAAAGAAGGACGCAAAATTCATCTGGAGGAATGACAACGTGCGTTTTCAGATATCAAGATGGTTCTGCAATCAAATCAGATTTTCACTCATTATAATCCGGAGCTCGAGATCATTATTGCTGGTGATGCATCCGAAACAGGCATCGGAGCAGTCATTGGGCATCGTTTTTTTCCCTTGTAGAAGACTGATCCGTTGCGACCATTTTTTGATCTATTGTGGTAGATTGTTTTAGCTGCACTTAGGCATCGTTTTTCCAACGGCACCATCAAAGCGATTTCACATGCTGTCAAGTAGCTCAATCAAACGGATCGTCGGAATGGAAGAAACTACTAAACCTTCACACTTAAAATTTTTTGCCGGGTCTCGAAGATCCAAATGTCATTCTTCGGTCATCCTCCTGAACCAATGCGCTCAGTAGAAATCCAACCCCGCTTCACGAGGAGCGTTTTCGCTTTTAATACCAGAACAAAGTAAGACTTGCCCTAACGATGTCTTGTGTTCAGTAGTTTTCAGCCAACGAAATTCGCTCAGCCTCAGAATTTCCAGCTTTAGTCGACTAGTTTCCCTTGCTAGTTGAGCCACTTCATGTTCCGATTCGTATTAGGATTTTGGTGGTTGCCAATAATTAAGATCGATTTCTTCACACAATCACTTTTCTCCAGGCCGAAAATTTTCAGAAACGTCATCCATCCAGCTTTGGTAAAATGCTTGAGGCGATGATAAGGTCGATAAAGAAGATAAAAAACGTGTTAAATATACTATCATTGATTAAAAAAAAAAGAAAAATAAAAATAATAATATGCCTGGATGAATACAAGCACTATAACACGTAGCAGATAACTTCGTTTGGACAATTCCACAAATGGTTACATATTACTGGTGGAATGACAGCTGTCACATTTATACGTAAATCTCGGTTCATCTAACTGGAATCTCGGCACAAAATATCTGAAATCTCGCTAGTGATAACTCGGTAATATTTTGTGCGGGAATTTCAGTAAGGTTGAACCGAGATGTACGAAAAAATATAACAGCTGTCATTTTTTTTAAACCGAGTACTGGTGCCGTTCTCGGCAATAAATTAACGAGATTCGACAAAGAATTTTAAGTGTGTACATAGTACTAAATGGCCCGATCACAGAACTCTAATTTACATAATTCAAACTAGCTCGATAATCAAAATATGATCGCATTTAGTAAGAAACAATGTTATTTCAACGACTTTCATTGCCACTAGTGCAACCCGTCCTCTTTTACGAATTCTTTCATTTTATCACCTACACCGCGTCGCCTTTACCATCTGGGACGTTACCCAATAGGTGGATTAATTTTTTTTTTACATCACATCGCTATTTCGTTTGTTCATCGTTACATCGCTTTTCCGTTTAATCGAGTTTGCAAGTTACATTGCCTGGCAAATGAAGCAAAGTCAAGTGAAAAACAAACCCAAGGAACCAGCACTAAACCATTGCCCTACAACAATACTATATTTGATTACAGAATTCTGGGTAAGAACTTATTCTGACCTAAATGCTTGTATATATCTGATATAATGTTAAAAAGGCGAAATAACGAGCTGATAAAGTGCTGCAGGTGGCAACCATTGATATGCATCACTAACGCTGATTTGGAGCACCCATGAGATATCTCTTTTCTGACATTTGAGTTGAGAAACAAACGAAAAAAATTTAGAACCTTAATTTTTTGGTGTCTGGAACGAATGCAAAAAAATATTCAGAAGCAAAACATATGGTTTATTTTGTGCATGTGTTCTTCCTCAACATCGTTTGGAATTCAACAGGGACTTTTTTCATCTTCTGATATTGACGGTTCAGAAACCACTAGCCCAGGAGATGTAGATCCTGGATCCAACTCACTAGTTTGCAATTGTTTTGTATTGGGTATTTCGGAAAGTTTAATGCTTTCATATACCCGAACTATGCGTCGAAAATTCCCACTCCTTAAAGTTTTTTTTCCATTTACGTGGAGTATCCATGTTCCGCCTAGTTTTAAATGACCACTCAATATCGCTCGTTATTGGCACTAACGGAAAAATGTAATGCGTTTAAATCACTACATCGCACACTGGGGCAGCCCCATACAAAAGCTCAGGCGAAACCTAAAATTTTTTTTCCGGAATTTGGTTCGAAATCAATATTTTGCAGAAACTAGAATGTCTACGGACCAAGAATCAAGCATAGGTTGTAAAGAATTCGCATGTTTTAGTACATCGTGAGGTAGGAGAGGTTGGGGTTCAACATTTGATAAAACCAAAAAAAATATTTCGATCATCTTTACCAACCTACGAAATGCAGGAGCTCCCAAATAATAATGATATTATGCATGCAATCGCTTCAATATGAGTTAAATTATAGGAAAAAAACTAATTCACTAATTTCAAACATTTGAAAAAGTGATTTACCAGCGAGTACCCTCTCTATATTCTTCTCAAACTCGAAGATGCCAGTCTCAGCTATTCAAAAAACCCAACTTTAGCTGCCGCTTTCTGCCGCTTCAAAAGTTATTTGATTTTTGGTACAGCATGTTTTTAAGTATAAATCATGCGTTTCGCAGCAGCTTTCTATGACGACATCACATTTTAACAAATTCGTGAAGCGCACAGCCAAAAGTCCAGCAGAATTGAAACCATGAAGGATGTATTGAACGGTATGTTGGTTATATCTAACCCCTTTTATGTCCAGTTTGAGAAAAAACTTCGATTCAACTGATACCCGCAAAACAAAAAAAGCGGTCGTGAAACTCCTTTACGTTAAAAATGATATGGAAGACAATGAATAAATGTTTCTGTAATCTAATCAAATTCAATCATTTTTGTTATATATCATGAATCATGATCAATACGTTTAGAATGTGTATGTGTATGCGTGTGAAATAAGTGACTTAAACCTTTTTATGCATGACCCAAACCATTAAACGATCCTAACAACTGATCTAAGAACACAAAATTGCTTAGACTTGAACTAGAGTAGTAAAAAGAATTTCACGATCTAGATCAAACAGTAATCCAAGCATGTTGTACATGAATGTACTACGAATCCTACCAAAAAATTCGGCTGAAAATGCCAAACCTTCTTGTCTTGACATCAAAAAGATAGAAATTATATAAATGAAGATTTCTAGATAAAAAAGTCCTCTAGATCAAAACATGATGTGCAAAATGGTAAATCGTACATAGTTGATCAACTTCGCGTGACACTTGTGACCTCTATAACATGAATCTAAAAAGTTATTAGGCTTATTTTTTTAGCAAAGTGATTTAGATAAGTATAAACTGATCTAGACCGAACATTGAAAATAGATCACAATCATTCGAACAACTTTGCCGAAGACACCAATATTCTATGACTTGAATTTGAGGAGTTATAGGGTTTTGTTTTGTGAATAATAAAAATAGTTCTATCTCGTTAACAGTCAATCCTACAATTTTGATGTTTTCGACAACTTTATGTCAATTGATGATATGAACAACTTTTCTGAAGAAACAAAATGGCTAGCACCATTTATTCAGAAGATAGATGTCAGCGCCATCTGTAGGAAGAAAATTGAAGCTACTTGAATACATTTTTCATAAAGATATTTTTATGCTGTACAAAATTGCCACAGGCATAAACACTGTGAAAACAACCATTTAGAAGTTATGAGGTTTTGTCGCACCAACAGACCAATCTGCCCCACTGTGCATCGTAGCACTTACGATAGCCCTTTAAGCGCATATTTTGCGCTCAGTAATGCTAGTTTAGCATAATACCCAAAACATTAAAAAGCATGATATAAAGCTATTTGGCAATAACAAGGTTGAATTAGTGCTAATGAAATGCTATCTCCTAATGCTTATGGTAACTTGGGAAGTTCCGGTTGTCTCGTGCTGGGCTTCAATTCCCGTTTGGTCGAATTTATTGTCTACTGCTTTATGCTCACTATTGCCCAGGGAAATATTTCCAAAAAACAAACGGGAAAGAAGGCATAATTCGAAAAATTCCCTGCTTTGTAAAAAATAAACTGTCAACTTCTTGGCGGACGACCGTATATTTTCAATTGAAACGGTGAAAATGAGTTTTTGCCGCTAATTGAGTTTCAAAATTTGGCTTCACATTTCTATGGAGCGTGATTCAATTCCATTCACGTTATTTTGTTTTGACAGTGAAGTGGAGGTACTCTATCTACAACTGTGTTCCAGTAACTTCCAACATAATTTCATACGAATACAAGTCAATTAAACATTTTTTTCTCGTCATGGTTAAAAATCATTTATTAAAAGAGAGAGCTGAAAGAGAATTATTACTGAAATTTACTACCTTACACCATCAAATTGATTGACCCCATAAGACAGCTTGTCGTAATTATACGTTAACCTTGCGGTCGTGTCTTATAAACAATCTCTTCAACTATTTCTCATTGAGATACACTCTAGAAAAAAAAAAACGCACGTAAAATTTACCGGGAAAAGTGACTGATTCTCATCCACCTTCTTTTCACGTAATTTTTGTCGATTTCTCGAAAACCGACCATGTGTCAGTGTGTTAGTGTCAATCAACCAGGTTTTGGTCAGGTAATTGTTACCTGATTTTCACGTACCTTTTTACGTGGTATTTAGGTGAAACCATAAAGAAAACGCATAAAACCCACATGATTTTCACGCACTTTTTACGTGTTATTCAGATGGAATCCACGTGATCTATAAGTAAATAGAATACACGGCGCATATGACAAATAAAATTTATTTTTTTTAGAATTCACCAACTGAAAATTCAAAAGATTTATATGTTTCTTTTGTTAATATGAATATTATTCTGGCTACTTACATTGCGTGCTTTTCCATATTGAATTAGCTGGAGCAGCTCAGGAGTCCTTTGTCCGCCATATTGACTTTTTTGCATACTAAAAATTCACGTAAACATCGTTGTCGGAAACGTCAAACCACAGCCGCACTAACACTAACAAAGTTAATAAAACACAAATACCAACGTGCTGAAACCATATACCGATTGTACGTGAATTGACAGTGAATCGTACGCGAAGTTTAGGTGAAAGTTACTAACGTCACGTAAAATGGCAGATTTTCTTAAGGTCAATCACTTACGTGATTTTTCAGGTGGATTTTACGTGCGCATTTTTCAGAGTGTAGCGTACGAAAGGATTTAGGCCTGCTTCAAGATTTTGAAACACAAAACAATCAAATCCGATGTAAAAAAACATACGAGATGTCGTGATAAATACACACGAGTACGAACAGTGAGATGTGTACTTGTCTATGCCACATACAATCCCTTATCAAGGCAGTAATATGGTTATTTGATAAAGCTTTGCTGGAGCTGAGAACGAATTCTTATCACGACTCTACAGTGCGCACTGTCTTCGCATCTTTTCCGAGGCTCATCCGTCCGAGTGTTTGGTTGGTATCGCGTGCAACTCGGAATGCGGAACGCGTGATAAACCCTTTGAGCTCGTGCTTTTGTTTTGTAATGTAACATTATCGCTACACGGTGCGTCTTTATTGGTAATTATGGGCAAAATGTACACACAATAAGTTCTCCTTCGGTCGAACATCAGGAAGACAATTCTAATATCTTTCAACCAATTGCAAACAAGAAACATGATCTGTTGTTAATTTTTTTATATAACTTGAGGAAAGTCCTCTCTGACGTTTTCACTTTTGAAGAAATATAAATGCATAAAAAAACGAGAAATTTCATTCATATTTTTCTGTTCACTCCAAAACTAAACGGTAAAAAATTCCTTATCAGTGAAGGCCCAAACACGATGGATACGTTTGCGTTGCGTTGACGTTAATTTGACAGAAAAATGGATGGGCTAACTGTCGAATTGCCGCAAACGCAGCCGCAACGTATCCATTGTGTTTAGGCCTTAAGAAAACACTGTTTGCAACAATTTGACAGTTAGCTCATACATTTTCTGTCACATTACGTCAACGGCTAGTAGATGAATTACTATTATTGATTTTGATCATGATCGATTGTACTGCCAAAGTTTAATCGGACTTCTTCGTGCTCCGAAACCATTACCATCACCCTCTCCTGTCCCTATACGTTCCGTTTCATTCCATTCAAGAAAAAAAATGGCAATTTACAAATGCCGTTTAGTGATGGGAAATATCGCCCAAAACAGACATTGATAAAAATCGATAATCCAGGGACTTTTATCGATATTATCGATAAGTATCGATAATTTGACCGCTCTTCGCCAAATGAAATTTTGCTATGTAAATCTTGTAAAAACAGAGACAGTGATGGCCCAAACAGAAGGGATACGTTTGCATTGCGTTGACGTTAATTTGACAGTAAATGTATGGGCTAACTGCCCAAATTGCCGCAAACGCAGCCGCAACGTATCCATTGTGTTAGAGCCTTGAATAACAAATCTTAAGCAGGTATTAGACGACGCAAATATTTGCTATTTTTGGTACGATTTTTATTTGCACAAAATAAATTCTGTATTAAAAAATAGCAAATATTTGCTTCGTCTAATGCCTGCTTTACGATACTGCGAATGAAAATTCAAACAACCGAACGAGTTAAACAGTTTGTTTTGGAAAGTCTTCGGGTCTTACGCCGGAAGTGCTTTCTACGGAGTAGTTTCAAACCGAAGTTCATTTTGTAGGTTGTGTAATAAGGGAAATTATTTAAGCAAGCAAAATTCTGTCAATTTTTAAACGGCTAAAACTTCACGAATCAATTCTGACAAAACAGGTTTCATTTTACTGGAAAACTGTACGTGACCAATGGGCTGTCCCAAAAAAAAATCGATGTTGAAAAAGTCAAGGTGCTCAGCCCTAATTTGAAAGATAATGTTATTTATAGCATTTTTGTAGAACATTTCGACTTTCTGAGAAATCGTTTTCAGGTTGCCCAAACGTGATTTATGGAAAAATGACTTTTTCAAGCTACAAAACCACTCTTCTGCACTTTTTTTCAAATCTGTTCGATTCATCATATATGAAAATGTCAATATCTCAGCTACCCGTTAAGATATCAAGTATCTTTTTCCATGTAAATTTTCGTCGTAAATCCCGCTTTGCAATGGAAATTTCAATTCTTGATCAAAAATTTTTTTTATTTGTGTTTTGAAGGGTTTTATCTAAAAATTATTAGAAAAAGTATATTTTTTATTATGTTTAATGGGCTCTGGGAGTCAAAAAACTGAATGCAATGCTGAACTGAACCATGCAAAATATTCAAAAACAACCCCACAAAAATAAAAAAATATATGGAAAAATTTAGGAATCGAACAGAATTGAAGAAAGTGCAAAAGAGTGAGTTTGTAGCTTAAAAAAGTCATTTTTTCATAAATCACGTTTGGGCAACCGGAATTCATTTTTTTAGAAAGTCGAAATGTTCTACAAAAATGCACCAAATGAGCACCTTGACTTTTTCAACATCGATTTTTTTTGGGACACTCTAGTGACCAAGGGTCACTGGAAATGTTTCGGATTTCCGGAGTGTATGCCAAAGTGTACGTTTTTGCAACGCGTAGAACTTTTTCTGACATCTTGTTTCACTTAGGTTCAGATATTGTCAATAAATCAGAATTTATTTCGAGTTCATTAGTAGCCAAAGATTGAAAATTCGCCAAGGAATCATCGAGGTATGAATTTATTAAGTATGGGTGTTGATTTTGGCTGTTTTTTCCCTGTGGGGTACTAATTTTCTTTGAGCTTACAGCACTCTAGCAGAATTCAATCGAACATTGTGGGTGTGTAGGTCTTTTTAAACCAAGCAACCTTGCGTTTGAAAATTTATCTGGATTAACATTTTTTTTTATTCTCGCTTATTTTCCGTCGGTCTAGTTCCGCCACTGTTGTGGCCAATCACCGACGCCCAGGGAGGCGACTCCACAACCAGGACCCTAACTCACGACCCGTTTATTAACGGACCGGCGCCAACGGCTTTACTTCCTCATGCGATGGAAGGCGTGATCCCAGAGATTTTTCGCCTCAGAAAATCTCCCGGTGTCGGCTAGGATTGAATCTAGACCAGTTGGGTTGGTTGTGAGTGGATCACGCCACCTCACAACCATCGATACTTATGTCGGCGGTGGGATTCGAACCCAGGCGTCGAGCGTGGTTGGCGGAGACGTTACCAACCACACTAGGCTGGATTAACATTTGGAAAGGTCAGATTATTTTCACGCGAATTTTCTTTGAACAGTTATTTATGCAGATTTTCAAATTAACGTGGTTTTTTACGCGAATTTTTGAACTAAAGCGGTTTATTAAACGGATTTCTGTATTAACATAGTTTTTTCACGAGGCATGTATCCCCCGCGTAAGGAAACCTAATTGTATTTGAACCTTTTTCTTATAAATCAATATATCTCAGTAAAAATTATCTGAACTTTCTTTCAAAAATATAAAAACATGAGTTTAAGATCCTACTCTGAAGAAAATATAATTTTAAAAACAAAAAATGCTTTGAGAAAATATCGGTGATCTCAGATTTTTTTAAATGAAGTATTTTAGATAGGCAATTTAGTTGCCTAAAACGTTCTATGCGTTGCAAAAATGTACACATTGACACATACTCTTGAAATCCGAAACATTTTCGGTGTAGGTTGGTCACGCCAAGTACCCAAGTAATACTAGGAAACTAGGATAGTTTTTCCAGTGAAATAAAACCGGTCATCAAAATTGATTCATTTTTCGTAAAGCTCTGGCCATTTAAAATTTGAGAGAATTTTATTTATCCCAATTATTTTGTCTACCCCCTCTAAAAATCAGGACATTTTTTTTTTTGTAGGGTAACAGATACTTTAAACTTAAACAGTTTCAAGTCCAACTAAACAATTACCAGAGAATTACCAATAGACTGCCGCTATGCATGTCCATCATATTATAAGAATTGGCAAGTCAAAGAAAACGCATTTTATTACAATTCCGTATCATTGCTTTTTATGAGATGGTGCAAAAAGTTTGGATATTTTGACGTAGAACTACGTTTTTCTTTAGCCTACCACATAGGGATGTAAATAGGAAAACTATTAACGAAAAGGGGACGAAATATGTCCCTTTTTAAATGCTTATAAATCGGTTTGTTTTCAACCGATTTCCTTCATTTTTGCAGTAATTGTTTGGAAAATTATACACGCATCCACCCAAATGTAGAAAATTGTTGATTGATTATGCAAACTATTGTACTATTGATAATTGCCAAGCCTTGTTTAAACGAAAATTACGTCCTCTGATTGGTCGTTATATGATTGCTTCCCAAGCACGGTCGACAGAATCATATACCTTGCAATTGAAAACATGCTGTTTGGCCTATATAAGAGCATGTTTCAGCCGAAGCCGCTCATCATTCTTCGTCTCACGCTTGGTGTGTACAGACGTGTTTGTTACAACAACTGAAAGTTTTAGTTTACCTATTGCATTCGTTTATTTTACCTATCGCATTCGTTACGTTGTCGCGTCCCAACGAAATGGGAAAAACGGGTTCCAGTAAGGAGCAAAACAATAAGCGTCCTCGTGACCTTGCTGAAAAGGATGATGGAATCGCCAAGAAGATACTAGCTGCTAACAAGTTTGCATCGCTGGCTGACCAAACTACCGAGAAAACGGAAAAGAAGGAGAAAATGCCGCCTTTCTACGTAAAAGGTTTCCCGCCTGGACTAAGGCAACACTTCAATGAACTTATCAGCAAAGGGCTGATAGCTACCCTGAGGTTATGCACGGACGGCTACAAAATCGTCGTTCCATCCACCCCACATTACAAGGCAGTAGAGGCTTACCTGAAGCAAACAAAAGCGGAGTATTTTACTCACGATATTGCAGCTACAAAACCATTCAAAGTTGTACTGCGTGGTTGAAACTGGACGAGTTAAAAACGGAGCTTGTCGCTTGCGGCCTAGAAGTGGAAGCAGTATACAAAATGATAAGACACAACAAAGCCATCAAGTATCGTGATCAGTTATACCTGATCCACCTGACCAGGGGTTCAACTACACTGAGCACAGTGAAAACAATCACCGCCCTATTCAACATCATCGTGCAATGGGAGCGATACGAACCGATTCATCGCGATGTCACGCAGTGTTCCAATTGCTTGAACTATGGACATGGCACGAAGAATTGCCACATCAAGAGTCGCTGCATGAAATGTGCAGGTCCGCATCGAACAGTGGATTGTCTTGTTGAGGAAGCCGAACAAATCAAGTGTCTCAACTGTGACAAAGAGCATGCTACGAACAGCCGTTCCTGTCCAAAACGAGCAGAATTTATCAAAATTCGAAGTGAAATTGCCAATCGCCAGCGACCGTCGAATAGAAAAAGTGTACAACCTAGCTTTACACCAACCCCGCCAGCGACTTCAAGTACGTTGCCGTTTCCACCTCCTCCAACTGGTGGTGTTCCTAGCCGGGACCCCCCCGGATTTTTGAGTTATGCACAGGCTGCCAGCATGCCCCCAGCAAGTAGCAATTTGTACTCGATGGAACAGCTAGCTACGCTGTTTCTTAAACTCGATCAGCAAACAAAGGCTTGTCGCACCAACCAGGAACAGATTGCGGTCATGATGACTTTTTACTACCGTCATGGATCCATTCTTTCGAATCCTTAACTGGAATGCCCGCTCTGTGGCCAACAAGAAGTTAGAACTTCTACATTTTCTGAACACACACCACATCGATGTCGCTGCAATAACCGAAACACATTTGAAGCCGAACATAAACTTCTGCCTGCCGGAACACTCGGTAGTCAGACTGGACCGCACAACCTCAGCTGGGGGCGGGGTTGCAATCGCCATAAGGAGAGGACTACCATACAAATCACTACCGAGTTTCAACACAACCTTTGTCGAAGCTGTAGGAATCGAAATTACCACCACTGATGGACCACTCACATTTATTGCGGTCTATTGTCCGAAGCAGTCTCGACGGGCAAAAGGAACCACGGTGAAATTGAAGAACGACATCCAAAAGCTGTCTAGAAGAGGAGGCAATTTCGTCATCACAGGTGATCTCAATGCTCGCCACTCCGCTTGGGGTGACTCCAGGCGCAACTCAAATGGTAACATCATCGTAGAAGATTCCGAAGCTGGATATTACTATCCCGCTCATCCGGAATTGCCAACTTACATCTCTCCTGGTGGTGTAGGCTCTAAGCTTGACATTTTTCTGACCAACATCACCGATCGATTTTCGATTCCGAAAACCATAACAGAGCTCTCCTCGGATCATCTTCCGGTCATCGCTGAGATTGGTGCTAACGTAGAGCGGCGTCAAGTTAAACAAAGAAGAAATTACCATCGTGCAAATTGGGTTCAGCTGCAGCGGTATGTTGAAAACCATCTTGATGCGGACATCACTTTGAACAGCACTGGAGACATCGATCGTACTCTACAGTCCATGATAGACGTCATCCAGGAAGCAGAGTGCCGCTACATCCCATCTGTTCCAGTGACACGTAAGTTTGCGCAAATCGACGATAACACCAAGCGCATAATTTCCTTGCGAAACTCGCTGAGAAGGCAATATCAACGTACCCGCAACCCTAGGCACCGATTCTACGCTAGGCAGCTGACAAAAATCGTTCAACAACGTCTGGAGAAAGTGAAAAACAGACAGTTTGCAACCGAATTACGTAATTTGCCCAACTGCTCACGGCCATTTTGGCGTGTGGCTAAAGTGTTGAAGAACAAACCAAAACCCATTCCGCCATTAATAGTGAATAGTGAAACTTTGCTAACTTCCCGCGAAAAGGCTTGTGCTATCTCTCAGCATTTTGACGCTTCCCACAATCTTGGTCGTGATATGTGAGTGGAATCGAACCAGCTGTCAGTGAATCGATAGTAATTCTGGCCCTCACACCGAATATCTTACCACCTGATCAGCGGATAACAGTGGACGAGGTACAAAACAACATTAAATTCTCTCGGAACATGAAGGCTCCCGGATTTGACGGAGTGTTCAACCTTGTGCTCAAAAACCTTGGACCAACAGCCTTGTCTGTGGTAGAAAAAGTGTTCAACCGATGCCTTGAATTGGCGTACTTTCCAACAAAGTGGAAACTGGCGAAAGTGATTCCCATTTTGAAACCAGGAAAGGATCCCACATGCCCCAAAAGCTACCGTCCCATCAGTCTGCTTTCTGCCCTCAGCAAGGTATTCGAACGATGCATCTACAGCCGTATTCTGTGCCACGCAGAAGTGAACAACATATTCCTGGACGAACAGTTCGGTTTTCGCAGAGGCCAATCAACAACATATCAACTGCAGAGAGTAACAAAACTCATCAATCGGAACAAGGAGCTATCTAAAACAACTGCCAGGCCTGCCTGGACATAGAAAAAGCATTCGACAACGTGTGGCATGACGGGCTTATCTACAAGCTACAGCGCTACAACTATCCCGTTTATCTAGTGAAGATTGTGCAAAACTATCTTACGCTGCGCAAATCTCAGGTCTGTGTGCTGGGTGGCCTGTCTGACCCATACGACGTAGGAGCTGGTGTTCCACAGGGCAGCATCCTTGGTCCTGTTTTGTACAACTTATTCACATCAGATATTCCTGAACTACCCAATGGAGGCATCCTGTCGCTGTTTGCTGATGATACCGCCATTATGTACGAGGGCAGACAGATCAACCAAATAGTTAAAAAGCTGCAAACTGGGCTTAACGTCTTTGTGAATTACCTCACCTCATGGAAAATTTGTGTGAATGCAGCAAAAACTCAGACCATAGTCTTCCCACATCAGAATAGTCAACGTTTGGTGCCGACAACAAAGATTCGGTTGAACAATGTGGATATTCCCTGGTCGTCAAATGTTCGCTACCTTGGTTTGACCTATGATCATAAGCTACTTTATCGCCCCCACATTGAACAAACAGTAACGAAAACCTTAGTGCTAATGCAGAAGTTGTACCCGCTAAAATGATCTTGAACGTGCCCTTCGGAACCCGAACATCAGAAGTGCACCAAATAGCTGGTATCGATATGACCGAAAACATAATCTCTGCACACGCTGAAAAAACACTAAAAACAATGCACTTAACTCTAGTGCGGTGCTCATTCATGAGCTTTATTTATAAGTAGCTAGGTATATTTATTTAATAATTAAAACTCTAATGCCGAGCATTAAAATGTAAATCATGTACGTAGAAAAGGAAAAAGTAGTAACACTTATAGTACATTAAAAACATCAGAGTTGAAAAGTTGATAAAATTTAATCTCTCACAATGTTCAAAAAACAAATGTATAATGAAAATACCGTAAGAAAAATAAAGAGTATTGAATCCAAAAAAAAAATCCGAAGTCGCTCATAATAATTCTGGACAGCGACAAGTTGTCAACAGCAGTCGTCCTTCCTTAGCAGCAGCACTAGCCCTGTGGTTGGTCACCACGTCTCAGGAGCAGCGCGGTTCTTCTCAGCGTGTGTCGCCAGACTGCCATTATTCCCCCGTGTTAGGGCAGCATGAAGATCGTCATCACCAAATCCAATTTTGAACAGCAAAATGCCTTTTTTCAAGGCAAATAAACAAGTCATTGAAAGTTAATAATTTTTGACAACGTAAGCAAGCATTCTGTGCGGATTCCAGCAGTTACATCTGCCGCGGCCGTCTAATTTACATAAGGTGAAATAGCTTCCACAGTGCATGTTGTCCGTGTATCTTAACTCCCCCACTGTTGGGGCACAAAGGTTGCGAACAGAAACCGATTTTGAACAGCAAAATGCCTTTTCTCAAGGCAAATAAACGAGTAATTGAAGGGTGAAAATTTCCTAGCATCAACACAAGCAAACATTCTTCGCGGGATCCTAGCAATCAAACTCTGTTGTAGTTTATTTAGTTTTAGTTTACCCCCACTGTTGGGACAGCACAAAGGCTGCGATCAACATAACCGATTTTGGCATATATCAAGATGGCTTGACAATGTAATTTTTTTTAATTCTTTTATCACCAATATTTAGTGGTTAATTTGTGAGTTCGAAATCCAATTTGTGGTAATTTGTGGTTAAGTGGTTTCCGAGAAATTTTCAAAAAACTGAGTCAAGCCATCTTGAAACATGATTTTTCTTTAAATGAATCGGACAACGATGATATATAGATCAATCGAAAGCTCTTAATTTGTGGTTCACGAAAATATTAATTTTAACGTCATAACTATCAGCGTTTGTACAGAAATTTGTGTTTTATTGTTCATGTAGTTCTACGTTTTATTTATTTGTTGATGACACTGCTGGCCGCTAATGGCGTTGGCTGTTTGCGGTGTTTGTCATTGCTATACTGAGCGTGCGTTTGGGGAATATGGTAAATATCGAGATTCGGGGAACTTAGCCAACACACTTGCTCTACTACAGGTAGCCCAATAGGCGCAGAATTGTATCAAAGAGTAACTCTGATAATCACGCACATAACTTGATGTTTACATTTATATAGCCTATGTGGCTTCATTAATGTTATTGAACAGATGAAGAAATACGCTCGTATAATTTGTGTTCGCAAAACGGGCAGCGAAACAAATCGAAGAATTTGCAAGAAAAATGATGTAGCAAAATATTTTCATTTTGAATTTTCAATTTGTTGCTCACAGATTATATAATGCCTCGTGGAACCTACGTAGGTTGAAAAAAGGCTTTTGAACGTAGTGTTATTTACCTAGATTATTGATTCTGTGCATCAAGTTAATTTTAAGTTAACTTAAATTAGTTGAAGTTCATTCACTTAACTAATCTCATTTAATCTTTGTTGAACTGAAACTCTGTTTTAAGCATGAGGCAGGTATTCGTCGAAATATGTCATGAACAACATTTTTCAAACGGATTTGCGAGGATGTGATGTTACGAACTTCCATTCCTCCGATGATTATATGATCGGATTCCGCGAAATTTGATAACTCTTTCAATATAGAAAACGCTCGAAAATACGTAAAAATCACTAATTTCGAAAACTTCTCAAGAGTAGCTATAATTTTTAATATCGGAATTTTTATCAACCGGTTTATTAGCATTGAACATAAAGAATTCATTTGGTGCATAATATTGATCAATTGTCATTTTTTTTGACGCCCGGCACAACTTGGTTCCATTCTCAAAAAATGCTTGAAAATTTGTCAATGTTTACAGCGCTCTCAGCATATGATAAAACCGTTTAACGTTAATCGAGTGATGGTATATTGTGAAGCATTTATTTAAGCTGCAGAAAAAATATAGCGGCACCAAAAAGCGACATAAATTTTTTTTCTTATTTTGGCCAGATTTTTGTTCTAGGTACTCCTCTGTGCGACCCTGCCACTAGTAGCTTAACAGACACGCGGACAGCAGAAATCTTCTTTATTACTTTGCTCATAAGTTAGCACATATGCATGAAAAAATAACAGAAGAGCAACATTAAGTTGGATCCCGACAACTTATTTGAACATTTGTTTGAATATTTCTGAAACATTTCTCCGAGTCTAGGTGATGAAAAAGTGATAATTATTGTTTGCCATTCCTACTGGTTCTGAAAAATAATCCCTCGAATTTGGATTGCTTTCCTTTGAAAGTACATTTTCGTTACCGGTATCCTTTTTGACAACAAATTTACACATATCCATTCTGCGCCTGTTAAGCTACCTGTAATGCAAGTGTGTTGGCTAAGTTCCTAAGAATCACGATATTTAGCATATTCCCCAAACGCACGCTCAGTATAGCAGTGACAAACACCGCAAACAGCCAACGCCACTAGCGGACAGCAGCGTCATCAACAAATAAACAAAACGTAGAACTACGTGAACAATAAAACACAAATTTCTGTACAAACACTAGTAATTATGACGTTAAAAATTACATTTTCGTGAACCACAAATTAAGAGCTTTCGATTGATGTATATATCATCGTTGTCCGATTCATTTAAAGAAAAATCATGTTTCAAGATAGCTTGACTCAGTTTTTTGAAAATTTCTCGGAAACCACTTAACCACAAATTACCACAAATTGGATTTCGAACTCACAAATTAACCACTCAATATTGGTGATAAAAGAATTAAAAAAAATTACTTTGTCAAGCCATCTTGATATATGCCCGATTTTGAATAACAAACTGCCCTATTAGAACGCATTCACAAAGGCAGTTAATTCGAATATGCAGTACTGGTATAAAGTCGATTCTATCAATCAGCATTAACAGAATTTCGTCGTCTCCCAGCTGCCAAGTTGCAACATGATGCAACACGCAACAACGAGCAAACGAAATCGCTTGATGTTACAAACCGCAATAAAATACGGGTTAAAACCGTTGCGTGTGTGAGAGCACCATCGGTGTTTATTCGCTGGAAACAAATATCGAATGCGAATTGTGGAATAATTCGTCTAAAGAATATTAGAGAATTAAACAACTGAAAAGAAGGGCGTGGCCTATTACGTAGCACCCTTCGGCTATAAAAGAGTGTTTCTGGGAAAACTAGCTACATTTAGTGATGGGAAATATCGCCCAAAACGGACATCGATAACAATCGATAATTCCGGGGCTTTTATCGATATTATCGATAAGAATCGATAATTTGACAGCTAACGTTTGGAGTAAAAAAAAAATTTCAGATGGTGATGAAAAAAAAACTATTTCAGATGGCGATGAAAAAATACTATGACAGATAATTGAGTTGGATAAATTTCCCATGGAAGGTTATCATGTTAGCTTCCTCACAAAAAAATATAACGTCCTTGCGTGCAGCCTTTTGCCGGCAGTTAACCGGAACATTCGCTATGGCGGACGAAAACATGCGTGTAGCTATGTTTTTAAGCTCTTTCTTCGTTTTTTTTATTAATTCCTCCTCCGTTTTCGCGATGAAATTGTTGGGATAGATCTTGCGCTCCAAGTTTGCCCAGAAATTCTCGATGGGAAGCAGGTGGGGGACATTGGGCGGATTCGCTGACTTCGGTACCACATCGATATTCAGCCGCTCCATCTCCTCCAACGATCGCTTCGAGTAGTTGTCCGATGTCAAATCTGGCCAAAACACCGTGTCTTCGCTCTTATGGTATTTCTTGATGAACGACGCAACTTCTGTCAGGCATTTCGTACTATAAATTTCCCCGTTCACGGCCAGCCCGGAGCGAAAGAAGAGCAACTTTGACATCCCTTTCTCGCTGATTGTCAGCCACAGCCGCACCTTCTTGGGGAACTTGGTCTGTGAAATACACTTTACCTCGGTGCCACTGGCTTAGCGTGAGGGGGGTGGAGGGGGCGGTCCGCCCCGGGTGTCACCCCCTAGAAGAAATTTTTTATGCGTGTCGCCTTCGAAAGGGTGAAATTAATTACCATTTAAGTGGAGGTCGAGCTGAAATTCTCGAAAATTTATAAATTTTTCGAAAACAGGTAGATTTAGTGCATTTGAAAACGAGCGGACTAACTCTCGCCATTTTTGGTAACAAGATGATTTAACTGCAATCTGGTGGGGGTGACACCCAGAGGGAAAGGGGTGAAACCTAAATTTTCCGCCCGGGTGTCACCCGGTCACGCTACGCTACTGCTCGGTGCTCGCTTCCTTCGTGGGGGAGGTAAAATTCGAAGAGCCCTGCTAGTCGTTGCCATCCAGGGTGAGATAGGTCTAGTCGTCCAATACCGCGGCAGTCGCGATTCGCAGGGAAAATCGACTTGACCGTCTTATTCAACCGCTGTCGCTGCGTCATTGCCTGCAGCTCCGAGACCCAGACGTCTGGACGAGGGAATTTTTTTCTAAGCCTAAAAGTCACACCTTCTATTCCCGTTCATTTTCGCATCCTCGCAAACTGCATACATTGCCCGCTTTACTAAACTTATAATATAATACTGTTTTCTAGTGAAATGAAACCGGTTTTCAAAATTGATTCATTTTTCGTAAAGTTCTGGCCATTTAAAATTCGAGAGAATTTTATTTATCTCAATTATTTTGTCTACCCCCTGTATAAATCAGGATACTTTTTTGGCGCAACAATTTCGTTGATTTGGATTTTTAGTGGAACTAAAAATTGTTTGTTGGGTAACAGATACTTTAAACTTAAACAGTTCCAAGTTAAACTAAACAATTACCAAAGAATTACCAATAGACTGCCGCTATGCATTTCCATCATATTATAAGAGTTGGCAAGCCAAAGAAAATGCATTTTATTACAATTTAGTATCATTGCTTTTTATGAGATGGTGCAAAAAGTTTGGATATTGTTATAAAGTTCACCAGTACTAAGTTGTCGAATTCATCTGTTCTTAGGAAACGAAAAACTATGAATATCTTTTTAGTTACCATTATTTCTCAGAAACTCAGTGACACCCGGGGCGAACCGTTACACCACCCCCAACAATGCTAAGTCTTGTCGAATAGCAGCGCCCAACAAATACCTAGCAGCAAAAGCAACTCCTGGGGTAGGGTAAGTGAGGTCTCCTTCTCTTGGGTCTCCTCCAGTAACCAGCCGCATTGACTTGTGCTCACCCTTGTAATATCGATAATTATCGTTAACGTCAAAAAATTACCGATAATATCGATGACGAGCATTTATCGATATTATCGATAAGTATCGATAAGTTTCCCATCACTAGCTACATTTATTAGTCGGAAGGCGAGCTGGATGGACCGTCCACAACGTTGACAGCAGTAGAAGCAGATACAGCAGTCAGAAGTAACAGCGGGTTGCGCCTGTGTTTGCCTTCAAATTAAATAATCCACTTGCGCTGTGGTTGGTCACCATGTCTCAGTAGCAGCGCGGTTCTTCTCAGCGTGCCTCGCCAGACTGCCATCATTCCCCCACTGTTGGGGCAGCATAAAGATCGTCATCACCAAATCCAATTTTGAACAGCAAAATGCCTTTTTTCAAGGCAAATAAAAAAGTCATTGAAAGTTAATAATTTTTGACAACGTAAGCAAGCATTCTGTGCGGATTCCAGCAGTTACATCTGTCGCGGCCGTTTAATTTACAGAAGGTGAAATAGCTTCCACAGTGCATGTTGTCCGTGTATCTTAACTCCCCCACTGTTGGGGCAGCACAAAAGCTGCGATCAGCAACCGATTTTGAACAATAAAATGCCTTTTTGGCGTAGAACTATGTTTTACTTTAGCATACCACACAGGGATGCAAACTGAAAAACTGGGACGAAATTTGTCCCTTTTAAAATGCTTATAGGTCGGTTAGTTTTCAACCGATTTTCTTCATTCTTGCAGCAATCGATTGGAAAATTATACACGCATCTGCCCAAATGCAGGAAAATGTTGTTTGAATCTACGAACTATTGCACTATTGAAAATTGTCAAGCATTGTTGAAATAAAAATAACGTCCTCTGATTGGTCGCTTGCTTGCTGTGTGTATATGATATGGTATCATGCGTGTATGTGTGTATGTGTGTATGATATGGTATGATGTGTGTGTGTCTATGATATGGTATGATTTGTGTGTGTGTGCTGTGTATGGTTTTTAACTCGGCACGATCTGCTAACTGCTGAAACCGGTTCACGAAATTCACAACCCTTCATTAATAGACATTATAACTCATTACCCAAGTAAAAATATTGGTTTTATCAAAGTTTTATAGCGCTCAATACAGCCAAAAATGCGCTATAAAATTTTGATAAAAACAGTTGTGTTACTAGGGTAATGAAACACTCAATGCATTTGTTAATAGTGTACGTAGTTCTACGTTATTTATGCGGTCGTGTCTTGGATACAACCTCCTACTTTTTCTAAAGTTCTCCAGTACTAAGTTGCCGATTTGATCTGTTCTTAGGAAACTAAAAACTATAAATATCTTATTAGCTACCATTTTTTCTCAGAAACTCAGTGACATCCGGGGCGAACTTTTACACCAGCCCCAACAATGCTAAATCTTGTCGAATAGCAGCACCCAACAAACATCTAGCGGCAACAACAACTCCTGGGGTAGGGTAGGTGAGGTCCCCTTCTTTTGGGTCTCCTCCAGTAACCAGCCGCACTGACTTGTGCTCACCCTTATGATATCGATAATTATCGTTAACGTCAAAAAATTAGCGATAATATCGATGTTGCGCATTTATCGATTTTATCGATAAGTTTCCCATCACTAATGCCGTTCTACACTTCGAACCCAGCTCTATCCGACCCGATGTCAATTGCTAAACAAGATTGAAAACGAATTAATAGCTTGTTTTATTCCCAGATGAGATCAGTGGTCTGATTCAGAAGCTAAAACACAAAAATATCAGAACAAATCGCTCCGTAACAGAAAGTAATTTATTAGACATAGCATAGTGACAAGATTTCCATATCGCATCACATTACATGAGATTACATGAGATCACTAACACAGAGAAGACGCATCTGATCGACACCGACAGGCTGTGCTTATCAGATAACGGAATGACGACTCACCGAACCCGTTCGAAGATCGCTGCTGCAGTAGTCTAGGTTTCGTGCTTTGCAGAGCGAGATCGTGCTTTGAAGTTCGGTTCATTGCGCCATCAATTATTCCATCTCAACTAGCCGTATCGATTGGCGGATTTTTACCAGTGACCGCTGTGTGATTTTTGTCGCTCTATCAACTGCTGTGTGCCAAACTGCCAAGTGTGAGGCAAAAGGTCACGTAAATTGCCAGGATATTCCTCTATAATAAAAGTGTGTTAAGGATAAGGCTGCGTCCTATTAACAAGGGCAGTGACTGCTCTTGTATGCCGCGTTGTTGCCCTTAAATACGGTGTTTGTTTTAGTTCGCTTCAATAAATAGTTATTCCGCACTGTTCTCGTGTGCTGGCTGGTCCTGGCAAAACCTTTTATTTCCCAGTGGCGGCTCTAGCCTAGGAGTCATTACTTATGCGGTCCTGTATTTAAATATTTATTGCCGTTCCGTAATTTATGGTTTGCAAGCATAACTGTGTGGCAGAATCTGCGTTCCTGATAGTGACGAGCGAAGGTTACACTTACCCACTAGGAAGTAAATTGGCTTCACTCGGCGCTGTGTCCTAGCTCTAGCTTTAGCTGGTCGTGCCTCGAGCAATTGCAGGTTTCGCTCCGGCGTAGGTGCGAAGCAGCGAAGAAAGTAAGTTTCTTCCGTCAATTGCACAGGGCAGAAGACCGCGTTCCCAGCCGCGAGTGTAGGAGGACAAGTATCCAAATCGTGGGAAAGAACCAGACGACAGGTAGTTAGAAAGGCCCTATATACACTCGCTATATGTATATAGATTGACTGTGAAAATAGCAACGCGCACATAGCGAAATACTCCAACCGAGTCAGACCAGGCAGACCAGAGGAGAAACCGTCATGGACACCGATAAGGAACACACTCAGGTCCTGATTATGTAAGTTTGAGCTTTGTTCTTAATTGTTAGATGTGGAGCGGGTTGGCTATAAATAAATAAATTTTAATTTATTACCTATGCTTATCCGATGACTGGTTGTTTGGCGAGGAAATTAAATGGTAAATGGAAAGTATGGCGTGGAAGAATTATGCGGTTGACTCCGGTGGTGATTGATATAGTAGAAGCAAAGTGACAGGATGGAAAGCAGTTTACCGAGTATCCATTGACATTTGAAGTGGGGGAGAAATTCGAAGAACGTGGTTTCGTAAATTTTAACGAGTTCTGCTTTATTTACTATTGATTATCATTACACCACTTGATTTGAATCTTGAAATGATAGAACAAATCGATTTGAATTTTCAAGTAAAAATACCCTACGATTGATTGTGCAGGGTTTACGCTCAACAAAGCTTAAATTGAAAATTGCATAGAATTAGTGATTGATTGATGAAATTGCTTAAAAAAAACGCGTAAAAATAACGCTTTGTAGTTCGAAAGTTATAAAACTAAATCTATATTTTTCAGTACAGGAATAAGGCAAATTATTTTTTTTTACTCAAATCTACACTTGAATTCAAACTTTGATTGAACTAGAATCTAAACTTGATGTTGTAATCTCTTTTATCTTAAGCTCTTGGATAATGATTTGATATTGAAGAATTACTGTGATTTTTGAATAAATAATGTATTAACGTGTTTCCACTTCAGAGAATTATCGACCGTGTTAAACTTTCTGCCAAGCAAACTCAAGTTGCTTTCGCTCGCTACAAACTAGTCTTAAAAGTCATATAAACCAGTGAAAGTATAATTTTTATTTCGCCACACTCGCTCAAACCCTTTGTACTTGCTTTCGTTTAACCAGGAAGTTGCCCGTCACTCACAGAAAAAAAAAGAACTTATCAAAGTTCGCATAGTTTTTCCTTCCTTCCCAGTCATTCCGCTCTACCACGCACACGAGCAGAATGCTTCGAAAGAAAAGAGCTATACCGGGGCACAATAAAAAACGCCCACCTAGAAACCACCAGCGCAGCACATCGACGCATAAAATATTTAATTTCAAAGCAGTAGGAAAATACTTCGGAAAATCTCAATTAAATTTTACTCGCGTTGTTTTTCCCCTTCCTCCGAGTGGTTGCCCCAACCCGTCTGCCCTTCGGTTTTGTGTCGCTCCATTCTGTGTGTCAGTCACGATGGCCAAAGTTACCAGCAGCTTCGAGCCTCAATCTACCACCGCCCGCTCAAGCGTAAGCTGTTGGCGTTCTCGCAGAAGTCCTTTTATGGAACTCGAGATATTGTATGGTTCCATTCGAGAGCGGATGGTTTCATGAAGTGAAAATAACTGAAAAACTTTGTTTCGAAATAATGCGAGATATTGGTATGCCTTGGTTTCGTTTCACCGAGCGGAGAATACACGTAGCGGTGAGTGTCCTTCTGTGTTAAAGTAGGTACACCGAAAGCTGTCTGTCGATATGCTCGCGTATGGTGGGTAACTGGGGTAAATACGCGATTGATACAGAAAATAAACTTTTGCAGCTAATTTGAGCGAAAGCATTCCGCCACTTTTCGGTTTGATCTAGAGGATCGATTCTCGGCCGGGGCGCTCCGTTCGGCAACCGGTTCCCACATGTTTTCATTTCAATTGCAATTTCCGCACGAATTCGCTTCATTGAAAATGCTTTCCAACAGAACGGTATGCGTAGAATGGGAAACAAACTTTCCCAGAAGCAACAACTCGATTACTCGGTAGGAATTCGGTGAACATAAAATGTAACCGGGACTGTTCTTTTCATGGTAAGATGCGATTCTTTGGAGCAGAAATTCGCCGGAACTGCTCGGAGGAAAATTGTTTCAATGTCATACTCAGGTTAATAAAGGAGAATGATTTATTGGCGTAGTATTTGAGTTCCATTTTATAATGATCGTATGGGACATTCAAAGTGTCAAAACTACTAGGAATTGCATAAACAATTTCGTTCCATATTACTTAAAGCCTACTGAACTTCAAAATAAACAATTGTTCCAACATTACAAATCGAATTGATTTGAAAAAAAATTTTTGGCGCCCCGGTTTTTGACATATTCAACCTTACTAACATAATTGTCATTGCTAACATTTCCAAAAATTTTTGGGAATATTTCAACATTTCCGTCAATATTGGCATGTTTGACATTTTTAGTTTGTTTTATATTTATTACATTCTTACCACTTTTGAATATTTTTAAATATTATTGACATTTTATTTTTTTCATATTTTGAAGGTTTATTAAACTTTGCCATTTTTAACATTTTTAAAGATTTTGACATTTCTTAAAATTCTTGAATTTCTAATATTTTACCCAAGATTTACATTTTTTGAATATTACGTTTTTGACATTTTTGGCATGAGTGATTTTTTTACCTTTTTGACACACTTGAGTGTTTTGTCATACCTTGTCACATGTTTTACCAGTATCTCTGAATGGCCCGTATCCTCTCCCGTTCAAGTCCATTGGAATCTTTGGGAAAACATGCTAGGAAAGCTGAGTTAAGGACAACATAATACTTTGGAAACTTTTGAAAACGTTTGGTTAAGATCTGGGATATCACTTTTTTGGCAACGTGTGCCAAATCTTAGATCAGCCTCTTCAAAATGGCTGCCGAATTCACTCAAGCACCGAAGCATCATGAAAAGAAGCTTTCTTCTCCATGGGGTCGTTCCTGAGCAACACAGGCCGTCTTCTTATTTTTTCTTCGCACTATTCTGTGGCATCCAAACCGGAGACCGCGTGCCCCAGTTGCTTTCCACTGACTGGTTTTACTTTTTTCCCGGCTTTTTCGAAAGCCTAAAATCAATGGCTTCTTTCTCCTGAACCATGCGCGATCAGTTTATCTAAACTACACAACAATTTCGGCAAAAAGTTCATGGAAGCAAAAATATTCCGGTTTCGACTATGTATAATTTCCTGCAAACCCCAATAATAATTCGCCAGGAAGGTTGTGAACAGGAAAAGACTTTTCCTTCTTATCTAAATCAATCAAGATGTATACCAGAACGAATGAACAAAATTTCAATTCCATACCGATGAAAAGTATGTGTTTTGGCCAGATAGAATATCTAGAATATTTTTGGGATTTTGAGTTTCTTTGGTGTAAAAATAACTGGAGATCAACGAACTGCAAACAGTTGATTAGTAGAATCTAAAGACGCATTCGAAAAGTCGACGTGATACGTGCTTCGATACCCGATAGCCGAAAACAAACCTTTCTCAAACGTTCAATATTTTTCTCCGTTCATAATGAATGTGTCTTCATGAGAAATGAATCAGTTTTTCCTTCCTCCACATTTTTTCAACAGCACTAGAAAAAATTTCAAATTTGTCCCCCGTTTTTTACTGTCCGGTTTGAAGGACTGTTTCTAGGAATCTAAGCGAATAATAAAACTCATGTGGACTGTACTTTGAAAACGTTTGGATCCGCTTCTGTTTCAGCTCAATATTTCTTTAACAGTGAAGTTTTTTCTGCTCCTTGTTTAACCTAACACCTAAATTTATTCTTTGTAAGAAAATCAAGGTATTCAAATTTGTGACAAGAATCAAAGGAATAAAAAACTACCCTGAGAGAAATATTTTGCATCAAAATTTACGATCTACACCGTCCAATATGGATATTTTCGGAGCCGGGAATAAACTCGTCATTTGGGAGTCCAAGATGGCGACTTACCTTTCTTGAAATGCAGCTCGAAACGTTCTCGTTATTTCTTGATATATGACGCCTGCAATAAGTGCTGGCCGATTTTGAATTTGATTTTATGGGGGCGTGATATACTTCAAGTTGTTTGCAAATATTTGATTTTGTGTCTAATAGGTTCATTAAGCAGACAGTATGTGCAATAGGGAGAGCGAAAAAAAGCGAACTGGAAATATGATACAGATTTGGAAAAATATACCGAATTCCGACGGGACTTGAACCCGCAATCTCCCTGTATCCGGCATGGTGTTTTGACCCAATTAAACTACGGGGGACGATGGTACTGTTCCATAATCTATATCGTATCACATTCCACTGTCGACTTATTTTATTGCTCATCCCTAACTACACACGCTGCTGTGCAAGCGTTATTTATAGACTGAAGGGAATGTCTCATCACACACAAAAGAGTCAGCAGATGCTGATAACTCCTATAGACCTGTGTGGTCGAGACCAAAGTCAGTCTGAGTCGTGCTTGCAAGTGCGACACAACAACGGAAGGGGCTCCGCAGGGGCTAAATTTTTCTAACTAAATTTCTATTTTTAACAACGGTTTTTACCCGTTAACACACAAGTTCAGCGGTGGTCCCGGGGAGTATTATGGGCTGGAGACTGGAGGGGTTTTTAGTGGGTCCGGTCACTGATTCAAACCAACCCCACACTCCCTGAGGTTGGTCACCTCAGGGGTTTGGATGCAAATTTCCCCTCCACCTGAAAGAAAAAAAAAAAAAAAAAAAAAAAAAAAATATATATATATATATATATATATATATATATATATATATATATATATATATATATATATATATATATATATATATATATCAGTGCTGATAAAAGTCATTTTCCCCAGCAAAATTCTTCGAAAATTACAGCCAATCATTTTCAATTTTCACTTCCAATGATCACGGCACTCTTTCAGATACACTAGATTTTCGTCCTAGTAACGTGCTGTTATACTCAGATGAAATAGATCGCGCGCATCGTTCACGGTTACGGAATAGAATTTGACAACAAATCCAACCAAATGATCTTCACTTCAAAGTGAAAAAGAAAAATAAACAGTCCACTCAACCAAAATGAACCTCACCGAAACACTTTTTCACTGACACTGACCGATGCCTTGACAATCTTCGTTAACTGATAAACTGATTTTGTTGTCTTGCTTTCATCGCATGAAATATAATGATGTGTTTTGACAGTTCACTTCCATGCAAAAAGCGGGTTTATGGATGCTTTTTTCACCTTCACTCAAGAGTGCCAAAAAATATAATATATATATATATATATATATATATATATATATATATATATATATATATATATATATATATATATATATATATATATATATATATATATATATATATATATATATATATATATATATATATATATATATATATATATATATATATATATATATATATATATATATATATATATATATATATATATATATATATATATATATATATATATATATATATATATATATATATATATATATATATATATATATATATATATATATATATATATATATATATATATATATATATATATATATATATATATATATATATATATATATATAGATATATATATACACCCAACGCAAACGGGGAACATTTTATTACTTTAGGGCAATTTTTATTACTTATTGTGTCTTATGACTGCGCATTATACACAAATAGTAATAACCGAAAAGTAACAAGAATTATGACGGGCACACGCTTGTATGTGTTTCTGCAGGAGAACATACAGCCAAGCACCGCAGTGCATGTGTTAGCAAGATTTCACTCGCTGCATTTGTATTGATGCAACGATCAGATTCATTTTTGCTTCCCTTCATCCCCACATAATGAGAATCTCACCCGTCAACCTCAAATGTCTAATTAGAAACACTTTCGTTTCGTCCCCCAGTGTTTACATGAAATGAAAATATGTTATACTGTCTGAACAGAGTTGCCGAAGTTGCGAATATTGTTCTGGATGGGCACGAGTTTTGTATTTTCAAACAGGTGCAAATGAGTTTCCATGAACCAATGAGTATGTGTTTTGAATAGCTTGCAAAAAAGCGAATGTTTTTGTTTTTCTCTAACGCAGTTTACAGATCGTGATGTCATTTAAAGACGCATTTCAAGTCTTTGAAATCATCAACGTTTGCACTCTCTATGACGGGGAAAATGCTGCTTGGCAGCTTTTGTCATATTCTTCCTCTACTCCGTATGCATACAACGAGCGAACTAATACACGCTCACCGGATGAATTGGAGATTGAAGAAACTTGTAACATGTGCAACATATGCGACGGTGTGTAATTTTTTTTTAAACTTGAGATGGAAAGAGAGCAGTTTATGACAGAAAAAATCTTGCATGTGGTTGCACGACCATTATTAGATGGTCGTACTCCCGTAACACGTGCTAAATATATGACAGTATGTGTTGTTACTTGACTGGGGAAGAATTTTATTGCCTTTTTAGTAATAGGTTTGTTACCTTAAAGGCAATTTTGCGCTATTGCTTCTAAGGTAATAAGGAAAAGTTTTGCGTGTATATATAAATATGTATATATAAATATGCCGTTGTTTCGGTCAGGGGGCTCCTGTGGCTGTCAAACTCCATACATTTTCCATCTACCACTCATTGATTCTGGTACCAACGTTTCTGGTACCCACTTTTTGGTTGGTTTGCCCTAAAACAAATGTAATAGAGTAAACGTTCCATTTTGTCGGTAGACTTATTCTCGAGTAAATGTCGTTTTAGATGGAAAAAAAACAAGAGCTCAACATTTGTCTTCAGTACAATGTGCACTTTCAATGAATAAGATAAGTTTTGTAAGCATTTGAAATGAAATATTACCGCCGTGATCAATTTATGATTAGTAGGCAAAATGTTGACGTTTATAGGCCCCTGGTTTCGGTTGCTGACGATTTTTAGGGATGCACGAGCCGTTGATACGCACCGGCTCGCGAAAGCAAAGAACGGTTTTTTGAGCGCCTCCAAACTGATCGTTCGCCCGGAGCCGAAGTTTACCGAGATATTACGATTTTTGTGTATATGATACACATTCTGATTTTGATCTCTGTCAATGTATTACTTGTACAACTTTTGCGTTATGCGTATCACGCATTGGTTGTGCGAAGTCAGAGCAAATTCTGTGCGAATTGAAAGGACGTATTGGATGATTAAGGTGAAATGGGACGGAATCCAAGCATCTTTGCATCATTGTTGACACCACTACATCTTTACACTCATATGTGGTTGTATTGGTGCAACACGGTAAAACAGTACATGGTTGGATATGCACAGGAACGTTAATAGATGATGAGGTTTCACCTTCGTCGGAACTTGTAAGTTTTTGTTTTTTCGATTTATCTAACTGGTTGCTCCACGGATTTTCATATGTCCATGCCGAGGGATCAACAAGATTTCTCTTAATTTTTTTGCGTTCTCGCGAGCAACCGCTGCTCTTCTTAGTTTAGTCAAACGCGGCATGATGATCCAAAAACCACTAAAATCACACTTCAAAAATGAAAACACTACTACTTTACACAACTCATTTCAAACTATATGCTCTAAAGGCTCGCGCAGTGTGCTGACTTTGCTGCCAACACGGGCGCACAGTTTGACAGGTACAAAAGAGTTGAAAATAGAAAAAAGCAAAAACGGTAATTTCGCGACGTGCTACATTTTAAAGGCAAGTTTTAGCCCATTTCGGTCGAGTTTTTGTGAAAATTAGATACGATCTCGATGATCATAAGTGTAAAGAGAAAAGTATACGTAGCTTGAGTGATTACGCGACTCGTACGTGCCGGTATTCGTGGAAAACATTCTAGTGGCTACCGGCGTGAATATAAACAAAACCGGGAGAGAAAAAACAGCGGCGTGAATAAAAGCAAGATTAGAACGTTTTAAGGGTTTCACGCTAAAACCAAATGTGCAAATTTATTGAACTAGGTGCTCCGGTGCTGGGTTAGCATTTCGACAATAAACAATTGCAGGTTAGTCGTATAATTTATGATATTTATTGAGGCACTCTCGAAATGCATTAGTATGCAGGAGGGAGCCATCGCTCCTCCCATGCTTGGATTCGGTCCCGATTCACCTTAAAGCTTGAACTTTTGCGTGTATAATTATTAGACAAGCGAATGGTCACGAGTTAAAAATCTTGGTAGAATCAAACCGGTCGTTGCCAGAGAGATTTTTACGGATGCAACTGCGAAGTGTGCGTTCATCAAGCTCAAACTCAAGCATAATGATCGTCATTTGCGGGAAGTGTTTTTTCTTCAATACATTCGTTGAAAACGGCGACTGAAGCGCCTCGAGTGTTAAAAAAATACGGATTGCTGCCTTAAGTAAAAAATGGTTATTTCGATGTCAACAACTGTCCGCGTAAAGTTAGACCAATTATGTGAGGATCCACGCCAAACGCAAAAACAGCTTGCTGCGGTATAAGGAATTACACGCCAAGCCTTTTCCAAGCGATAGCATGGTTCGAGAATGATACTGTACAACATTTTTTTGCTTTGACTATTCATGTATTTCGATGCAGAAACCTATTTCCCTGAGTTTGGACTGATGTTGCCACAAGTACAGATTTATCAGGAAAGGTAGAGATTCTGCATGGTGAGCAGTAGAGATGGTCGGGTATGGGAAATTTGTTACCCGTTCTCGACCCGTACCCGACTTATCGAGAATTTTCAAACCCGTACCCGACCCGAATCCGAAGTCGGGTTTGTTTAAAATACCCGTACCCGACCCGAACCCGAAAATTTTTTTCCAACCACCCGTACCCGACCCGTACCCGAAAGAAAAAATACCCCGAAATTGCCGGTACCCGACCCGTACCCGACCCGTCCTGGATTTTTTTAATTTTAGTTTTTTAAAATACCTGGTTACCTCGCACATTTTATGCACTGATTGTCATATGTGGTTCATCGAGATGATGGCCGGAGTTAAGCTAGAACCGATTGTTCATGTAAACGAATGTTAGAGAACCCAGAGTTCCAGGCGACATATTGGTTCTCCTTGAATCCAGCGTAGCACCTTTCATTGAAAACGTCCGCTCGTCTGATGTTGAAAAATTTGACCATATCACGCAGCAAAATATCTATTCATAACTGTGTACGGAGAATTTGGGTTCCATTTTCCGTGTTAGTTGCCTCATATTAAAATTGATCAAGGAATTTTTTATTTTGTTTTCGAGAGATCAATGAAAATTCAATAGAATTTTTTTGAAAGATTCCTAGTAACTTTATAATGAATCAGATCGAAACAACTAGAAGATCAGGACAAATAACCTATAGTGGACCCCTTCATTTTATTAATTTGTGTTTGTCATGCAGACTGGCAGGACAAGATGTTTCCAGATGGAAGTTTTCTGAAAATCGCTCGTGTTTTCACATACAATGAATTAATCTGGCGGGTGGTCCACTATATATTAATTTACCCTACTAGAACAACACGGAGAATGATGAGAAATGCATGTCTGATAGAGTTTTAAATAAACGACGAGGTTTATGTGCACATCGTAGCAACCTGGAATCTAAAATTCGGTATAACAGAGATATTTCTGTACATGCGGCATCCCTGATCATAGTGCAAACCAATACCTGGGAGAAAGCAACGAATACTACACTAAAAATCGGTCGAAACAGATGAAACGGACATTTGTCGTTTTTTTATAGCGTGTAAGTATCTTCCTGCTGTAACCTAGAACTAAGTTTTTAGTAACATCAGGAATACTAAATGTGCAAATTTGTCTGTAAAACACAGATTTTTCTAGTCAGTTTCTTCAGAATTTTAAGTTTATATATATTCACGCAGACTTTTTTTTTTGTTCACACATTCATTTGACACGATTTCGCAGACTTGCGCAGAGTTGCAATAATTTTATAATTTTATACCTCACTATTTTGTGAAACGAAAATCAACATTCAACCGTGCTGAAGTGTATAGTTCGAAATTGTTACCAAACGTCAGTTTTTTTGATACCCGAGTAATAATTACGGAGGAGGTATTCCACATATTACACGTTTTAACCACAAAAATGCCTTAAAACATCGGCAAACTTTCAAAACTCGTAGCTTACCAAAGAACAGAAATATTATGTTTCAGAAAATATTATTAATTTTATTGCGTGTATTGATGTTATCATGATAAGTATTTTTCGAATAAGTCCACGGTCAAGAAAAATGCAATCATCCTTCCACAGTGATGACGTTGCCGGTGCAACTACAAAATTGTCGCTATATAAAACAGAAGTTGGTTAAGCAATTCCTCAAATTTCAAAAGAAAGCCGGCTTGCACAGTAAATCCAGAAAGCGCAAGTTTAATAATCGAAATACGCTGGCAGGATTATTACTGAAAGTTTATGAAATTTATTATTTTACGTAAAAATAAACCAAAATATTTCGGGTAACCACACTGAATACAAAAAATGCTTGCTTCAAGTTATTACAATACCTGCTACTAAAAGATGCTTTTTTCTCCTGGTTCAAATTGATAACTCATTCTGATTCATTTGACTTTCCCACAGCTTCGTATCCGTTTCTCCCTCCCAGACCAAGACTATGCTAAAACACCTAGGCTTGAAAAGTTAATAATTAAATTCTCATAATGCACGAAAATCGAATTACCCGTACCCGATCCGAACCCGACCAGTTGAGAATTTTTCAAACCAGTACCCGACCCGAACCCGGAGCCTTGGTTTTTAAATTACCCTAACCCGACCCGAACCCGAAAAATATTTTTTGGCGTTACCCGAAACCCGACCCGAACCCGTCGGGTACGGGTCGGGTACGGGTATCGGGTAAAAATACCCGTACCCGACCATCTCTAGTGAGCAGCTCCACAAAAAATGTCCAAATTTTCATATATTTTCAATTGTCATTTTTGATTTGGCTGAAACTTTGCATAGACGTTTCTATAGACAAGAGATGCTAATGGTTTAATTTTTTAGAACACGATTCATTTTTGAGAAGCTATTGAAAAATGTTATTTTGGGAAGGTGTTGATATTTGCAGAGCCAAAACAGTTCTTGATCGATGTGACGTCATCGGCAAAGTTGTAGTATTTTTTTTCCCAAAAAAATATACACTCTGAAAAAATTCATTATTTTTTGAAACAAAGTTAAAAATAAATTATCTGAAAAAGCTCATTTTTTAAAATGCTGATTTTTTTATGAAAACCACAAAAGACTACAATGGAAACGGTACAATCTTGGAGAAAATAAAGGAAAAAGGTATGATTTTTTGAAAAAAAAATTTAATTTCTCCTACACAGGGTACGTTTTTTGATGGAAGAACAAAATTATTGTCTATGACTTTGCCGAAGACACTATGACAAACAAACCAACCGTTTTGACTGTAAAAATATTTTTAAATCCCCATAGAGTCATAATTTCATTTTTTTTTAACCCTGATTCCTCCATGATCGGACCCGGTTTCATTGTTTAGGTAATCTTTTGTAGTTTTTATAAAAAAAAAACCTTAATTAATCCACCTAGCGGTCAGACCCATCCTTTCTCATTCAATTTTTTATTTGTAAAAATAGATTTACATGAACGCTTCATTCCAATAAATGTATATTCACTCTTTAGGTTCTAAAATATTGATGTTGTAATCTATACATATAAAAATGCAGTCAAGTCTGTCTGTCTGTCTGATCCATATAGGCCCGAAACCGAACCGAACCGATCGACGTGAAAATTTGTATGTAGGGGTTTTTGGTGCCGATAAAGGTTCCTATGATAGTTTGAGACCCCTCCCTCATCTGGAAGGGAGGGGTCCCATACAAATGAAACATAAATTTCTGCACAACTCAAGAGCAAACCGAGCAAATGAAACCGAATTTGGCATGTGGATGTTTTAAGGGGTAACTAATATGTCCATAATAGTTGGATGAAACACAAATTTGTGCACATCTCGAGAACTAATCAACCAAATGGAAATGGCAGGTAAATGTTTTTAGTGGTAACAAATATGTTCCATAATCGACCTCAGACAACATTTTGGATTGTAAGGTGGCAACTTCCGGTTTCTGGAAAACAGCCGAAAATGGCCGATTTCCACCCAATATAATAATATCCGGATCTAGAATAATACACAGGAGCTAAAATCAACCACAGATAGCATTTTAAATTCTAGGATGGCGACTTCCGGTTTCTGGAAACAGCAGAAAATGACCAAATACCACCCAATATGAGTTTTTCGACTTCAGACAACATTTTGAATTGTAAGATGGCAACTTTCGGTTTCTGGAAAACAGCCTGAAATGGACGATTCCCATTAAATATTAGTATTTCTGGAACCAGAAAGATGCACAGAAGCTAAAAATTGATCACAGACACAATCTTGAATTTTAAGATGGTGACTTCCGGTGTATGGCAAACAGCCGGAAATGACCATACATCATTCAATATGAATGTTTTCGGAACCAGAATTACGCCCAGATGACAGAAATTGATTTCACAGGCAATTTTAAAGTCCAAAATGACGACTTTCGGTTTCTGAAAAACAGTCCAAAGTGACCAAATATCACCCAATATGAGTTTTTCTTTAACCAGTATCCTAAATACCATTTTGAAATCCAAGATGGCGACTACCGGTTTGTGAAAAACAGCCTAAAATAAACAAATACTATCCAATATGAGTATCTCTGGAACCAGAATGATGCAATGAGCTAACAATTGACCTCAGGCACCATTTTGAATTGCTAGATGGCAAATTATAGGCAACAGTCGGAAATGACCGAATAATACTCAATATGGATATTTCCGTAAATGTGATGATGCATAGAAACCAAACATTGACCCTAGACACTATTTTGAGTTTGAAGACGACCACTTTTAGTTTCTGGAAAACAACCAAAAATACCTCCCAATATGGGTATTTCCGGTGTCAAATTGATGCCAGAAAGTCTGCTGATAATGACAGAATACCACCCAATATGAATATATTCAGAATTAAGGCGATGTACAGAAGCCAAAAGACGAGGATGTTGTCATTTCGATAAAACCAATCATTTCAAACGATTTGTTATTTGACTTTGATCATATCCTATGGCCGATTCGTCGTGCATTTGCAGACTTCAAACAAACCGCAAGGAATCAATGAATTTGGAACGTTCAAATAGTACGACACCACATTCAAATTATGTTGAGGCCACATATATCGATCAAAGCAGGTATAGTTTTAAATAGTCTTTGAATTTCTCTTCTTTCCATAACTTTTGAGCCACATATCAAATTGTAATGAAGTTTGTTATTTGTAAGTTTGAGAGATGACTCGTTCGTATGACACTAGTTATGTTCAAATAAGTCATGTAATCTTTGAGATAATTGACTTTCGTTGTTTTATTAACAATTTAATACATAACGGTTGCTTAAGTTCGATTATAATCAAATGAAATGGGAACGGGTAGGGCAGCCAAAGTTTGAATCCACGTGTTCAATCATAATTCATCAGTTAACCCTTAACTAGCCCGCTCATCTGATAATAATAATCAAATCGGTTGTGTAGTTTCTGAGATAATGAAGTTTCGTGATTTTCACAAGTCGGCACATTACAAATGAAGTTACAGTTCGATTACAGTTAAATTCAATAGGGTCTTCCGAGGCAGCTAGACCATTCATTTGACACTAATTTTGTGGAAATCGGGTCAGCCATCTCTGAGCAAAGTGAGTGAGTCCAAGTAGTCTTCGGAATATGTTCTTTTTCATAGCTGGATTTCACATTTTTAAACATAGCAGGCAAACTAATAGTCCGATTGCAAAACAAATCAATAGGGTCTTATGGGGCAATAAGACCTTCCATTTGACACTAATTTTATGAAAATCGGTACAGCCATCTCTGAGAAACATGAGTGAGATTAAACAGTCTTCAGAACACGTTTCTTTTCATAACTTTCGAACCACAAGTTCAATCTTTATGAAATTCAAAACTTAAGGGTTTTCAAGGTAGCCCGTTCTTTTGAGACCAATTTTGTTCAAATCGGTTGTGTAGTTTCTGAGATATTGATGTTTCATGATTTTCACATTTGTAAACATAACCTCTAAACTAAAAATCCGATTACAATAAAATTCAATTGGGTCTTATGGGTCAACAAGAGAAAAGTGAGTGAGAATAAAAATCTGCACAAACACACACACATACACACACACAAACACACACACACACACACATACAGAAAATGCTCAGCTCGTCGAGCTGAATCGAGTGATATATGCCATTCGGCCCTTTGGAGCACTTTTATACTCTCGGTTTTGCAAGTGATTGCTATACCTTTCTAGGAGAAATGCAAAACCTATATTAATCCACCTAGCGGTCAGACCCAGCCTTTCTCATTCAAACGTTTATTTGTTTTTTTGTCTGTCTGATCCATATAGGCTCGAAAACTACCGAACCGATCGACGTGAAAATTTGTATGTAGGGGTTTTTGGTGCCGATGAAGGTTCCTATGATAGTTTGAGACCCCTTCCTCTTCTGGAAGGGAGGGGTCCCATACAAATTAACATGTATTTCTGCACAACTCAAGAACAAAGCAAGCAAGTGAAACCGAATTTGGCATGTGGATGTTTTAAGGGGTAACAAATATATTCATAATAGTTGAACGCCCCTCCTTTTTCAGGAGGTGGAAATGAAACACAAATTTCTGCACACCTCGAGAGCTAACCAACTAAATGGAACCATTTTTTTTTCTATGTGGGCTCATCACTGCGACCAGAGATTAGATCTTTTGTGATATTGCCCAAGTGTTTTCTGTACTCCGCACTTCATATTATTGACAGTATCACTATTGAAATAAGTGATACGCTTATCATTCATATCCGTGCTTGTGTGTAAGTTTTACCTTTCCGTTTCAAGCTTACTACTCTACTATACCGAGCCTCTGTCCCTCCCAACAATATCGCCTAATTACAATTCCCTGGAGAGAACTTTCATTCGTTACTCACACCAGTTTTATCATAACAGGGATTTATTTTTGTTAGAAGGAGTGTCAGCAGAGGTACTGTAGAATTCAAATTGAAGGAAAGGTACTTGGTGGGAAGCCTGAGAATAAACCCATGCTAAAGTCTTTTGGCAACCAAATGGCCTGATTCTACTAAGATTCGAACCCTCGACCACCCGCTTATCAAGGCGGACGCTGTAACCTTGCGGCTACAGAGCTCAACGGAACCATTTTTGGCAGGTGAATGTTTTTAGTAAAAAACAAATTTGTTCCATCATTGACCTCAGGCAACATTTTGGATTGTAAGATGGCAACTTCCGGTTTCTGGAAAATAGCCAAAAATGGCATATTTCCACCCAATATAATAATATCCGGATCTAGAATGATACACAGTAGCTAAAATCAATTGAATTGTCTTCAAATGCCATTATGAAATCCAAAATGGCAACTTCCGGTTTCGGGAAAATAGCGGCAAACGACCAAATATCACTCAATATGGGTATTTGCGGAACCGTAATGATGGACTGGAGCCAAAAATCGACTTCAGACAACAATTGTAAGATGGCAACTTCCGGTTTCTGGAAAACGGCCTGAAATGGACGATTTCCATTAAATATGAGTATCTCCGGAACCAGAGAGATGGACAGAAGCTAAAAATTAATCACAGACACAATCTTGAATTTCAAGATGGTGACTTCCGGTGTCTGGCAAACAGCCGGAAATGACCAAATACCATTGAATATGAATGTTTTCGGAACCAGAATTACGCCCAGATGACAGAAATTGATTTCACAGGCAATTTTGAAGTCCAAAATGACAACTTTTGGTTTCTGAAAAACAGCCCAAAGTGACCCAAAACCACCCAATATGAGTATTTCCGGCGCCAGAATGTTACATGAAGCTAAAAATTGACCTCAGACAGCATTATGTATTGTAGGATGGCAACTTCTCGTTTGTGGAAAACAGTCAAAGATGGCCGATTCCCGTCTAACATGAGTATCTCCGGATCTAGAATGATACACAGCAGCTGAAATCGACCATAGACACCATTTTGGATTCTAGGTTGGCGACTTCCGGTTCCTGGGAAACAGCCGAAAATGATCGAATAACACCCTATATGGGTGTTTCTTCAACAAGAATGACGCTCAGAGGCCAGAAATTATCTTAAATACCATTTTGAAATCCAAGATGGTGACTTCCGGTTTGTGAAAAACAGCCTAAAATGACCTCTTGCACCATTTTAAATTGCTAAATGGCAACTTCTAGGAAACAGTCGAAAATGATCGAATGATACTCAATATGGATATTTCCGTAATCGAGATAATGCATAGAAACCAAACGTTGACCCTGGACACCGTTTTGAATGTTAAGACGACCACTTTTAGTTTCTGGAAAACAACAATATGGGTATTTCCGGTGTCAGATTGATGCCAGAAAATCTGCTGAAAATGACCGAATACCACCAAATATGAATATATTCAGAATTAAGGCGATGTACAGAAGCCAAAAGTCGAGGATGTTGTCATTTCGATAAAACCAATCATTTTAAACAATTTGTCATTTGACTTTGATCATATCCTATGGCCAATTCGTCGTGCATTTGCAGTTTTTAAACAAACCGCAAGGAATCAATGAACTTGGAACGTTCAAATAGTACGATACCACATTTAAATTATGTTGAGGCCACATATATCGATCAAAGAAGGTATAGTTTTCAATAGTCTTTGAATTTCCTTTCTTTCCATAACTGTTGAGCTACATACAACAATATCGCACGCAAGCCTGGGAGGCTTATGCGGTCTCGATCTACAAGGTTAGTTGAGAGAATTCGTTTTTTTTTTTTTTTTTTTATTCTCGCTTATTTTCCGTCGGTCTAGTTCCGCCACTGTTGTGGCCAATCACCGACGCCCAGGGAGGCGACTCCACACCCAGGACCCTAACTCACGACCCGTTTATTAACGGACCGGCGCCAACGGCTTCACTTCCTCATGCGATGGAAGGCGTGATCCCAGAGATTTTCCGCCTCATAAAATCTCCCGGTGTCGGCTAGGATTGAATCTAGACCAGTTGGGTTGGTTGTGAGTGGATCACGCCACCTCACAACCATCGACACCTATGTCGGCGGTGGGATTCGAACCCAGGCGTCGAGCGTGGTTGGCGGAAACGTTACCAACCACACTAGGCCCCCGCAGAGAGAATTCGTTATCGATATTGTTTTTGGCACATTTAGCATGTGTATGATAAGTACAACGATACACCGTGCCCCAGTGCTGAGTCGAGAATATTTCCAGCTCGAAAAGATCCTCGACCTGATCGGGAATCGAACCCGATATCACAACCGTGTGCGAGAGCTAGCCGACCGACATCGCTAACCACAGAACCACGGGGACCACGTTGAGCTACATATCAAATTGTTATGAAGTTTGTTATTTGTAAGTTTGAGAGATTATTCGTTCGTATGACACTCGTTATGTTCAAATAAGTCATGTAATCTTTGAGATTATAGACTATCGTTGTTTTATAAACAATTTTATACGTAACGGTTGCGATTATAATCAAATGAAATAAAAAGGTATAGGGCAGCCAAAATTTGAAACCACGTGTTCATTCATAATTCATCAGTTAACCCTTAACTAGCCCGCTCATCTGATAATAATATTGATCATATCGATTGTGTAATTTCTGAGATAATGAAGTTTCGTGCTTTTCACACTTCGGTACATTACAGACGAAGTTACAGTTCGATTACAGTAAAATTCAATAGGGTGTTATGAGGCAGCTAGACCTTTCATTTGACATTAATTTTGTAGAAATCGGGTCAGCCATCTCTGAGCAAAGTGAGTCCAAGTAGTCTTCGGAATATGTTCCTTTGCATAGCTGGATTTCACATTTTTAAACATAACAGGCAAAGTAATAGTTCGATTGCAAAACAAATCGATAGGGTGTCATGGGGCAACTAGACCTTTCATTTGACACTGATTTTATGAAAATCGGTACAGCCATCTCTGAGAAACATGAGTGAGATTAAACAGTCTTCAGAACACGTTTCTTTTCATAACTTTTGAACCACAAGTTCAATCTTCATCAAATTTAAAAGTTTAAGGTATTTCAGGTAGCCCGTTCATTTGAGACTAATTTTGTTCAAATCGGATATGTAGTTTTTGAGATAATGATGTTTCATGATTTTTACATTTTGATACATAACCTCCAAACTAAAAATCCGATTACAATGAAATTTAATAGGGTCTTATGGGTCAACAAGACCTTTCATTTGCAATTAATGAAAATCGGTTCAGCCATCTCTGAGAAAAGTGAGTGAGAATAAAAATCTGCACATACACATACACATACATACATCATATCATATCATACCGATCAAACAAACAATTTTGGCTCTAAAAATATTTGTAATCATCAATACCTTCCTAAAATAACGTTTTTCAATAGTTTCTCAAAAATGAGTCCTGTTCCAAAAAATTATACCAATAGCACAAAATGTTTTTTTTGCCCATACAAACATCTATGTAAAATTTCAGCAAAATCAAAAATGGTCGATTAAATTGGTTGCCCGTTTTTTTTTGTGGAATTGCTCTGGTACAGATTACAGATTTTCGTCAAAAGGTACAGCGGTGTCGAACACTGACACTGGCACCGGTGTTTCAATCGCCACCTTGCGTGTCGTCGTTTTAGCACTAACACTGAGAGGCACGCTTTGTTTAAAGAGGATGTTTATAAAAAAGTGAGTGTACCTAAAACCCAAAACCCAAACCTGAACCTGAAAACTCAAACCAGACCCGAACCCGAGATTTCATAGATTTCATGGTCGGGTTTGAGGTTTTCAATTCTAAACCCGACCTGAACCCGACATTTTCAAACCCGAACCCGATCCGTACCCGAAACTTTCAAAATTTTAAAACCCGAACCCGACCCGAACCCGTCATCAAAATATGATTTCCTATATCTAAGGTGTGTAAATAGTTTTATTACAATCGAGAGTAATCGAGAAAGATCCAGATGAGTCATCCTCCTGACTATCGCAGGCTGACATTTCTCAAACTTCAAAGTTTTTCTAAGCCATGGTTTATAAAAATCTTAAAAGCATGCTCTGGTTCAATGTAATTAAAATTCAAAACCTTCAACCTCAGTCGATTCATCTCTGCAAACTAAATTGTTACCCCGCGGTATGCTGTTTCATTAACTGTCCGGTACATTATGCTCCGATAGCCTGCAGTACAATGTAGTCAAAATGTTACCAAGGATTGCGAGGGGCTACAGAAATAATGTGTCACCACTGACACTTGAGCGATGCCAGCTCCCTTGATCGAAAGTTGGCGAAAAGTCTAGTTTTGCAAAGACAATTCTTGTCAAGTTTGTGTCCGATTGCACAAAGTTCGTATCGCCAGCCATCGCTGTCGTCACCATTATCTAGTCTCTGCTCCGGCTGCAAACCGTGCCCACTATACAATCCGTAACGAAATTGCGAACCGACAGTCAGTCGACAATACGGTCTACAGTCTGGATGTTGAATGGTAGCCAGCTCAGCAAGGGCTGCGATAACCGGAGGACGCAACAATTTTACAATTAAAGTTTTTCCTCAGCGTGGGAATATTTAGCTTCGGGCTGCTGGTGTACTCTTTTGCTCGATCCGAAACAGTATCATCTAATAACCCCGGGACAGGAATGAGACTCCTGCTGGCAAAGGAACGGTAAGGCTGATGTTTTACCATCACCGACTGCTTAGTGCAACTTCGTACCCGTGGTGGATAGCAGTCCAATGGACGTCTGTCTGCCTTGCAACAGATTCGCACCTTGAGCGACGATGGTCGAGTGTTGAGAATAGTTGTTAGCAAACTGTCTCATTCCTTGTTCGGTAAAAATGTTGCTGAATAAAATAGATTGAAGCACTGTGTACACTGTAGCCCTGTTTGTTTTTACCAGTGAAGCTTGATGATTACGATAATTAACAATGTAAATGAGACCGTCACACACAATCGGGAATGTTTGGGGTTTTATCTTGACGCTTTATCTTGAAAGTCGTTAAAAATGTTTCAGATAATGTGATACTGTCATCATGAACATCACGTCCATCCTATTGCGAAGCAAAAAACCGTATGTGACTTAAGTCCGACATTAGTATGTACTTGTTGCGTCGACAGCTTTACCATTTGCTTTTATTATTGAAACGAAACAACCAAAAATCCTCATCACTGCTCAAATGAGCCATAAACTAATAACACTATTGGCTTTTGTTTGCACTGCTTGGTGGCTGCCGTATCACGATAAACCCTCATTTTCCGAAAGGTTTCGATTATCGGCACATTCGCTGTTGCCTCCCGTTCTGGAAATCCAATTGCTCTAATCGCTCCCGGTGCTCCCGCAATGTGACTTCACATCAGGCCTTTCAGAAATCGGAACCTACTTTTGCTAAATATCTCCCGAATCTAAATGACCTTTCTGCTATTGCCCGAAAATTTTCCCATAAACGAGCCCGGCGATAGTGCGTAATGCTATTGGACCTTTTTCGAGCCGGATTCGTTCCCAGAAGTGACATAATGGAGGTTCATGGAGGCAAACAATTTTTCTGTCGCCTGCTACCCGGAATCTGAAAAGCTAGATAAAGTGTGTCTCAGTAGCGGGCACTGCCGCCGGGTGAAGTGTCAGATGGAACCCATCGGAGAGCTGTCCCGAATAAATAGAGCTCAGTAGCAGCAGCAGTTGGGAGTTCCGAGCGCAGCACCGCCCAGTAGCGTTAGAGCGCGCCAATTTTATGCTAATGTTCATATGTTTGCTGGTAACAATCGGTTTCGACTGCTGGAGGTTTGTGATAACGGCGTCTTAGGCTTGGATGAAATTGATAAAAAAAAACAACTCTAACATAATCCTCTTCGGTTCTTTTTATTTTTTTTCATGAAATATAGACGATCACCTGAACCTTTTCGCAAGAAACCGCAAATTGTAGTTCGACGATATTTTGAAATTCCAGCTGATAATTTTTGTTACTTGAAATAAGAGAATATCAATTATGAACCCTATTTTCGGTATCTAGATAACGTCAAGAGACCCAATATCGGTTTTTGAATCCAAGAGGACAACTCTCGTTTTCTAGAAAGCAGGGTAGTATGCTTTGAATAAATATGGTTTCAATTTATTAGTTAAAAACTAGCTGACCCAGCAAACTTCGTCTCGCCCATTTTTGTGTTTAATTTAATAATTTTAAATATTCCAAATTCATTGATTCCTTGCGATTTGTTTATAGTCTGCAAATGCACGACGAATCGGGTCATAAGTTATAATCAAAGTCAAAAGGCAAATCGTTTGAAATGATTGGTTTTATCGGAATGACAACATCCTCAACTTTTGGCTTTTGTACATCACCTCTATTTTGAAAATATCCATATTGAGTGGTATTCGATCATTTTCAGCTGTTTTTCTGATATCAATCTGATTCAGGAAATACCCATATTGGGTGGTATTCAGTAATTTTTAGTTTTCCAGAAACTGAAAGTGGTCATCTTTGAATTCAAAATTGTGTCCAGGGTCAATGCCTGGCTTCTATGCATCATCTCGATTACGAAAATATCCATATTAAGTAATATTCGGTCTTTTTCGGCGGTTTTTCCGAAACCGGTAGTCGCCATCTTGGATATCAAAATGGCATTTGGAGACAATTTTTAGCCCCAGAGTGTAGCTCCGGTTGAAGAAACACCCATATTGGGTGTTAATTGGTCATTCGGTCGGCTGATTTCCAGAAACCAAAAATCGCCATCTTACAATTCATAATGGTGTATGTGGTAAATTTTTAGCTTCTGATTCTGATTGGTATTTGGTCATTTTTGGCTGTTTTCCAGAAACCGGAAGTCACCATCTTGGATTTCAAAATGACATTTGAAGAAAGATTCTGGCCTCTGAAACTCTCATATTGGGTGGTATTTGGTCATTTTCGGCTGTTTTCCAGACACCGAAAGTCGCCATCTTAGAATTCAAAATGGTGTTTGTGGTCGATTTTTAGCTTCTGGCCACCATTATGGTTCCGGAAGTACTCATATTAGATAGAAATCGGCCATTTTCGGCTGTTTTCCAGAAACCGGAAGTTGCCATCTCACAATTCTAATGTTGTCTGAGGTCGACTTGTGGCTTCAGTGCACCATTACGATTCCGAAAATACCCGTATTAGAAACCGGAAGCTCCCATCTTAAATTTAAAAATGGTGTCTGGAGTCGAGTTTTGGCTCCTGTGCATCGACCCGATCATTGTAGGCTTCCAGAGTACGGAGGAGTATCAAACCACCATAAAAATTTATATTTGATTTGTGTAAAAGCTCTCCCATCCAGAAGTGGGAGGGGTGTTGAACCACAATTAAAATATTTTTTGCCCCCAAAAACCTGCACATGCTAAATTTGGTTCCATTTACTCGATTAGTTCTGGAGTTGTGAAAAAATTTTAGTTTCATTTGTAGGACATCCCACCCTCCCAGAAGCAGGAGGGGTGTCAAACTATTATGGACATATTTATTACCCCTAAAAATATTCACCTGTCAAATTTGGTTCCGTTTACTTAGTTAGTTCTCGAGTTGTGCGAAATTTGTGTTTTATTTGTATGGGACCCCTCCCTTAGAAAAGAGGGAGGGGTGTTGAAAGGAACGGGTCTCGAACTATCTTAGTCACCTTTCTCGGCCCCTTAAACCCCTATATAGAAAATTTCACGCCGATCGGTTCAGTGGTTTCCAAGCCTCTATGGATCAGACAGACAGACAGACAGAGCTGTATTTTTATATGTTTGGATAGTTCAATTGATTACCGTGACGGCAGCCACCAATCGAGTGTACTCCTATTTAGATTTAATTTTCGGTGGTAGCTTTTAAAGGATGATTTCAAAATAACTGTCGAGAGTCACCTGTTTTAAATTGCTGTCATATTGTTGTTCATTGCGCCTTCTGCGATCTCATTTCTTCGTTGTGTGGAAATTTTATTTTCGTGAATTTTTCCATTTTCCTTTGAATTTTCTTAGTTTTCTCGCCGTAACAATGTGCCTTTAACAAAGACGAACACAACAAAACAAAGCCAGCTCAAATCAGACGCTCCGTTGTAATGTTATGAGCGGTCGCACATATGTAACTTTATTTTATATATAAGAATAAATGGTCGAAAACTCGGAAAATGATCTAGATCACCTCGTTTTTGTCGTGAATTCATCCAGGAACTAAGAAAAAAAAATTCACAATCAACTCCTGTCTCGTAACACCGCGCTGCGTTTGCTGCCAAAAATCATCATGCCGAGCTCGGAACCTTGATATTTGTGGCTGTTTGACGAAAAGAACGTGGGGTCTGCAACGGTCGAGAAATGGGTTCGAAAACTATAAACCTTTTAGGAGATAGTATGCTGATGAGCTAAAATGGGCTGCTCCTCCTCGGCAGTCCTCTACCAGCAGCTCTGCTGGTATCGTCGTATAGTCTCGTACTCACATTTAACAGCGCTTCTTGACTTGGTGGTGCTAAAAGAAAATGGATAGAAAAACGACAACTCACATCACATACGTTGTGAAATGGGATTCTTGGAAAAGGATACTTCTGCCACGTCGTCCGTTTACCCGACTATTTCTCTGGTGGGACATTTTTGCTACTCTTTTTTTTCTTTGCGAGCGGTTCTGCAGTAGTTTCACGTTCGCTCGTGTGGCGTCCCGGTTCGGTTTTGCTCCGTGACCGAGCGGAAAATTATCCGCTTGCGCGTCTTTTCGATATCGAATTTATGAAAGTGTAATCAATTTGTTTCAAGTGGCTGTAGCTGGGAAACGGCGGATATGGCAGGATGTGAAAAATTGGTTGACTCTTAGTGGTATCAGTTACTGTCGCGTGTATCGTGTTTTCTATTATATATTTTCTCGATCCTTGCAGTAGAAACTTTTGCTGCCTCTAATTTATTGTTATTTCACCAAAACAATGTAAGATAGCAATGCATGCATTCTGTCTCGTTTTTTTTCTGTGTTTCTCTCGCTTCGCCACGATAATACTGCGGCATCTGATATGTTTGTTAAACTAGCTCCATCATTCACTTTTGCGCATTGTTGGCGGGATATGAAAAGGGATGCAGTGTGCTAAAATAAAAGAGTTCTCGAATCGTTTGTCGGCTTTCGGCGTTTGTGTTCCGACCATCATTAGTAATTTGCATATATGAATGAGAAGCGAAAAAGTTGGTCAACGTAGTTTTAATGAAAATGTCAACCACATTTACATGGTGCATTTTCAAATGAAACCGAGAACACGAATGCTGTACTGTGAGTGGAAAGAGGCGAAATTAGCTCGGCCGGGCTGTGTGTTGGTGAGTTCCGAGAGGTTCGACTAGCGTTACACGATTTTGTGTATTCATGGAAACCAATTTCTGATGGTGACATTCCGGTAATTGATTATGGTGGTCACTATTCGAACGAAAAAAAACTGAATCGATTTCTTAAGCGGTAAAAACGGTAGTGATTAGAATTTTGCGAAAAAAAGTAAAAATGATATGGCCACAGGTGGAAACGTAAAAGCACACAGGTTTCAGCAATGATATTGTAATGCTATCTCAGAATGTAATATTGATAATTATAATAAATATGAAGCAAGGTTTGGAAGTTATTATGAAAGATCGCAAAACGAATTCACAGAGGAATTCGTTTAGTGGTAAATATGGGAATGTATATTAAACTTGACCTTATACATTTTTGATTTTCCGAAACTCTCTTCCCAAGGTTGAAGTGATTACGATGGAGGTGCAGCAAGTCAACTGAAATTGTAAAACTAAAACAGATCCAATAATTCAGGGTTATGCCGAGTTCGACTCGAAAGAAATATTTTTTAATTAAAAAAATGTGTTTTTTTCTGCCAGCCAGGTATTAAGGTACGATGCTAATAGGCGTCAGTCACAAATTGTGTAACGCCAAAGTCTCGATTTCAGGCCGTATTCCAGCATATGAAACGATGAGTAACGTTTCTTCTAACTTCCCCTTCCCAAATTACGTAACCTTAGACAGCCAACCCTTCTTCGATTTTGGAACAATATCACAGTTACGTAACTGTCTCAAATACCTCTGTCCCCCATATGTGAAAATAAGTAACACAAACTCAACCCCCTTCCCCCCTTCAAGCGTTACGCAATTTGAGTTCGACGCCTAATAAATTGTCGTATGTCTGAACCCCGGCTCGGGAGAGGCTTTATGCGTTAGTAAGATCATACACGCAAAAGTTCAAGCCCTAATCAACCTATGTGTCTTCTCAAAACGCACAATAATTGCTCTGACTTCGCATAATAAGTGTGTGAAATGCATAGCGCATTAGTTGTACAATGAATACATTGACAGAGATCGAAATAGAGTATGTATCAGACACCTAAAAACCGAGATGTCTCGGTAAACAACGCAAAACAGCAATCAACCAGCAACTCGGCAGTAAACTACCGGGATACGGCAGAAAATTCTAAGTGTGTTGAATTTCAAAATGGTGTATCGAGCCGATCTCCGGACTCTGAGCATCATTACCTATATTGGATGGTATTTGTTAAAGTTATACTATTTTCCAGAAATTTAAGGTTGGAACCATGGATTCTCAAATTGCGTACATCGTCCATCCGAAATTGGCATCTGGGCTTCCGCTCAATTCCGGAAGTACTCATATAATAAATTTGGTGATACATATATGGTTGTTTTTCAGAAGCCGAAAGTCACCATCTTGGAACTGAAAATAAAGTATGGGGTTGCTTGCAGGCCTCTGAATATTATTCCATTCCTTGTTTTCTGCCTTGATTAATCGAAGTCTGCACACCAAACTAGGTTCTTTATTTTTCATCATCGAATCACAATTTTCCGGATTATGGTGGACGTGTAGCTGATTTTCCAATCGGTTGCTGCAAGAATGATGAACCTCCTTGGAAAACTGACTGATTTAAAAGTATTTTAAGGTAGACAATTTTTGTGAATCTCGATTTTCATTTTACATCCAAGTCAAAAGAGAATACGAAAAATTGAAAAAATCAGAAAAATTGAGAAATCAGAAACAAAACAATACAGACAGATTAAGAGTGAGACTGAGAGACTCTAAGTAAGGCAAAGAAAGAAAACGGTGACAGTAAGTTTCAAGCAAATTCGGCTCTCATTGTAATGCACAGCTATCCCTGCTCCCCGTACGTTCGGTACATACAAAATGAATAAGCAAGGCTGTTATGTCCGAACGAACAAAATAGCTTTTTCATGAGGCTGTTAGGGTAAAAAAAGAAAAATTTCGTCACTATAGTGTCATAGCACAGTCTTTTCCCGAAGCCTGAAGTAAAGTATCTGACAGATAGTGAGTGAATTAGTGGGAACAAAAAGTGTGTAAGTGCATGACAGTGGAAGAGGGATGCAATATGTAAGTCTAGGATGGAAGATGCAAAAGGAAAAGTAAGAGCAAAAAGTATCAGAGAAATCGAAAAAGAAGATATGAAATAACAGGAGAGATTAAGGAATAAAAAAGAAAATTCTCAAAGAGAGAGAAGCTGAAAGAAGAAAGCGAAATAGAGAGAGATAGAAAAATAGAAAAAGAAAAAGAACGAGAACGACATAGAGAAAGGAAAAGAAAAAGAAAAAGAACAAGAAAAAGTAAAAGAAAAAGAAAAAGGAAAAGAAAACAAAATGAAAAGAAAAAGGAAAAGAAAAACGAAAAAGAAAAAGAAAAAGAAAAAGAAAAAAAAAGAAAGAGAAAGAGGAAGGAAAAAGAAAAGAAAAAGGAAAAGAAAAAGAAAAAAAAAAGAAAAAGAGACAAAGACAAAGACAAAGACAAAGACAAACACAAAGACAAAGACAAAGACAAAGACAAAGACAAAGACAAAGACAAAGACAAAGACAAAGACAAAGACAAAGACAAAGACAAAGACAAAGACAAAGACAAAGACAAAGACAAAGACAAAGACAAAGACAAAGACAAAGACAAAGACAAAGACAAAGACAAAGACAAAGACAAAGACAAAGACAAAGACAAAGACAAAGACAAAGACAAAGACAAAGACAAAGACAAAGACAAAGACAAAGACAAAGACAAAGACAAAGACAAAGACAAAGACAAAGACAAAGACAAAGACAAAGACAAAGACAAAGACAAAGACAAAGACAAAGACAAAGACAAAGACAAAGACAAAGACAAAGACAAAGACAAAGACAAAGACAAAGACAAAGACAAAGACAAAGACAAAGACAAAGACAAAGACAAAGACAAAGACAAAGACAAAGACAAAGACAAAGACAAAGACAAAGACAAAGACAAAGACAAAGACAAAGACAAAGACAAAGACAAAGACAAAGACAAAGACAAAGACAAAGACAAAGACAAAGACAAAGACAAAGACAAAGACAAAGACAAAGACAAAGACAAAGACAAAGACAAAGACAAAGACAAAGACAAAGACAAAGACAAAGACAAAGACAAAGACAAAGACAAAGACAAAGACAAAGACAAAGACAAAGACAAAGACAAAGACAAAGACAAAGACAAAGACAAAGACAAAGACAAAGACAAAGACAAAGACAAAGACAAAGACAAAGACAAAGACAAAGACAAAGACAAAGACAAAGACAAAGACAAAGACAAAGACAAAGACAAAGACAAAGACAAAGACAAAGACAAAGACAAAGACAAAGACAAAGACAAAGACAAAGACAAAGACAAAGACAAAGACAAAGACAAAGACAAAGACAAAGACAAAGACAAAGACAAAGACAAAGACAAAGACAAAGACAAAGACAAAGACAAAGACAAAGACAAAGACAAAGACAAAGACAAAGACAAAGACAAAGACAAAGACAAAGACAAAGACAAAGACAAAGACAAAGACAAAGACAAAGACAAAGACAAAGACAAAGACAAAGACAAAGACAAAGACAAAGACAAAGACAAAGACAAAGACAAAGACAAAGACAAAGACAAAGACAAAGACAAAGACAAAGACAAAGACAAAGACAAAGACAAAGACAAAGACAAAGACAAAGACAAAGACAAAGACAAAGACAAAGACAAAGACAAAGACAAAGACAAAGACAAAGACAAAGACAAAGACAAAGACAAAGACAAAGACAAAGACAAAGACAAAGACAAAGACAAAGACAAAGACAAAGACAAAGACAAAGACAAAGACAAAGACAAAGACAAAGACAAAGACAAAGACAAAGACAAAGACAAAGACAAAGACAAAGACAAAGACAAAGACAAAGACAAAGACAAAGACAAAGACAAAGACAAAGACAAAGACAAAGACAAAGACAAAGACAAAGACAAAGACAAAGACAAAGACAAAGACAAAGACAAAGACAAAGACAAAGACAAAGACAAAGACAAAGACAAAGACAAAGACAAAGACAAAGACAAAGACAAAGACAAAGACAAAGACAAAGACAAAGACAAAGACAAAGACAAAGACAAAGACAAAGACAAAGACAAAGACAAAGACAAAGACAAAGACAAAGACAAAGACAAAGACAAAGACAAAGACAAAGACAAAGACAAAGACAAAGACAAAGACAAAGACAAAGACAAAGACAAAGACAAAGACAAAGACAAAGACAAAGACAAAGACAAAGACAAAGACAAAGACAAAGACAAAGACAAAGACAAAGACAAAGACAAAGACAAAGACAAAGACAAAGACAAAGACAAAGACAAAGACAAAGACAAAGACAAAGACAAAGACAAAGACAAAGACAAAGACAAAGACAAAGACAAAGACAAAGACAAAGACAAAGACAAAGACAAAGACAAAGACAAAGACAAAGACAAAGACAAAGACAAAGACAAAGACAAAGACAAAGACAAAGACAAAGACAAAGACAAAGACAAAGACAAAGACAAAGACAAAGACAAAGACAAAGACAAAGACAAAGACAAAGACAAAGACAAAGACAAAGACAAAGACAAAGACAAAGACAAAGACAAAGACAAAGACAAAGACAAAGACAAAGACAAAGACAAAGACAAAGACAAAGACAAAGACAAAGACAAAGACAAAGACAAAGACAAAGACAAAGACAAAGACAAAGACAAAGACAAAGACAAAGACAAAGACAAAGACAAAGACAAAGACAAAGACAAAGACAAAGACAAAGACAAAGACAAAGACAAAGACAAAGACAAAGACAAAGACAAAGACAAAGACAAAGACAAAGACAAAGACAAAGACAAAGACAAAGACAAAGACAAAGACAAAGACAAAGACAAAGACAAAGACAAAGACAAAGACAAAGACAAAGACAAAGACAAAGACAAAGACAAAGACAAAGACAAAGACAAAGACAAAGACAAAGACAAAGACAAAGACAAAGACAAAGACAAAGACAAAGACAAAGACAAAGACAAAGACAAAGACAAAGACAAAGACAAAGACAAAGACAAAGACAAAGACAAAGACAAAGACAAAGACAAAGACAAAGACAAAGACAAAGACAAAGACAAAGACAAAGACAAAGACAAAGACAAAGACAAAGACAAAGACAAAGACAAAGACAAAGACAAAGACAAAGACAAAGACAAAGACAAAGACAAAGACAAAGACAAAGACAAAGACAAAGACAAAGACAAAGACAAAGACAAAGACAAAGACAAAGACAAAGACAAAGACAAAGACAAAGACAAAGACAAAGACAAAGACAAAGACAAAGACAAAGACAAAGACAAAGACAAAGACAAAGACAAAGACAAAGACAAAGACAAAGACAAAGACAAAGACAAAGACAAAGACAAAGACAAAGACAAAGACAAAGACAAAGACAAAGACAAAGACAAAGACAAAGACAAAGACAAAGACAAAGACAAAGACAAAGACAAAGACAAAGACAAAGACAAAGACAAAGACAAAGACAAAGACAAAGACAAAGACAAAGACAAAGACAAAGACAAAGACAAAGACAAAGACAAAGACAAAGACAAAGACAAAGACAAAGACAAAGACAAAGACAAAGACAAAGACAAAGACAAAGACAAAGACAAAGACAAAGACAAAGACAAAGACAAAGACAAAGACAAAGACAAAGACAAAGACAAAGACAAAGACAAAGACAAAGACAAAGACAAAGACAAAGACAAAGACAAAGACAAAGACAAAGACAAAGACAAAGACAAAGACAAAGACAAAGACAAAGACAAAGACAAAGACAAAGACAAAGACAAAGACAAAGACAAAGACAAAGACAAAGACGAAGACGAAGACGAAGACGAAGACGAAGACAAAGACAAAGACAAAGACAAAGACAAAGACAAAGACAAAGACAAAGACAAAGACAAAGACAAAGACAAAGACAAAGACAAAGACAAAGACAAAGACAAAGACGAAGACAAAGACAAAGACAAAGACAAAGACAAAGACAAAGACAAAGACAAAGACAAAGACAAAGACAAAGACAAAGACAAAGACAAAGACAAAGACAAAGACAAAGACAAAGACAAAGACAAAGACAAAGACAAAGACAAAGACAAAGACAAAGACAAAGACAAAGACAAAGACAAAGACAAAGACAAAGACAAAGACAAAGACAAAGACAAAGACAAAACAAAGACAAAGATAAAGACAAAGACAAAGACAAAGACAAAGACAATGACAAAGACAAAGACAAAGACAAAGACAAAGACAAAGACAAAGACAAAGACAAGGACAAGGTCAAGGTCAAGGTCAAGGTCAAGGTCAAGGACAAGGACAAGGACAAGGACAAGGACAAGGACAAGGACAAGGACAAGGACAAGGACAAAGACAAAGACAAAGACAAAGACAAAGACAAAGACAAAGACAAAGACAAAGACAAAGACAAAGACAAAGACAAAGACAAAGACAAAGACAAAGACAAAGACAAAGACAAAGACAAAGACAAAGACAAAGACAAAGACAAAGACGAAGACGAAGACGAAGACGAAGACAAAGACAAAGACAAAGACAAAGACAAAGACAAAGACAAAGACAAAGACAAAGACAAAGACAAAGACAAAGACAAAGACAAAGACAAAGACGAAGACAAAGACAAAGACAAAGACAAAGACAAAGACAAAGACAAAGACAAAGACAAAGACAAAGACAAAGACAAAGACAAAGACAAAGACAAAGACAAAGACAAAGACAAAGACAAAGACAAAGACAAAGACAAAGACAAAGACAAAGACAAAGACAAGGACAAGGTCAAGGTCAAGGTCAAGGTCAAGGTCAAGGACAAGGACAAGGACAAGGACAAGGACAAGGACAAAGACAAAGACAAAGACAAAGACAAAGACAAAAACATAGACAAAGACCACGAGAAGGAGAAGGAGAAGGAGAAGGAGAAGGAGAAGGAGAAGGAGAAGGAGAAGGAGAAGGAGAAGGAGAAGGAGAAGGAGAAGGAGAAGGAGAAGGAGAAGGAGAAGGAGAAGGAGAAGGAGAAGGAGAAGGAGAAGGAGAAGGAGAAGGAGAAGGAGAAGGAGAAGGAGAAGGAGAAGGAGAAGGAGAAGGAGAAGGAGAAGGAGAAGGAGAAGGAGAAGGAGAAGGAGAAGGAGAAGGAGAAGGAGAAGGAGAAGGAGAAGGAGAAAGAGAAAGAGAAGGAGAAGGAAAAGGAGAAGGAGAAGGAGAAGGAGAAGGAGAAGGAGAAGGAGAAGGAGAAGGAGAAGGAGAAAGAGAAAGAGAAGGAGAAGGAGAAGGAGAAGGAGAAGGAGAAGGAGAAGGAGAAGGAGAAGGAGAAGGAGAAGGAGAAGGAGAAGGAGAAGGAGAAGGAGAAGGAGAAGGAGAAGGAGAAGGAGAAGGAGAAGGAGAAGGAGAAGGAGAAGGAGAAGGAGAAGGAGAAGGAGAAGGAGAAGGAGAAGGAGAAGGAGAAGGAGAAGGAGAAGGAGAAGGAGAAGGAGAAGGAGAAGGAGAAGGAGAAGGAGAAGGAGAAGGAGAAGGAGAAGGAGAAGGAGAAGGAGAAAGAGAAGGAGAAGGAGAAGGAGAAGGAGAAGGAGAAGGAGAAGGAGAAGGAGAAGGAGAAGGATAATGAGAATGAGAGGGAGAATGAGAAAGAGAGAAAGAGAAAGAGAAAGAGAAAGAGAAAAAGACAGAGAAAGATATTGGGAAAGAGATAGATAGAAAAAAGAGATAGAGATACAGATGGAGATGGAGATGGAGATGGAGATGGAGATGGAGATGGAGATGGAGATGGAGATGGAGATGGAGATGGAGATGGAGATGGAGATGGAGATGGAGATGGAGATGGAGATGGAGATGGAGATGGAGATAGAGATGGAGATGGAGATGGAGATGGAGATGGAGATGGAGATGGAGATGGAGATGGAGATGGAGATGGAGATGGAGATGGAGATGGAGATGGAGATGGAGATGGAGTTGGAGATGGAGATGGAGATGGAGATGGAGATGGAGATGGAAATGGAGATAGAGGTAGAGATAGAGATAGAGATAGAGATAGAGATAGAAATAGAGATAGAGATAGAGATAGAGATAGAGATAGAGATAGAGATAGAGATAGAAATTGAGATAAAGATAGAGATAGATATTGATATAGAGAATAACAATGGAATGGGAAAGAGACAAAAAGGAAAAGAAAGGGTAAAAGAAAGAGAAATAGATAGCGAAAGCAAAATGGAAAAGAAATTATGGATTAATATTGAAAATGATAGACAATCCAATTAGGATAGATATCGACAAAAAACGCAAATTGGATAGATATGTGCATACAAAGATCTATCACAATAGGGGAAAAGGTCAGGTATTCAACAACCGCACTAAACGAAAAAAAAAGATTAAGAAAGAGCGAAGAGAAGGAGCGATGAAAAGTGATAGCGACATAGAAAAAGTGAAGAGATAGGGATGACTAGGGAAGAAGGAAAACAAAAGAAAATAGAGATAGAAGAAAGAAGCGTGACGAAGAGCAGGACCATGGAAAGAATTCCGCACATCGGTAAGACTCAAAAGTTTCGTCTTCTTAAAAAGAATCTCCGTGCAAAATCTCAGTTCAATTGGACTTTGGGAACACGTGCCTCACACCAAAGTTCATGCCTTAATTAACCAATGCGACCTCTCAAAACATACATCGATTGCTTTGACTTTTCACAAATAATGTGTTTAATGCATAACGCAACCGTTGTACAATCAATACATTGAGGGCCATCCACATACCACGTGGACAGTCTTTTAACGATTTTAACCCCCCCCCCATATTTTAAAAATTTTGTATGGACCGTGGACATCACACAGACCCCCCCCCCAAAGCTGTCCACGTGGTATGTGGATGGCCCCTTGACAGAAATTAAAATCAGAATATGTATCAAAGCAAAGCAAAGGTGCTACATTCCGATTCGGAACTCGACCTTCTATTTATTAGAAACAGACTTCGCAGCCAACTGTGTACAGGACAATTGCGGGGCTAGCGCTACGATCCTACTGACACTAACAGTCTCTTTCGAGCCAAAAATCGAGCCTACGACGACTGGCTTGTTATGTCAGCATCGCACCTCGAGACCAGCTGGGATGTCAGAATAATGATACATATTACAAAATATTACTAATACACAAAAAAAAAATTGTGATGTTATGGTAGACTTGTGACATCTCGGACGGAAAGGTTGGAATTTCGCTCGAAACTGCTGCTCACTTTTTTGTCGTTTTAGTGGGTTTTGGATTTTGATTTCTTCCCGATCCTGTCTTCCTGGTCGACAAATGTTCTCCAAACATTTTTATTACGCTAGTGTTGGTTGATTTGACCACGTTCAACAATTTCACCAACTCGGTGTGCTAGTAATTCGAACTTTCGCGATACGGGAGAAAAATTTATAACATGATAGAGTTAACACGTGTTCGGTGGGAGATGGGTGGGTCTCGATCGCGCAGGCGATAGATATGTTAGTATATCACTTATATTCTCTGCGTGTGAGGAGCACACTCTCTCAGTCACAAAAAATAACTCTCACAAGGTTTATCGAGGCGTACTAACGGGACAGACGGGACGGGACAGAACAAAAGACGGTGGTTTGATATTGGTCTTAGGGGAAAGTACCTTCCAAGTTATCGAACTGAATCAAACTCGATGTCGATGATATCGACAATTCTGCACTTTCTTCTTTTAGGGGAATGTTTGTTCCTTTACAAAGAAGTGAAAAAAATGTATAAGATCGAGCCCACGATGCTTTCTTGAGGTACACCAGTTTCAACAAGCAGTATATCAGGTTAACTACATAGTATATAGTTAACCCGTACAGTAGAGTGTCAATAAAAATCGATTTTTCGAATATCGCTTAGTGGTAGGGCTTGAAAGTTTCGTCTTCTCGAATATAGTTCCCATGCCAAATTTCAGCTCGATCGAACATCGGAAACATGTGTCTCAAAGCGGTTAAAGTTTCACGAAAAAATAACGATGATAAAAAACACAGGTGTGATACATGAAATTGTCGATATCAATTTTTTTTTGGATGCCAAATGTCTTAAAAATGCATGAAACGTCGCAATTTGGTGTTAACTCGAAAAAAAAATTTTTTTTCAAAATCAACTTTCTGGGTATTAGAAAATTTTCGAGCTTGAGGCCAATGGCATATATATATTAAAGAAATCATCTTTTGAATTTCGTTCAGCGGAAGGGCTCAAAAGTTTCGCCTTTTCGAATAGAGTCCCCACGCCAAATTTCAACTCGATCGAACATCAGGAACACGTGCCTCAAAGCGCTCAAGTTTCAAATCTTCCAGCTTAAAGTCCCTGAAACTCAATTTTTTTGTAAAAATTTTTTTCGAGTTAACACCAGATCTCGACCTTCATGGATTTCCAAGACATTTGGCATCAGAAAAAAAAATTCGATATCGACAATTTCATGAACACCAGCGCTTTGTCTACATCGGTCAAAAAGTTGAAACTTTGACCACTTTGAGGCACGTGTTCCCGATGTCCGATCGAGCTGAAATTTGGCATAGGGACTCTATTCGGAAAGATGAAACTTTTGAGCCCTACCGCTGAACGAAATTTGAAAGTTGATTTTATATATATATGCCATTGGCCCCAAGCTCAAGAATTTTCTAAGACCCAGTAATTTGATATTTTAGAAAAAAACATTTTTCGAGTTAACACCAAATCTCGACGTTTCATGCATTTCTAAGACATACGGCATCAAAAAAAACTTGAGATCGACAATTTCATTTGGTGATTGTGCATAGTTGTTACACCCAATGGGTTGAAAGGAATCCGATTTAATAAAAAATACTACTATCAGTGTTTAATGTTAAATATTTTATTAAGGTGGTAATTTCAAAATTCTAGTTTTCACTAGTTCCACAACCAGTGCTAAACCAAAGACTATAAAATTTAAGACAGAAAGATCATCATCTTCCCAATATAAGTCGTACCCAACAAACATTTTTTTCTGCAAAAGTAGGTACATCTAAAAAAGAAGCTTCAGAATGACGGAAATTAAATCAACAACCCAGGCTATACTTTTCCTCAGTGACACGAATTTGGCACGATCGCCTAATAATAATCACTGACTTGAAAGCCGTTAACGTGGCCTGGTATCTAGTCCATAGCATGTGAATTTATTCTCAATCTGGCACTCCAGGAGCCTTTGTCCGCAGCACTGGCGCTCTGGCTCCTAGTGTTGCAATTGCCAAAAGATAGTTTTCATTAAAAATTCCGTTTCTGCTTCAGCTGCTGCCAACAATTCCACCTGCAAGGAAAACCTTTTATTACCGAGCGGAAGACTGCATCGGCATTTTTTTGCCCCATCTTTGTTATCATCATCTGTTTTCGGAGTTATATCGGAGGTACATGCCGAACGAAGCGAGATCATTAAACGCGAAAGCATATGTACTTTTGTGCGGCATGGAATTGCATTTTTTTTATTTCGTATAAAAGTTGACATGCGCGCCTGGGCAAATACCTTGCCAAATAAATGCACGATGAAGCATGCTTCACTAGCACAGGCTGTGAGGAAAGTTCGTACTGCAACGAAATATCAGCCTCGTAGAAATACTGATACGTAATGTGTTCTCCCCTTAAAACTATATTTCGAAATAGATTACTCTCTATCGTTGCGCGTGGGAGTTAATTTGTTTTTTTATTTTCTCATGACTTCAGCTCTGTAGTGAGATAAGAAACGTCGTCACGAACAGTCGGTAAATATTGCCGATCAGCAGCTATTGCAGTGAGCATCGTTTGCCGGCGCCTAGCAGACGAGCGATGAATCCTTTTCTTGCCGATTTTCATTTAACTTACGGCTTTTATCTTGAGGGGTTTTTTCAGGTTACGCATTGGATTGGCACTGCGGCAGCAATAAAGTATTATTTAGCTCACTACCACCCTCTGACCTCCCCAGTGGCAGGCGCAGTAGGGTTCCGCTTATCCCGTGGTGGCAAAGTTTATTGCTTTTGTGAAAATTTCAATCTTTTATTTTGCTCTTTGCTTTCTCCCATACCTACTACCCCGAGGCCCCGATTTTTTGTATCCATCGATGCAAGTCGGGTAAAATTCTTCGCCCCGAATGGCGGAAATGCAATCTTTCTGCTTGTCGTACTCTAACGGTTTGAAGTTTTTCTACCCTACTTCTATATCGTTCATTTCCGTTTAGCATCCGTGCGAATACTTTTGCATCGTACAAAAGTAAGTATTCGCTTACTTTTGGCAGGGTTTCCCCCTTTCCACTTCTGTGTAACAGTGGCATAACATAGCACCGAAAGTGTTGATTCACCGAGATATTTTTCTTCTCGTTCACAGAGAGCCCACGAAAAACTATGGAACCGCTGCCAACGCTGCCGATGTTGCCTGGACGAAGACGCCGAAGTACCGACAGCAGAAATCAGTTACCTATTGTGTCCATGGGAAACTGCCACAATCCTGCTGCGAACTACCGGATGACCTGAACATTAGGAAAATAGAATGTAAGTTGTTTTTCACTTCTCGATGCGTATTCGGGGGGCCGGAATGCGAATAGAAATATGCGCCAACTGGCATGCCAGAATTGGCATAACTGTGCCAGCGGTAAGGCAGTTGTTTTCCGAAGTCTGCCAGCAATGTTGTGAGGAACAAATTGAAAGGAAACATTCAATTTATTTTTGCGATTGTGTTTCTCAAATCTTTTAGAAGAGTTAAAAAAAATTGGTACTACTAGTAAAAACTAACCATGCGTTCCCTTTGCTTGGGAACTGTGGAGTGTTTGATACGCAATGTTTATTTTTGTGTCTATTTTGTCTGCTTTATTTTTTTCCTGATTTCTCCATGATCGGACCGGTTGCGTTGTTTGGGTCTTTTTATAGTTAGTTTTTATAGAAAAAATAGAGTTTTAAAAAATAAGCTTGTTTGGATAATTATTTTTAATTTTTCTTTTAACTTTTTTCAAAAAGAAAATGGTTTTTAGGGAGTCACACCGATCAAACACCGATCAAACAAACCATTATGGCCCCAAAAATATTTGTAATCATCAATATCTTCCCAAAAACCTAAATTAATCCACCTAGCAGCCAGACCCAGCCTTTCTCATTCAATTTATTATTTGTAAAAATAGATTTACATAACGCCTCAATCCCATAAATGTATATTCACTCTTTAGGTTCTAAAATATTGATGTTGTAATCTTTACATATAAAAATGCAGTCAAGTCTGTCTATCTGTCCGATTTATATAGGCCCGAAAACTACCGAACCGATCGATGTGAAAATTTGTATGTAGGGGTTTTTGGTGCCGGTAAAGGTTCCTACGATAGTTTGAGACCCCTCCTTCTTCTGGAAGGGAGGGGTCCCATACAAATGAAACATAAATTTCTGCAAAACTCAAGAACAAACCAAGCAAATGAAACCGAATTTGGCATGTGGATGTTTTAAGGGGTAACAAATATGTCCATAATAGTTGGACGCCCCTCCCTTTTCTGGAAGGGAGGGGTTTCATACAAATGAAACACAAATTTCTGCACATCTCGAGAACTAATCAACCAAATGGAACAAAATTTGGCAGGTGAATGTTTTTAGTGGTAACAAATATGTACATAATGGTTTGAAACCCGACTCCTTTTTCTATAAGGGAGGGATCCCATGAAAATCAAACACAAATTTCGCACAGCTCAAGAAGCAATCAAGAAAATACAACCAAATTTGGTATGTGAATGTTTTTAGCGCTAACAAATATGTCCATAATAGTTTGAGGCTCCTCCCCCTTCTGGTAATACATGTTTTTTCACAAATTTCTGCACATCTCGCGAACTAATCAACTAAATGGAACCATATTGGCAGGTGAATGTTTTTAGTGGTAACAAATATGTTTCATAATCGACCGCAGACAACATTTTGGATTGTGAGATGGCAACTTCCGGTTTCTGGAAAACAGCCGAAAATGGCCGATTTCCACCCAATATAATAATATCCGGATCTAGAATAATACACAGGAGCTAAAATCGACCACAGATAGCATTTTAAATTCTAAGATGGCGACTTCCGGTTTCTGGAAACAGCAGAAAATGACCAAATACCACCCAATATGAGTTTTTCTTTAACCAGTATGCCGTTTAAAATCCAGAAATTGTCTCCAAATGCCATTATGAAATCCAAAATGGCGACTTTCGGTGTAGGAAAAACAGCGTCAAATGACCAAATACCACACTATGGGTATTTCCGGAACCGTAATGATGGACTGGAGCCACATATCGACTTCAGACAACATTTTGAATTGTAAGATGGCAGCTTCCGGTTTCTGGAAAACAGCCTGAAATGGACGATTCCCATTAAATATTAGTATTTCTGGAACCAGAAAGATGCACAGAAGCTAAAAATTGATCACAGGCACAATTTTGAATTTTAAGATGGTGACTTCCGGTGTCTGGCAAACAGCCGGAAATGACCAAATATCATTCAATATGAATGTTTTCGGAACCAGAATTACGCCCAGATGACAGAAATTGATTTCACAGGCAATTTTAAAGTCCAAAATGACGACTTTCGGTTTCTGAAAAACAGTCCAAAGTGACCAAATATCACCCAATATGAGTTTTTCTTTACCCAGTATTCTAAATACCATTTTGAAATCCAAGATGGCGACTACCGGTTTGTGAAAAACAGCCTAAAATAAACAAATACTATCCAATATGAGTATCTCTGGAACCAGAATGATGCAATGAGCTAACAATTGACCTCAGGCACCATTTTGAATTGCTAGATGGCAACTTATAGGCAACAGTCGGAAATGACCGAATAATACTCAACATGGATATTTCCGTAAACGTGATGATGCATAGAAACCAAACATTGACCCTGGTCACTATTTTGAATTTGAAGACGACCACTTTTAGTTTCTGGAAAACAACTGAAAATACCTCCCAATATGGGTATTTCCGGTGTCAGATTGATGCCAGAAAGTCTGCTGATAATGACAGAATACCACCCAATATGAATATATTCAGAATTAAGGTGATGTACAGAAGCCAAAAGACGAGGATATTGTCATTTCGATAAAACCAATCATTTCAAACGATTTGTTATTTGACTTTGATCATATCCTATGGCCGATTCGTTGTGCATTTGCAGACTTCAAACAAACCGCAAGGAATCAATGAACTTGGAACGTTCAAATAGTACGACACCACATTTAAATTATGTTGAGGCCACCTATATCGATCAAAGCAGGTTTAGTTTTAAATAGTCTTTGAATTTCACTTCTTTCCATAACTTTTGAGCCACATATCAAATTGTTGTGAAGTTTGTTGTTTGTAAGTTTGAGAGATGACTCGTTCGTATGACACTAGTTATGTTCAAATAAGTCATGTAATCTTTGAGATAATAGACTTTCGTTGTTTTATTAACAATTTAATACATAACGGTTGCTAAAGTTCGATTATAATCAAATGAAATGGGAACGTGTAGGGCAGCCAAACTTTGAAACCACGTGTTCAATCATAATTCATCAGTCAACCCTTAACTAGCCCGCTCATCTGATAATAATAATCAAATCGGTTGTGTAGTTTCTGAGATAATGAAGTTTCGTGATTTCCACAAGTCGGCACATTACAAATGAAGTTACAGTTTGATTACAGTAAAATTCAATGGGGTCTTCTGAGGCAGCTAGACCATTCATTTGACACTAATTTTGTGGAAATCGGGTCAGCCATCTCTGAGAAAAGTGAGTGAGTCCAAGTAGTCTTCGGAATATGTTCCTTTGCATATCTGGATTTCACATTTTTAAACATAACAGGCAAAGTAATAGTCCGATTGCGAAACAAATCATTAGGGTCTTATGGGGCAATTAGACCTTCCATTTGACACTAATTTTATGAAAATCGGTACAGCCATCTCTGAGAAACATGAGTGAGATTAAACAGTCTTCAGAACACGTTTCTTTTCATAACTTTTGAACCACAAGTTCAATCTTTATGAAATTCAAAACTTAAGGGTTTTCTAGGTAGCCCGTTCTTTTGAGACCAATTTTGTTCAAATCGGTTGTGTAGTTTCTGAGATATTGATGTTTCATGATTTTCACATTTTAAACATAACCTCTAGACTAAAAATCCGATTACAATAAAATTCAATAGGGTCTTATAAGGCAACAAGACCTTTCATTTGCAATTATTTTATGAAAATCGGTCCAGCCATCTCTGAGAAAAGTGAGTGAGAATAAAAATCTGCACATACACACACACACACACATACACACACACACATACAGAAAATGCTCAGCTCGTCAAGCTGAGTCGAGTGATATATGCCATTCGGCCCTTTGGAGCACTTTTATACTTTCGGTTTTGCAAGTGATTGCTATACCTTTCTAGGAGAAAGGCAAAAACATATCTTCTTACAAATGAGTCGTGTTCCAAGTATTAAACCAATAGCCCAAAATGGCATTTTTTGTCTATAGAAACTTCTATGCAAAGTTCCAGCCAAATCAACAATGACAATTTGAAAAAAAACTATTAAAACTGGAACATTTTTTGTAGTACTGCTCATTTCGGTTGTTAGAGAGCCTTGGTGATCATTCCTCTTACATGGGTTTTCATCGTGGGTGTGCTCGATTTTTTCTCGTCTCTCGCGTTCCATCTTTGATAACTTTTCAACGCGTGTTCGAATCCTGACGAAATTTTCACCACTGAGCAAACAATCTTTCCTGATCAAAACTCTGTCATTAGTTTCTCGATACGACAACTAGAGGCGATGCAGTTAATAAAAGAAATCGGCCAAATACTGAATGGAACAAACCTTAGTGCACACACATACGAACATACACACACATACGAACATACACACACATACAAACATACACATACATGCATGCCTCCACGCAACATCGCATGCATTTTTTTGTGATTTTCAACACGTTTGGCTTCGTAACTTTCGAACCACATTTTTTTTAGTTCAAAGTTTTAAAGACAGCCCGTTCATATGACACAAATTTCATTCAAAGCGGTTATGTAATCTCTGACATAATTGAGATTCGTGATTTTCACTTTTTGATATGGATCATTCCATACGAAGTGTTCATACCACCTAGACGCGAATGAGTTAATAAAAGGTCGTTTGCCTTACTAAATAATAATCAATAAAAACACATCCTTACAAACCAACCTTACTTAGACACGACCATCACAGATTTTGCTCGAAGTTGGGAAAAACCCATTTTTGGTATCGATTGAAATATCTCTTGCTCTGAGGGACTCCCCTTTTTGTTGAAAATAATGCATTTTTTGGTCAAAACCTCTTTTTTCTCTTTTTTACATTTTATAGTCGTGAGACGTCTGAAAAATAGTAATAGGTGATTTTTGAAGAAAATAAACCAAAGAATCCACAAAAATATGAATTCTTATGTAAAAAATACAAACTTAGTTTTAAAAACAAAAATAATTCATCTGACAACATTTTCGGTAAAAAAATATTTTTTCTGCTTTCCTCGATTTATTTCCTTTAAAAATCCCCTAGGTGTTACGTTTATAAAATGTAAAAAAAAGAGAACAAAAAAGTTTTATACGTTATTACGTTATTTGGATACGTTATTTGGAACATACTTGGAAAACCCACGTATACAAACTGGTACGGTAAACAAGTTAGGTGTTAAGGAATTTACAAAAAATAAATCTTACCTCACTATTGATTCTACATATCGAATTTGATGCTGATCAACTCAGCAGTTTGAAAATCATTGAAGGTTGATTAAGCTAACCTCACATCCCTACTACGCCAAAGAGATAAGGAAAAATTTCAAATGACACAGTTACTTTAAATTTTTAACACAGTTACGTCACTAAAATATGCTTTATACTAAAAATCATCTGTATAAAAATTTGCACTGTTTTAAAGTCAATAAAATACAAATTACCCGCCTTGCCTACGCTTCCCCGTACTGGTGTACCCCTATGTACAAATGTTCACGATAATCGATTCAGTATTACAGACAGACAGACAGACAGACAGACAGACAGACAGACAGACAGACAGACAGACAGACAGACAGACAGACAGACAGACAGACAGACAGACAGACAGACAGACAGACAGACAGACAGACAGACAGACAGACAGACAGACAGACAGACAGACAGACAGACAGACAGACAGACAGACAGACAGACAGACAGACAGACAGACAGACAGACAGACAGACAGACAGACAGACAGACAGACAGACAGACAGACAGACAGACAGACAGACAGACAGACAGACAGACAGACAGACAGACAGACAGACAGACAGACAGACAGACAGACAGACAGACAGACAGACAGACAGACAGACAGACAGACAGACAGACAGACAGACAGACAGACAGACAGACAGACAGACAGACAGACAGACAGACAGACAGACAGACAGACAGACAGACAGACAGACAGACAGACAGACAGACAGACAGACAGACAGACAGACAGACAGACAGACAGACAGACAGACAGACAGACAGACAGACAGACAGACAGACAGACAGACAGACAGACAGACAGACAGACAGACAGACAGACAGACAGACAGACAGACAGACAGACAGACAGACAGACAGACAGACAGACAGACAGACAGACAGACAGACAGACAGACAGACAGACAGACAGACAGACAGACAGACAGACAGACAGACAGACAGACAGACAGACAGACAGACAGACAGACAGACAGACAGACAGACAGACAGACAGACAGACAGACAGACAGACAGACAGACAGACAGACAGACAGACAGACAGACAGACAGACAGACAGACAGACAGACAGACAGACAGACAGACAGACAGACAGACAGACAGACAGACAGACAGACAGACAGACAGACAGACAGACAGACAGACAGACAGACAGACAGACAGACAGACAGACAGACAGACAGACAGACAGACAGACAGACAGACAGACAGACAGACAGACAGACAGACAGACAGACAGACAGACAGACAGACAGACAGACAGACAGACAGACAGACAGACAGACAGACAGACAGACAGACAGACAGACAGACAGACAGACAGACAGACAGACAGACAGACAGACAGACAGACAGACAGACAGACAGACAGACAGACAGACAGACAGACAGACAGACAGACAGACAGACAGACAGACAGACAGACAGACAGACAGACAGACAGACAGACAGACAGACAGACAGACAGACAGACAGACAGACAGACAGACAGACAGACAGACAGACAGACAGACAGACAGACAGACAGACAGACAGACAGACAGACAGACAGACAGACAGACAGACAGACAGACAGACAGACAGACAGACAGACAGACAGACAGACAGACAGACAGACAGACAGACAGACAGACAGACAGACAGACAGACAGACAGACAGACAGACAGACAGACAGACAGACAGACAGACAGACAGACAGACAGACAGACAGACAGACAGACAGACAGACAGACAGACAGACAGACAGACAGACAGACAGACAGACAGACAGACAGACAGACAGACAGACAGACAGACAGACAGACAGACAGACAGACAGACAGACAGACAGACAGACAGACAGACAGACAGACAGACAGACAGACAGACAGACAGACAGACAGACAGACAGACAGACAGACAGACAGACAGACAGACAGACAGACAGACAGACAGACAGACAGACAGACAGACAGACAGACAGACAGACAGACAGACAGACAGACAGACAGACAGACAGACAGACAGACAGACAGACAGACAGACAGACAGACAGACAGACAGACAGACAGACAGACAGACAGACAGACAGACAGACAGACAGACAGACAGACAGACAGACAGACAGACAGACAGACAGACAGACAGACAGACAGACAGACAGACAGACAGACAGACAGACAGACAGACAGACAGACAGACAGACAGACAGACAGACAGACAGACAGACAGACAGACAGACAGACAGACAGACAGACAGACAGACAGACAGACAGACAGACAGACAGACAGACAGACAGACAGACAGACAGACAGACAGACAGACAGACAGACAGACAGACAGACAGACAGACAGACAGACAGACAGACAGACAGACAGACAGACAGACAGACAGACAGACAGACAGACAGACAGACAGACAGACAGACAGACAGACAGACAGACAGACAGACAGACAGACAGACAGACAGACAGACAGACAGACAGACAGACAGACAGACAGACAGACAGACAGACAGACAGACAGACAGACAGACAGACAGACAGACAGACAGACAGACAGACAGACAGACAGACAGACAGACAGACAGACAGACAGACAGACAGACAGACAGACAGACAGACAGACAGACAGACAGACAGACAGACAGACAGACAGACAGACAGACAGACAGACAGACAGACAGACAGACAGACAGACAGACAGACAGACAGACAGACAGACAGACAGACAGACAGACAGACAGACAGACAGACAGACAGACAGACAGACAGACAGACAGACAGACAGACAGACAGACAGACAGACAGACAGACAGACAGACAGACAGACAGACAGACAGACAGACAGACAGACAGACAGACAGACAGACAGACAGACAGACAGACAGACAGACAGACAGACAGACAGACAGACAGACAGACAGACAGACAGACAGACAGACAGACAGACAGACAGACAGACAGACAGACAGACAGACAGACAGACAGACAGACAGACAGACAGACAGACAGACAGACAGACAGACAGACAGACAGACAGACAGACAGACATGTTACATATAATAAAGCGGTTATCAAAAAATTATCAAAAATTGGGATGACCCAAATTTTCGATGAAATCAAGTATCCAACTATTTTATTTTTGTAGATAGAAGGAAAGTTGTTCTACAATATTATTGTTTCGTAAATTTTTTTTTTTTATTCTCGCTTATTTTCCGTCGGTCTAGTTCCGTCACTGTTGTGGTCAATCACCGACGCCCAGGGAGGCGACTCCACACCCAGGACCCTAACTCACGACCCGTTTATTAACGGACCGGCGCCAACGGCTTTACTTCCTCATGCGATGGAAGGCGTGATCCCAGAGATTTTTTGCCTCAGAAAATCTCCCGGTGTCGGCTAGGATTGAATCTAGACCAGTTTGGGTTGGTTGTGAGTGGATCACGCCACCTCACAACCATCGACACCTATGTCAGCGGTGGGATTCGAGCCCAGGCGTCGAGCGTGGTTGGCGGAGACGTTACCAACCACACTAGGCCTCCGCTTTCGTTAATATTAAGAAATTTTGTACACAAAAGTTATTCTCTATCTTTAAAAACAACTGTTTTATATTAAAAAAACACATTTTGCATTCTAACTTTTGACGTGGGACTACGTCTTTGTTTTCTATACTGGTATGCATTCTGTAAAATTGGAAATGAAACTGGAAAATGTTGCGTCAGATTTCAAACGATAATAACAGCATAACCACATGCTGGATAACAATAACCAATATGTTGTTGGATAGAAAAAATGTTGAACAATTTTATAATACGCTAGTTATCATTATTTTTTTTCATTGCAAAGCGGTAAAAATCGATAAAAAGTGTCAAGGACAAATTTTCGCGAACAATGACCCAATTACATGCGAGCACTTCTAACACAGATGACATGAATAGACACCAACCATTCCCATTCCCATTGTGATATTCTCTGTATGAATTTCAAAAAAAAAAAAAATGACAGAGTCTCCCCGTCCCAAAAGGTCAATTAATGTTTGCTTTCATGAATCTAGACTAATTTGATGTCTCGAAGGTAAAGGTTTTTCGAAGAGTTTGAAACAATCCCCATCCTTGAACAATTTCTAAACTTGCTTTCAGAACCTAATAAAAACTGATGTCTTGAAGGAAACATGCTGGTAAAAGCAACAGTACCGTAGAGTATATGTGGAGCAGAGCGCCGCTAGTTTCTCGTCGTCTATCATTGCAGCAGGCACGACTGCTGTTGAAAGTTTATATCATGAATATGATTACCATAAAAACCAAAAATTACTCAACAAGAATTGAACATGTTTGCAATGGTTATAAGTTATTTTTATTTATTTTTTATCTTCGATATTCACTAAATAGTCGTGACTGACATAATATCGAACGAGTAAGTTTCTAAAAATTCTAATTTATAGAAGAGTAAGAGCCGGCGAGTGCTTGTGAATTTTTTTTCAATTTACCAGGATCTATTTAAAATCTTTTTTCTAGCATTTCAACATTGTTGGATATTTTTTCATTTTTAACAAATAAAATAATATTCTTATATTAGCTGTCTCCGTAGTACAGTGAAACAAACTTGTGCAGCAAAAAACAAAAATGAATCTTTTTAAACTTTAACTTTGTTCTAATTGTTAAATTGTTTGCACAAAAAAACACTACAGGCACAACATAACCAAGTGAAAATGAAGTTCTTTCGAGTGTAATTAAATATAATTCTGAAAAAATTAAGGGAAGGCTGAGAATTAAAATACGTAAATCACTGAGCAAACGAATTTATTGTGTCTGTTATTACAGTAATTACAACGTTAGTCCCACGTCACCATTTCATACAACCCTAGGGCTGTATACCTTGTAGTATTTTATTTCCATTTTTACTTTGAAACTGTATTTAAACGACTTCTAGGGCTTTTTCAGAGAAACAGTTTGCAATACTGATATCGTAAATATCTCAATTTTACTCAAAGCTTTTGATGTTTTCAATCAAAAACTATACTTTTTCCATTTGTTTGTCATTCTTTTTAGGGCAAATATAAAAAATATCTCTTGGTCTCAATTGAAAGGGCACACATGACTCTATAAATGAAGAAATTTTCAAAAATATGTTGTCATGAAAATATTTTGGTCCATCTACTTCTATGGAAATCCTCCACATTGCTAAGTTAACTTTTTCGCCTAAGAAGGTATCGTTAGAATATTCTTTCAGAACACTATTGGGCTCCGTTAAGAAAACGATAACAAAACAGAGTATTTAGTGTTGTCAAATATAAGAAGAATAGAAGAAGCATATGCTATGTTCTGATCAAATTAGGTGAATCGGTCATGATAGAGGATTTGGGATGCGTTCGAAGGTTTATTCGAAAATAACATGTCGCCTTGAATAAAAAAAAGCAAAATGATGAATTTCAATCCTAAATCAGCATTTTATTTTACTGTACCACAGGGTAGTTTTGGAATTCGAATCATGGATGAAGTCATACATTGAACAAAATATGACAAATCATGGCATTTATTCAATCATCACCTTAGTTCAGAGGAACTAAATTTGGATTAAATATTCATTTTCTGTAGAATTACGGCGGCGCGTACTAATTACGATTGAATTCGTGGCCGGTTTCACCATAAATATTTCACGGCATGTGTTTTTACATATATCAGTTATATATATATATATCAGTTAAAATTTCAAAGCCATTCTATGACATTCAAATCGGCCTGTTGAAAACATCTGGTTCTGAGATGGAGTGCATATGAAGTTTTGATGACTGCAATAAACCTGGGCCAACTAGCCATGTCACATGTATATAGCTGTTGTTATTAGGTTGTTATAGCCGCGTGGTCGGCATTGAAGGTTTTATGTTTTGGTTGTAGCCAGCATTAAAAAATTAAGACATAATCTATTTAGTTAGTTGGGTTGTTATTCACCTCAATATTTGAAAAGAGAGAATACACAGAAGCATTCTGCGCACTGCTGAGATAATATAACAGAAACCATTTGAGTTTTCTCGTAGAAGAATGTGATGTGCAGTGGCACTGCTCTTTGCTTACCCTATGTTTGCGTTGAATTGATTTTAGAGTTGTATGACAATTGTGTATCTGTACATGAGCATTCTTTTTTTTGTACCAAAACTCTATTGAATATTTTTTCTATTTAATGAACAAATAAGAATTTATTAGGAGCTGCGAAAAATATTGGCGATTTGGAATTGTAACTATGAAAAATGGTTGCACAGTTACAAGTTAAATATTTAACTCGCTTTAAGATTCAATTGATGATTATGCCGATTTAGATCTAACAAGCTACTGTGGAAATATCATTTAAGAAATTTGAATTTTTTCAGAAATTAGTTTTTGTTAGCGCAAGCTGTATGAAAGTTGACCGTTCCTTCAGCGATCAATTGAAAAATCATCTATGCATGCTCTCTAATGCAGAAAATTATAATTTGATTATTCAAATATTACACTTTTGAAAATCTCGACTTCTGATTGGTCGCTTAATGCCTTTTTTCCCTAGCATAGTCGACAGAATTAAATACCTAGTAATTCGGGAAGATACCAGCAGCGTCAGTGGTAGGAGCAGCGGCATTACGGCAATTTAGTGGCGGCGGCTTTTGCACACAATACTTGTGAATTTTTTAAGTATTTTCATCATTTCTGCGTGTCTGCTTCGTTTGAGTTTTTCAAGTTTATTTCGGATGCTTGACGAATATCGAAGCAAATATTTCAAAGTTAAAACAATAAGTACTGATCATAAATAATTGCTTATCTCCTTTTCAATGAAGTAGTCCAAATAAACTTAACTTGAGGCATGCATTCTGATAGAGATTTTGATGGTACTTGAAAGGCTAATGATTGATACGAAATGTATTTGATACAAATTCACTGGTCGATAAAATGAAAAAAAGGCATTCCATACCAAAACACGTCAGCTTACGTGAGAGTGTGTATAAAAATTACTCGTTGCTTCAATGTTATGTTTACGAGGAAACTCATCTAAGTCTTCAAAAAAAAACGGTAATGGCTAGGGACAGCAAAATTCCCAGGAATGGTTGAATAGCTATAATCTTTCATTTTTTCCGGTTTAAGCGTTTGGAGTGTGTTGACCAGTGTTATGTACGATAAAGTAATTATTCAAAACCGTTATGTGATATTTACACATCCTTGTGAAACTAAAAACTAAAAATCCACTATTTCACACAGGTGAACACTTTCCTAACTCGCTCGATCAAAAGTTATGCATACTGCCACTGTCGACTTTACCAACATACCATAGGTTACCGGAAGCGTCAAACTCTGCACGGTTTGCTCGTTCGGTGGTGTTGCCAAACCACGGGCCATTGCGCTGTCCGTGCCGCGCGAAGGCGATTGTGATTAAACTGTTGTAAAGTTCGTCTTCATCACCATCAAAGTGCCGTCACCAACCGCATCATCAGTTCCGCGCAAACAGTTCGATGTACGAGTTTTGGGAAATGATTTATGAGCCACAACCGAAGCGACACAGTGGCAAAGTTTTCCAGCAGCTTCGGTGGCTTGCTTGGGTTGTTGCTGATGCAGTTGTTGACTTCATCTGAGCCAGGATGGCGGTCCAGCCAGACGTTGCAAAAGGGCCCGTAATCGCTTCCCAATTTTCTTCGGCGAGGCTTTGCACTGTCTGTTTGCCAGGGAGACGTAACTTTACCACAGTGATGATGGAAAAGCACCCTACTCTGGTGTTGAGTAGTTATGGGGTGTTATTCAGATTTTCCCGAACGGGTCGAGTAAGTTATGCTAGTTGGCAGTAGCCTTTTCTGACACCTCATTTATCATTGTCGTGGCGGTTAACTCAATTCGTTGAAATGGTATGCTGATGTTTTGACGTTCTATTTTGGGAAGGGCAAAGGGGGAAAATGCAGGCAATGCAAAATGAGTCAATTACGTTAATTAGATGTTGCATTCTAAGTGAATCAAAATTCACAACTGACAATTTCCATTTTCCAGTTTGCTTGAATGCTTGCGGTAAACCAACCAGAATGTGGTCCTAACGTCTGATAAAAGCAAAGGCAGAAATGGGGTTTCCTCTGCTAACAGCTCGGGTGGTAAGGATGCAGACTCCGAAAATTGTTGATAGCGAGAAAGTAATACTGCCAGAAACAGCTTTTACAATAGCATTAATTTTCTTTCGGAAATCTGTAAGTTTTCACTTTTCCACATTTAGAGACAACGGTTTACTGCGGGGTTCACCCACAATAAATGGGATACATGGGAACGGGTTTACATCCTGTGATGATTTGGAACAGATATTTTCCTTTCGCATTATTACGTACTTGCAATGGAAAACTTTGTTTAGATGCAAATTTTATTTGCGTGCTACAATATTGCGTCGCAAGTTTGGAACTAGCAAATCAAAAATTGTGTGTCAACTTGTAAATTTCTCAGCTCAAAATAGTAGTTATTTTAACAAGTACTTACAAGATCGAGGGTCGCTCCAAATGCTAGTATAACAAGTCGTGTGTAAATAATCCGTTTACTGGTACGGTTTTTCTACAGACCATAACAGTTGTGGGTGAATTCCCACAAGGGAGCAATGACGATAAAAAGCACGATTATGGTTTGCGATGGCCGTTTTCCTTCTGCTGCAGTTTATGATTATGTTCGGTTTCAAATGGCGCGTGTTTCGCACCACAATCGCGCGGTGTGCATTCTTTCCGGCTGTCCGTCCAGCAGTGCAGTGCGCTCTAGTTTTTTTTTATTGTGTACAACAGCAGCGTTTTGTTCCATTGCATAACATTTTCCCGCTTGAGGTCCCATTCTCACGGTAAACTGATTGTTTCCTTTCTTGCTCTTCTTTTTCTTTTTCGTTTCAGCACATTGTCATCGGCCTCGGCAAGGTGGAATTGATAAAGTCGCCAGGAAGAAATTAATTCTGGCTAGCGTGCTGTGCGTTGTTTTCATGATAGCCGAGATAATAGGTACACTAATTTCCCCGACAGTATCATGACATCCGGTTCTAATTGATGGTCCCGTTAGAGAATAATGCATTTCCCCGTTTGCGAAATTGCACCTCAGAACAAGTAATAGATTTATGTGAAATTCAACTCTGTATCAAGTTTTACTCAAGTTTTACCACGATATTTAAGCGCGTTTGAATAATTAGGAAAAATGTAAAGTTGTAGAAATTAGACCATAATTAGAAAAGGGTACAACTTTACCCTTACACCTTACACCACCGCAGTAAATGAACGATTCGGTTCGGCAAAAGCCATAATGAAATACGATTTGAATTGTAGATTTGTAACGTTTGTGTTCGCGCGAGTTTTTGAGTTATTTCAAACGCAATTAGGTAGAGGTACTAAGGAGTTTGCATCAGCACTGTAGTAGTTATAACAACCATCTGCGTTTCGTCATTATATTCATTTCATTGTAAAAAGTTCCACCTCGTTGCACTTTCCAGGAGGCATCTATTCCAACAGTCTGGCAATAGCAACGGACGCGGCGCATCTATTAGCCGACCTGGCTAGCTTCATGATTTCGCTGTTCGCGCTGTGGATCGCCGCGAGACCGTCCACCAAGAGGTAAGAGCAAAGATAAATGGCTCATCCACTTCCCAGCTTGTCATTCAGCTCGGCCTTATTGTTGCCGGTGGGTGAGTCACGTTCTCGTTATCACCCACCACGACGGCGGTGGCGGGTGGCCGCTAATGAAATCCTTTTCGAGCACGGCACGAAGGCGTATTTCTGCTGAAAAGCGCGGAAGTGGGATGAAATGATTGTTATTAAATTGTAATGGATTTGGTCTGAAGTGCTTAGTCGGTTCTTGTTGACTTTGTTGTGGAGGGAGCAAAAAAAAAGCGTTATGTCTACGGGTCCGCATAAAACCAGGCATTGAAGGACTTCATCGTGTTTATCTCATTATGGTTTCTTCGCAGCCGGCTATTTTCTTGAGTAGTAAAATGTACGTAGTTATGACTTTTTTATTACGAGTTTTTATGGAATATAATCGACATGATCTTGTTTGTACAGATAAGTATTCATGATGTGATGAATTTTTTGTACAGTTTTTATTTGTTTTACCGGAAAGTGCTTGAATATGTCATTAGTATGACTGGGTTTGGGATGATCTCAATTGGGAATTGGGAAGGTGAATTGGGATGATCTCAATTAAATTTAAATTTCTTTCTTTGAGCTTAGTATTTTTAAAACTTCAATGCTATTAATAATATTATGTTTTCGTTTGGTATTATTGATGAAAATAGCATACAAAAGCAAGCAGGTGTTTTAGCATTATATTATATATTGTCTTTTAAAAAAAGTCCCTATGCAAATTTCAGCTAGATCGGGCATCAGGGCCATGTGCCGTCAAAATTTTCTATTCTTTGACTTAGAGATATCTTAGAGATGCATAAAACGCCGAGATCTAATGTTATCTGAAATTGTATTTTACTTCTCACTATACTTAGTAGTAAACTTCTCCAAATTAAAATGAAAAATAGAATCGTTTATTCAGACGTTCATTTCTTTTAAAGTTGGCATTGATATTTAGCTCAAAGAGGTGGCGCTGGATGCTTGAAATTGGCCGAAATGAATTTATTTTCGTCTGTTTGAGGACCGGAATAGCGCAAAGGATTTTTGCGGACCGAACGCACCGATATTTCCTCGTACCATCATACATGGAATGCAACCGACAGAGTCAGACAATACACACGCTACAACTCTAAATTAACCGTGAATTCATCGATGAAGGTTTGTGATCAGACAACGCTTTCCCCAGCTAAATCAGATTTCCTCGGTACAATCGACTTGACGAATTCCACTGACGACCAACTTGTGTTTTTAGGATCCCGGGACGCACCGAATTGAGTAATATGGAAGCCCCTGACCCGGTCACCACAGTCGTGCCTCTGCAATCTGCGCTTATCATCCGTCCCGGTCCTGTGTTTGAGTATGGGGAAGGGGTCTTCCAGCTTGCTAGCATCGGCAAGTATTTTACTGATTTTAATGATACAACACCTGATATTCCCGCACCTCCTAGTCATCCATCGAGAAACCAACCCCTTATCGAGACTAATCCAGGGCTACGGATTTTTTACCAAAACGTCCGCGGTCTCCGGACAAAAAAAAAAACAACTTTTTCCTGGCCATTACTAAGTGTGAGTATAACGTCATTGTTTTGACTGAAACGTGGCTAGACGACAACATTCGCTCAGTGCAGCTTTTTGGCAACGTCTTCACCGATTATTGTTGCGATCATAATCGAAAAAATTGCATTGAGACGCGTGGTGGAGGAGTTTTGATTGCTGTCTCCAACCGCTCTTGTAGCTATATTGACCCTGCTCTCGTTTGTGATACACTCGAACAGCTGTGGATTATAGTCTAAATGCCGCTTCACAAAGTCAGTTTCGGTGTTACCTATTTGCCTCCTGACCGCAAAGCTGATGTTACGACCGTTGAAAATCATGTCCAATCCATTGGATCTGTTTTGTCTTCTTTAAATAATTACAGGCCAGTCATTGAATATATCCAATCGCAAATCTCAGCTTGGAGTTCTGCCTTGTTGGATAGATTCAGCCTACACCAAGTGGTGTATCGCAAATGAATTATGTGACTAATAGTAATGACCGTTTACTAGATTTGGCTCTGACTAATAATGATACTCTGTGTAAACTTTCTTTGGCAGATGAGCCGTTATTACCCCCAGACTCCAACCACCCTGCGCTGGCTATCACTGTCCAGCAAATGTTAGCCGTTCAATTCGAGGATTGTGCAACCAACCAAAGTTTAGATTTCCGTAGAGCCGACTTCGACACTTTGAGCACTTTGATCTCTCAAATTGATTGGCAGTTTTTGGAAAGCGGACCTTCCATCGATGATGCAATCAGTTATTTTAACGACACGGTCAAGAACACACTCGTTCACTGTGTCCCTCCGACAGCGGTCGTCGGCACTGCGAAAGTTTTGCAAAATGCGAACCCGTCAATGAAACAGGAATTCAATCTTGCTAGTAATTCTTATCGAATTTATAATCGCTACCTGTCGATATACTGTGCGCATGCAGAACAGTCTAAGACGAAATCCACGGCGTTTTTGGTCGTTCGTCAACAGCAAGAGAAAAGAAAAAGGCCTACCAAAAAATATGTTTTTGGGTGATTGTCAAGCTAACACGGCATCTGAGAAGTGCGTCTTATTTGTTCAACACTTTCAACAGATTTTTCGTAGCTCTACGGCTACAGCTGCAGAGATTGGCTCAGCTTTAGATGATATCCCCAAAGACGTCAATGACTTTGGCTGATTCATAATAACTAACCGCCAAGTGGAAGCTGCAATCGACAAACTGAATCTCTCTTACGTTCCTGGGCCTGATGGCATTCCATCTTACGTCCTGAAAAAATGTAAAACTGTGTTCGTACGTCCAATAAACTTGCTATTTAACTTGTCGCTTCGACGATGTGTTTTCCCTACCAGGTGGAAATTATCGATTATGTTCCCTGAGCACAAAAAAGGTGACAAACGCAATGCGCAGAACTACAGAGGTATAACTTCTCTCTGCGCTTGCTCAAAAGTATTTGAGATAATCATTTATGATGCACTTTTCGTTAGCTGCAAGCAATAAATCACGATAAATCAGCACGGTTGTTATCCAAAACGCTCTACTGCTATCAACCTCGTGCAATTCACTGCAATATGCTTACAAAATATGACCGAAGGCTCCCAAATCGATGCGGTTTATACTGATTTGAAAGCTGCATTTGACTGTGTTGACCATGGTATCCTGCTCGCTAAGATGAAGAAACTTGGATTTGGTTAATCGCACACTTTACATAAAGGTTGGATCACAGCATTCTTCTCATTTTTCGAATGTATCAGGCGTTCCGGAGGGCAGTAATTTAGGACCACTGCTCTTTGCATTGTGTATAAATGACGCATCACTGATATTGCCAGACAAATGCCGTATGTTTTTTGCAGATGATGTTAAGTTGTACAAGATAATACGAACAGTCTACAGTGTACTGTCTCGAACTCCAGCGACTAGTCGACCTTTTTCTCAAGTGGTTTTCCAAAAATCATTTGACGGTTAGTATTCAGAAATGTTGTGTGATTTCGTTCCATAGGAAAAATAATCCGAAAACGTTCTGCTATACAATGGTTGGCCAAACTCTGACAAGAGTTTACCAGATTCGAGATTTGGGGGTAACGTTGGATGCAGCTCTGTCCTTCAGGCCACACTACAATGAGATTATAGCTAAGGCGAATCGACAACTTGGTTTTATTTTCAAGATAGCTGCGGAATTTCATGATCCTCTGTGCCTTTGATTATTACACTATTCCTTGGTGCGATCTGTTCTGGAAACTAATTCCGTAGTGTGGTGTCCATATAACGCAAACTGAATTGCTAGAATTGAATCGGTGCAACGGAAATTTGTACGATACGCCCTTGTTTTCTTCCGTGGCGTGATCGGCAGCAGCTACCGGCATATTCTGTTCGCTGCCAGCTTTTAGGTATGGAAACACTGCAACAAAGACGTTTCGATTCACAGATTTTATTTGTGTTCAAAATTTTAACTGGTGTAACCGATGCCCCGAGAATTTTAGAGCAGTTACATCTGTATGCTCCGGATGGGCCATTACGACCATGAAACTTCCTTTCGCTACCGCATCGTTCTGCGTCATATGGGCAACACGATCCCATCCGTTCTATGTCAGCTAGCTTCAACGTTGTAGCAGATCTAGCCGACTTCAACATCTCGGTAGTAACGTTCAAGCAAATTCTCCGTAGACGACAAGCTTAAATGTTTCCGAAGTGTACTTTATTGTCTGTAAACATTAATTAGTAATAAGTAGTTGTGATGATGATGAAAGTGCCAAATTTTATGATTGTCCAATCCCCCCCAGCAGTTTCGGTTTTCTTTTACGATAGGATCGTAATCACTTTGGTCTGACTAATCAAATTTCCTAACCAGCTTGAAAAAATCTGCGCTAAAGTGTCACTTATAACGATCAACAGAGATGTTGTTTATATTCATAGATGCTCGCTAACTTTTTTTTTTTTTTTTAAGGGGGGATTTGTTAGTAGCTTAAGTATTTATGATAAATATTAGTAAATAATGAGTATGTGTGTCCAATCACAAATGGTGACTTCTCAACATTGTTAGAAATTTGTAATTTTAATTGTTAGGATTTGTTTGCTTTCGCAATTAGGACTTATCATTCGTAGAGATTTAAACCTACTTGTCAGAAAAGGGGAAGTAAACTTACAACTAACTTAATTGCTAACTTATTGGCTATAAAGAGAGCTTATCGTAGCAATTGAGGATTGCAATGATTTTTGTCAAAAATTGTTAATAATTTTATTTGACATAGCTTCTAATGGTTCAACACCAGTAAGTCTATGTAATTCGAGTGTACCAAACCAAGGAGGACGCTTCAAAATCATTTTCAGAATTTTATTCTGAATCCTTTGGAGCGTTTTCTTCCTTGTTGAACAGCAACTTGACCAGATCGGTACAGCATAAAGCATTGCTGGTCTAAAAATTTGTTTGTAAATCAAAAGTTTGTTCTTTAAACAAAGTTTAGAATTCCTGTTAATGAGAGGATATAAACATCTCGTATATTTGATGCACTTGGCTTGTATACTCTCAATGTGCTCTTTGAAAATAAGTTTTTTATCATAAATTAGTCCCAAGTACTTAACCTTGTCGGACCAACTTAAAATAACCCCATTCATCTTGACAACGTGATTATTGTTTGGCTTGAGGAAAGAAGCCCTAGGCTTATGCGGAAAAATTATCATTTGAGTTTTAGAAGCATTGGGAGAGATTTTCCACTTTTGCAAGTAGGAAGAAAAAATATCTAAACTTTTCTGCAATCGACTGCATATGACACGAAGACTTTTTCATTTCACGGAAATGCTTGTGTCATCGCAGAACAATGACTTTGTGCATCCTGGAGGCAAATCAGGAAGATCTGAAGTGAATATGTTGTACAGGACTGGACCCAAGACTGAACCTTGAGGTACACCTGCTCTGACAGGAAATCTATCAGATTTTGAATTCTGATAGACAACCTGCAGAGTTCGATCAGTAAGATAATTTTTTAAAATTTTGATTAGGAAAATTGGAAAATTAAAAGTTTGCAATTTCGCAATCAAACCTTTATGCCAAACACTCCAGAGCAGCTCCAGTGGAATAACCTTCAGATTTGTTAGCTCGTATCATATTAGTAACTCTGAGCAATTGATGAGTTGTGGAATGCCCATGGCGAAATCCAAACTGTTCATTTGCAAAAATTGAATTTTCGTTGATGTGTGACATCATTCTGTTAAGAATAATTCTCTCAAACAGTTTACTTATTGAAGAAAGCAAACTGATTGGTCGATAACTTAAAACTTCAGCTGGGTTCTTATCCGGTTTTAAAATGGGAGTAACTTTTGCATTTTTCCATAATTTGGGAAAATATGCAATTTTGAAGCAGCAATTGAAAATTTTCACTAAAAATTCCATTGTGCTCTCAGGGAGATGTTTGATTAGTCTATTAAAGATTCCATCGTCACCAGGTGCTTTCATATTTTTGAATTTTTTAATAATTGATTTAATCTCATTCAAGTTAGTTTCAATTATTTCTGCAGGTAAAAAATTCTGGGAAGAAATTAAATCAAATTGACGTGTGACTTCATTTTCAATTGGACTCACAAAATTCAAATTTGAGTTATGAACACTCTCAAACTGCTGAGCAAGTCTTTGAGCCTTTTGTTCTTTGGATACAAGAAAACGTTCACCATCTTTTAAAACTGGAATAGGCTTTGAAGGTTTTTTAAGAATCTTCGACAGCTTCCAAAATGGTTTTGAATATGGTTTCAATTTTTCAACTTTAGTCTCAAAATTTTGATTTCTCAGAAGAGTAAATCCATGCTTAATCTCTTTCTGTAAATCTTTATAAATAGTTTTAAAAACAGGGTCACGAGAACGTTGATATTGACGTCTGCGGACATTTTTCAAACGAATTAGAAGTTGAAGATTTTCGTCAATTATTGATGAATCAAATTTCACTTGAGCCTTTGGAACAGAATAATTCCTGGCATCAACAATTGCACATTTTAATGTTTCCAAAGCGGAATCAATATTCACTTCGTTTTGCAAATCAAGCTCATTATTGAAATTTCTCTCAATATGAGTTTTGTAACTTTCCCAATTAGCCTTGTTATAATTAAAAACAGAGCTCATAGGGTTTAAAACTGATTCATGGGATAAAGAAAAAGTTATTGGAAGATGGTCAGAATCAAAGTCAGCATGTGTGATCAAATCACTACATACATGACTTTGATCTGTAAGCACCAAATCAATTGTTGAAGGGTTTCTTACAGAAGAAAAGCATGTAGGACTATTCGGAGACAAAATAGAATAGTATCCTGAAGAACAATCATGGAATAAAATTTTGCCATTGGAATTACTTTGAGAATTATTCCATGAACGATGTTTAGCGTTAAAATCGCCGATTATGAAAAATTTCGAACGATTTCTGGTGAGTTTTTGTAAATCACCTTTAAAATAATTTTTGAGCTCGCGTGTGCATTGAAATGGTAAATATGCTGCGGCAATAAATAAAATCCCAAGTTCACTTTGAACTTCAATTCCCAAAGTTTCAATAACTTTCGTCTCAAGATGGGGAAGAGCACGATGCTTGATTCGGCGATGAATAACAATTGCAACTCCACCGCCGGAACCCTGAATCCTATCATATCTATGAACCACGTAATTGGGATCATATTTTAATTTTATGTTGGGTTTCAAAAATGTTTCAGTAATAATTGCAATATGCACATTATTTACTGTTAAAAAATTAAAAAGCTCATTCTCATTGGCCTTCAATGTGCGAGCATTCCAATTTAATATTTTAATTGTTTTATTTAAAATCATTGCTAAATTTTAAATTAGAAACAATTTTAATAGTAAAATTTGTGCCTATTTGAATGGCTTCAAACATTGATTTTGCCTGCAACATGGCGTTCATAAGATCGAACATTGCCTGTTGCAAAAAAGAAAGTTTACCTGCCGTAATAGGCCCCAGGCAGTTGACATTAGAAAAAATATTTTCGGCAGCAATATTAGCTGGAGTAACAGGTGTACAATTATTTTCTAGCGTGTTTTGCTTACCCATATTAACGGTCATTTTCGAACTACCAACACTAGGCGGTATAATGTTCGAACTACCTGTAACCTGTGCATAAGTTAAACGGGTATGCAAAGGAGTAGGTAAACTATGCGTCACTGGTACGCTTGGAGAATTTTGTTTTGAAGTTGGTTTTAATTGAGAAATTGAATTTTGTTTACCTTGCCTTGCCTTAACAATTGCTAAACGGACTGGGCATTGATGAAAATTTGACATATGGTTGCCGTTACAATTCGCACAGCGAAAATTTTTACTCTCTTTCACAGGACATGTGTCCTTTTTGTGAGAAGAGTCTCCACAATTAATACATTTTTGGTCCATGTTACAGAATTTGGAACCATGGCCATAACGTTGGCAAGTACGGCATTGGGTGATATGCTTTTCACCTCCGCCATACTTCCTATAAATTTCCCGCTTTACACGCACATTATACAAAGCATGTGCTTTTTCAAAAAATTTTAAGTTGTTAACCTCATTGCGGTTAAAATGAATTAAATAATTAACAAGGGAAATTCCAGTTCTCTGACTGTTTTCGCCTCGTGATTTTTGTTTCATTAGAATTACTTGGGTAGGGGCTATGCCAAGTAATTCTGTTAAAGTAAGTTTGATCTCATCAACGGTTTGATCGTTGGTGAGACCTTTCAAGACAACCTTGAACGGCTTGGCGTTCTTGGTGTCATATGTAAAAAATTTGTACATCTTGTCAGTTAAATACTGAACAAGACGATCACGACCCTTTACTGAGTCGGCTAATAAGCGGCATTCACCTCTACGGCCAATTTGATAGGTAACTTTAACGTCAGAAACAAACGTTGAAAGTTCCTTTTTGAATATATTAAATTCAGAAGAAATAGTTACCACAATTGGTGGAACTTTCTCCTTTTTTAAAGATTTTATATTTTGTATAGTTTCATTATTAATAACTTCCATTTCACCAGCTTCTTGCTCAGGCAAAATATCAAAAGGATTGTCACTACAGACACTCGAAGTGTCAGAAAGAGATGCCTCTCTTTTCCTCCCCGCAGCGATGCGAGGTTTCTTTTTCCGTCCAGCCATTTCAGGTGATACGAAAAAAGTTGAAACAAATGTTAAATTCAAAAGTAGGTAGTCTTGAGAAAGACTGATGGGAAATAACTTCCAGGTAATCTTTAAAAGACACACTGACATAACACAAACTTTGAAGCTATAGGCAGTCAAAGACCAGTCCACAAGCAACCAAAAAAACGTCTGATCTGTAGGACAGTTCAAGACGCACTGAGTAATAAGTAGTTTATTTCATCATTAAGATCACCAATATATCAGATAATTCAGGACCAACAATAAACAACAACAATAAACAGAGTGGCTGTTAAGTTTCCTTAGTTCAATTACCGAATATTCACAGTAGTGTTAGGACCATTGTGTACCCCGACGGTGTAAGCGCCGACGGCAAATTGCTCCGAGCCCTTCCAACTGGCAGCTGCTTGACAGCGAGAAGGGAGCATAGCCTTTGAAATAGTATAGAGATAGACTTTGGAATGGTAGAGTAATTAATACTAACAAGTGTACAGAACAAATAGGATTTGGCAACGGGGAAATATGAGTGACCGAAGAAATGTACCAATAGACTATAATCGTAGTTGCATGAAGGAAAAAGATGAGCATGAGCATGATTGACCGCCCGCGGTTGCTAATCCGTTATTGCCAGATCAGCTGTGATTACACAGAGAACCAACAGAAGATGTTTGGGATCAACATTCATCCTCAATGTGTAAAAACTGGTGACCTCAGTCTTTCTATTAGGCAATACCAGCGCCGGCCGCATCCGAATGCAGGTCAAAGAAGGAGTGTGTATTGGAATATGTTGACGTGATACTCGCTTTATTGGAAGCCGAGAACACCTCTGCACTTCCACGAGAAATCACTGGGATTTTGGAAATAGGGGCAGGGTTTGCAGCAGGGTTCGTTTTGGTAAACGATGCACTGAATTCGAGTGGCTTATGACTAATATCGCGCCTACGAGTTAATAATATTCACCGTGAAATTCATAACGCGGTCCGAGCTTATTCTGTTTGATGATGTAACACTGCAAAAATGAAGCGCACGCGAGTACATCGGACCTAAATTAAGACGGACGGACGGAAATCTCCTTATGAAGTCATTATTCAACTACCGAAACGTATCCTCCATTGATTTATATCAGTCAACTACACAATGTTATGAAAGCTACGAATCACAAAAGTTATATCCACGTTAACGCCTCACCATTCCTATTACTTCCTGGTGAAGTGACCCTTTACTCGACCGAAAACTATAACGCGTTGTTAATCTGACTGAAGAAACCTCATGGAAAGTATCGACGCGGAGTATCCAAATATTCGGTCACCAGGGCATCTGGCTTTAAGCCTAATAGATTAACTAAAGACGTTTCTGGTATACTGGTACTGGTCGTCTACTTTCAAAAAGCGATTTTTTGATTTGAGACCGGCTTAAGCAAGAAAGACGATGGACAAATGGTTTACATGAAAGACATACAAAAGAAGTTATGTTTTCGTTCATGGAACCGAATTAAACCAACAAGCAATAAATGTTTTGTTGGGGCCTCGCACCCGTGTGCGTGGTTTGTGTCACGAAATATACAATTTCCAGCGCTTGAACGAGCCCGTTGATACGATGAGTAACCTGTGACACCTATTGAATATAAAAACTGGCAGAGTTCCATGCATGCAAAGCTTCAACATTTAAAAAAAAAAAAATGCAAATAGGTATGCAAACATACATAATACATACAATGTTCATTTGAAAAAGGCCAATTCAGTCACAATCCAAGTATACATGAGCTTGTTCCATGTCCACCTACAAGATTTCAACATGATCAATTGAGAGAAATGTTCATTCGTAGCAATATTTACCCAAAAGCTAGAGAAATCATGAATTGCAAAACGGAAACGATCATATAGTCTTAATCTTGCCCAGGACAAACAAAGATTCTACTATATAGGGGGAATAGGGGCACCCTAACTTGGTTGCTGATTTAAGCATGGAAAACGACAAAAGTTTTAAGCTGTCTTCAGTGCAAAACTTGAATTAACTATCTATAATTAAAGGTACACTATTCACAAATTGAAAAGTAACTGATAATGGTGAAAAACACAAATTAGATTCATGCATCAAAAACTAGCAATCAGTCGATGTGTGGGGCACAATGAGCACCCCACTGGTGCATAATGAGCACCCACGGGGTATAATGAGCACTCTTATAGAACATATCTTGAGAATGTGTAGAGGTACAACTAATGGGCCAACGTTTGTCGCGGGATGCCGTGATGCTTGGCGGCTTGTTTCGTGAATGTCCCGCCGCGCCTTATGATGGCCAATTCTGCCTGCAGTCCCTTTTTCTGGCCGATTCGGTCCCAAAGATTTTCCAATCATATATTATATATATATTCGCACCATCACTGTAAACAAACACTGACTATGGAAACAGACAAGCTCACAAGTCTACTGAGATGATTTTCAGGTAGGTTAATGTGACAAGGTGTGCTCATTTCACCCCATCTAAAGGTGACCATTTCGCCCCTATCGAATTAGTTAAAGTTAACATGAGATTTTAATAATAATTATAGCTCAAAATCAAAACTTCAATGATGGAGAAATTTGGGGTACGACCCATATGTCATATTGATGTGTCTACATACTTGATTGAGCCATTTAAACGGCCGTAGAAGCTTATTTTGTAGTGCGCAATATAAATAATTTTTCCAACATCCGGGAACCAAGTTGATTTTTTTAATATATTTCCATATTTTTAACAGACAAACCACTTCTGTTCTACATAAAAAGATACTGTAGTAACTACGTAAGAGGTACACATACCATATTGTATTAAAAAATGCGTAGTTTCGCATAAAAGAGGGGTGCCCATTTCGCCCCGTGTGCTCATTATGCCCCTAATCCCCCTAGTTAGATAATCTATATATAAGCGAAACGGATTATTCAACTAACCGATTTTGACTTATTCATATACACTGCTTAGCGTGTTCAAAGATTTTTAGCACGCGCTTATTATGGGAAATAATACATTTCGGTAAGCCGAGTTCGAGTGATTGGCCATTCAATCGGAAACCAAAAAAAAAAAAACAAAACAAAAACTATCTTCATCTTTCATATATGAGGAATCCATACAGTTATGTAATAATGTTGGGTATGTACTGAGACATCGTTGCTCGAAAAGGCAGCGGTACATGAATTGTCATCGCATGTAACTATTTCCGGACGAAATGTAGTACGGTTGCAAAATAAAATATATTTAAATGCAGATCTTGTCGCATTGTATCTGTACTCTTCTATCGGGCGGCGGCAACCTACTATTCACACCAGAAAATCCGCTACCGCAAAAGTGTCACAGGCCGATGCAATACTGAAAATCAAGCTACGCGAAACGAACCTTTACTCACGGGAGTAAGAATATCAACAATGGCGGCAACATTATGAAAATCCTTCGCTTTGCCTTCGATATAGCATCGGCCAGTCGAACCTCGTTCTGTTTTCAAAGCCTACTTCATGCTAAGGATGGGCGAGTGGCTCAAGAGCCGATCATATGAACCGGTTCCTAGAAAAAGCAAACGAACGAACGGTTTAAGAAAATAAACCACGGTTCGCCCGAAACCAGAGTTTACCAAAACAACACGATCCGTCACACCTTACACGCAAATAATTGTTAACTTTAAGGCGCTCATATGAGACGGTAAGTGACCGGTTTAGAGCGGCTTTTCGAAAAGAGCCGTTTTGCCCACCCCTACTTCATACTGCATGTAAAAGAACACAAACACCAATACTTATCTTCCGATTCCCGTCCATCTCTGAATCATGGAGCTTGTGCGAGCAGCAGTGCCGGCAACCGTAACTCGCACGTCCACACTTAATACACACGATCCAGATATACACACTACTACCACGAAACCGCGAAACAAAAAGCCGCGAGGCAATCATAAAATCTCAACTCTTCTAACAATTTTGCCAATTCCCCCTCGCTAGAACAATCACACTTTCACCGATAAAACGCACTAAATTGTTTTCACTACACTGGACTCCAATCCCGTTAATTTCTACTCCCGAAAACTATATGATTTTTTCATTTTCTTTAGACGTACAATTTCCAGCTTTCTCAACTTTGACCCGAAACACTTACAACTCGTAGTTGCATGAAGGAAAAAGATACGGCTAAACTATTTATTGTGAGAAGGAAAAAATATATATTGGAAACAGCCTGATGTCAGGTCTCTAGAAATTTGCAAGATATTTAATGGTTTCGGTTTTGGTCCTGTTTTGGGGCGAAAATAAACAAAAATCTTCCCATTCGCTCCGTCTGGATAGAACCAAGGGCGAGGGGTGACTGAAACAGGAACAGAAGTAGATTGAGCAGGAGGGACATGGTTGAGAAGGTTGGGAGGGTTCTGAGACAGAGGATCGGTGGATAAGGGAACTACATTCATTGCGCTTAAGCTAGCACACAAGCTTCGACGAGAAACACGTCGATACGCCTTTTGTTTTTCGTTTTTAAGCGTAAGGCCTGTATTTGACAAAAATGCGCCATTTTTCTCCCTGTGTAATATTTTTGTTCATGGGTAAAAATTGATGAAAAGCTGGGTATAAATAGCTTGGAGTGTATTCACATATTTACATGTGCAAAATTTCATAACAATCAGTTCAGTGGTTTACTTTTTGGTTCAGTGGTTATTTAGATGTCATCGAAACAAGAAGAAAATCACCAGTGAGTCTCAGGTGGTATAACAGTTTAAGAAGTCCCAGACGACCAAGAAGCGTGCTGGAAGTGGAAGAAAATCGAAGACAGCTGATCCTGTGAAGGTCCGGAAGGTGTTGGATTATTTCAAGCGTAATCCAAACCTTTCGATTCGCGACGCGGCTGAGAAGACAAAGTGTTTCTGGTTCGTTCAGCAAACCAAGGAACGAGCTGGGCTTCGTGTATTCAAGATCCGGAAGGCAACGAACTGGCGTAATCAACAAGACACAGCGGCCAACTCCCGCACAAGGAAGCAATCCCACGGAGGCGAAACATTGTTTTGACCGGACCTGGCATCATGCCATTACGCGCTATCGACGTTGGACTGGTACAGAGACAATAACGTTATTTTTGTACCAAAACCGCCAACCCTCTAAATTCACCAGAGATTCGTCCGGCGGAAAGATTTTGGGCCATAATGAAGGCAAAAGTTCGAAAATTGTCCAAGGTGTTTAAGAACGAGTTGGAGTTAAAGAAAGAAGGGATGAAAGTGACCAAAGAGGTCGGCTCTACCATTATACAGAATGTAATGAGGGGTCTTAAGGGAACGGTATGGGCTTTCAGCGATGGAAAGGAAATTTAATAAGTTCATTATGCCGAAACATAATCCACATGTATTAGAAGCCATCCACATACCACGTGGACAGCTCTGGAGGGGGGGGGGGTGGCTAATGGCTTTTTTTTAGAATTTATATGAACAATTGTCCACGGAGTGGGAGGGGGGGTCAAAATCGTTAAAAATCTGTCCACGTGGTATGTGGATGGCCCCTTAGTTCATTCCCTGAAAGTTTCAAGAAAATCCGACTTGAAATAAATTTTTGGTGAACACTTCTGTCTGATGCGGTTCTTCGAGTACAGGCCTTACCCGCTACAATGCTCTAGTTGTCTTCGACAGCACGATCACCAGATGGCAGCAATACAGCTACACGGTAGCGAACCAACCTTGAGTGGCGATCAAATTTTTGCAACACAGCTGCACAATAGCCTAGGCCTCCAACGAGGATTATTTTTACACAGCACACCATTCGGATAGACCGTACCGTTATTTGTACTCACAGATCAAATTATAATGGAGCGACCATTTAACACGTCCGTTTCTGTCGAGTCTTCACAGCAAAATATGAAGACTACAGGTTAAATGAATGAGAGAGCGGTAGAGTTCCTGTCCGAGATGACAAGCCTGGATGACGAAATGGAGACATTGAAAGCTGTTGGGAAAAAAGTCAACCCGTTGCTTTCTGGTGGAATAAGGTACCGGCAAAAGGCTGAAGGCACAAGTTTCGGAAAAAGCAGGATACACTTCTGCGCAAACCGGAAATCCAACAGTTCTTAAAGGGGAACCAAGACAACCTGGACGTTGACGATAATGACGAGGACGACAACGAAAACGATAACATCCATTTCGAAAATGAAAAGATGCAAACAAATCCGAATCCGAAGAGAAAAATTGAACAGATGAAGCAATACGGGATGGGGCAGCACCGATCCGGTCCAACGAAGGGACTCAATTGGCGCCGAGAAGCGGAGTTACTAAGAAGTTACCCATTTTCTTGGGAAAACCGGAGGAGTAGCCACTGTTTGACAGTTCTCACCAAGCCAACCAAACCAACCATGGCGAAGATGCGAATGGAACTGATAAGGAAGAGTGGAAGAAGCGGAAACCGTGCAGGGTGTGGGATCGCATGGACTGCGATATTTCGAAAACTTCAGAAAGTTGGCGTATGCTGACCGGATGAAGATAGTTGATATAGTTTCAGACTGTGTTAAGTATGCCTCAATGAACACAGAACAGTCCCATGCAATACGGTGCGACGTCAGCGAATGCAGACAAGTTCATGGTCATCTCCTTCATCCGGTACAGGGAGTAGTCAGCTGACATTGCTTCGGATGATTACTGGGAAACTTCGCTGCGGCGAATGGTTTTATCGTTCCTAAACGAAGGACGTTAGTCGGTGACGTTATAGGAGAAAAGCTTAGTGGATCGGCTGAAAGTTGTTGGCGTCCCAGGAATACTTACAATAAAAATGACGGTCGATTGAATCTCTAGACATCGGAGACAGGAACGGATGAAAAGCTGAACGCAGAAGAGCTGTCAGACCAGTGTGACCCTATGCGCCATCATACAACGGCCGGCCTAGAATGCTGATCGGATTGGACAACATCCACACGTTCGCTCCAATTGAAGCGAAAACCGTGAGAATGCCGCGAGAGTCAGTTGAAGACGAAAGGGCACGAGCAATTTTCAAACAAACTTTGAAACGATGGCCTTGGAAATACGACAACAACTAAAAAAGAAGCTGACAAAGGACACAGCGTTTCATCAAAATGTCTACCGACGAATCGAGAAAACAAAATTTTACCTGGGTCAGAATTCGTGATACGGATCACTAAAAATCGCGATGTCTAATTTTTCAAATAAACACTGAAAACTTCAAGAGTTTCACTCGGGAAGTTGATTTTCCATTTTTTATTGAATTTGAGTAAGTTTTCAAGTTGTTATTGTCATTTGAAATTTAGGTCAATATTCTTTTCAAATTGATATATCTTTGAAAACATTGCATCGAATTTGATGGAATTTTCACAGCAGATGCATCCTAAGTTGTAGTTTATGTAGTAACTATTTTAAATTTGAAAACAAATCACAAGTATTTTTGACGAAGTTTCGGAACTGTCCTGAGATTTTCGGGTTGGTGTTATTTTTTGTTCAAAAGATATGGGCTTTCAAAGTTGGTGCCGCACATGTATTTCAAACCCCATATCTTGTGAACAAAAAATAACACCAACTCTAAATTTTCAGGACAGTTTCATAATTTTGTCAAAAATACTTGTGATTTTTTTTTTAATTTTTAGTGCCCCAGAACATACTTTTTCAACATATTGTTTAAAATAATTACTATTAAAAATGTTTTTTTCTCCAAAAAAATATTTTCATAAACTACAGCTTGGGATGCATCTGCTGTGAAAATTTCATCAAATTCGATGTTTTCTTTTTATTTATTTGAAAAAAATAGACGATTTTTAGTGACCCGTTTTACGAATTCTGACCCACTTCGCAATCGAAAAACAATTCTCCAATTGTATTAGTTGTACCGCCCATGTTTTTTACTTTTGTTCATGTAGAATTTGGCCGCATACTATTTCCGATTTCTCCATGAGGAAATAACGTACAAAATTATTAAAAGGGTTCAAGGAGAAAATACAAGAAAAATTATTTGTTTGCTGTTCTGAACTCTCGAAATTTTCGTCGAATACCTCTATCAATTTCTGCACAGCGGCAACATCAACCGTATCGGCTATTTTTGTACCATTTCAAGCATCTCGGGCGTAATGGCAGCTAGCCAGATCGGGCCGAAACTTCACTGAAGAAACTTTTTCTTATAAACTTGTCCATTCATGGTTGATCCAGTGATGAAAACTTATGTATTCTTTCCACATCTACAGATGGTTTGCCAAGCTTGCGGACGAACTTATCTGCGAAAACTAAATAAAACCTACCTGGAGCATTATGGTTAGCAAGATAAAATTTACGACCCGGGATTTGTCCAAAGTCCATTTTGACGTATGTTTCATCGTCCATCAAAATACAGCTGTTGTACTCTGTCAGAACTTGCTCGTATAGCATCCTTGCTCTGGTTTAGCAACCATGTTCTGTTTCACCGACCTGTTGGATTGTTTGCTGGTATGAAACGACCGTAATCCTCCACGCATACAGATTCGACGAGCTGTACTATGTGCTGCATTGAACCTTTTCGCCAAATCACGAAGGAAGACCCCAGGATTATTCCGGACTGCCCTGATGATCTTCGCTCGTAGTTTCCGGTTCTATGTTCCAATTCTACGTGTGGTTTGTTTAGCGCGATCCACCGTCGTCAAGTGTCCCGGTAACGTTTGAGCACGGTATTCACAGTCAATTTCGGTAGTTGGAGAGCCTTGGCGATCATTCCTTCTGACCATGCTGGGTTTTCAACGCAGGTGCGCAGAATTTTTTCTCGCGTCCCGCATTCTTCTCAATCTCAATTTTTCAACCCGTATACCAATCCAGACGAAATTTTCCCACTAAGTAAACAAACCTTTCAGATCAAAACGTTGTCATTAGTTTCTCGGTACGACAACTAGAGGCACTGCAGTAATTAAAAGAAAACGGCCTAATACTAAGTGGAACAAACCTTATTACTGAAACAGTAGTTAGATGTTACACTAGGACTTAAGTTAAATAATAAACTTTTGATTTACAAACGATTTCCAGACCAGCAATTCTTTATGCTGTACCTATCTGATCAAGTTGTTGTTTGGTACACTCAAATTACATAAACTTACTGGTGTTGAGACATTAGAAGCTATGTTAAATAAAATTATTACCAATTTTCGATAATTGCTACGATAAGTTATATTTTAGCGATAAGGTAGTTATAAGTTTTAACTAATATAACTAATAATAATGTTGGAAGAAAACTGTTTCAATCGTGTACTCTTTTTGTCTGCAATTGATCCCCGGGTAGATTAATTACACCTTCCCCGTCTGCGAAGTTGTGCTCCAAAGTACTAGCGCAAATGGATTGCAAACTTATGCCGCTTGATGTTTCATTTTACGCGAACAGCATCTTACCGGCAACAGAGATAAAAACAAACGGGGGAAAAACAAGAAGAAGATATTTCATAATATTATGGGAACGGGAATGAAGCCAGTGTAGCGAACACTCGACAAGCGAGCGAGAAGACTGTTGTTTTTGCTCTTGCATTTTCCGGATTTCTGAGTAGCTTCAAGCGAGTAGCTTAACAGCCAACTCTCGGTCGACCGATAAAAAGAAAAGCTCGATGAAAAATATCAGTTTTTTATCTAGGGCTTGTCTGTCTCCTGTACAATAGTTGTGGCGCACATGGGCGGTACGTGTGCATGATGGGGACGCCTTAATCCTTGAACCTTGCGATGAAAGCCAATTTGGCGTATAAAGGAAATAGGATTGCATTTGTATCCTGGAGGGCTCAGCCTTTTTCCCGGTCTTCACAAACACGGGCCGGCTTTCCCGTTTCCACACAGCGCGGTACAGTATTTAGATGTTCCGCTGGGACTGAAGCTTTGGAGCTTACTTTTCGTTTGCAATTTTTCCTGCATTTTACAGCTGAAACATCAACCCACCACTTCCCTCGAAGGTGAAGGAATCTGCTCCCATGTTCTCGTGAAAACAGTCTGATAACAAACGTTGTTCTAATCTCGTGTTCGGTTTTTTTTTACCCGATGTGTTCTTTTCTTTTTCCAATGCAGGTTATCATTCGGATGGTACCGGGCCGAGGTGATTGGTGCTTTATCGTCAGTTCTATTGATTTGGGTCGTGACAGCGATTTTGTTCTACATGGCCATCATGAGAACCATCGAGCGGAACTTCGAGCTGGATGGAGGTGTGATGCTGATTACTTCCGGGCTGGGAATCCTGGTGAATGTGATGTAAGTACAAAACGATATTGCAACAGTAGTGTTACGTGATGATTTCTTTGTTGTGTTGAAAGAATTGTTGTTACCTGAAGCAGGACATGGCGACTCATATCAAATATTACCAGACTTTTGTTTAAATGACAGCTCTCTCTGGTTGGTCATCTATTTTCTTTTTAACTTTTTCTTTTCAATGTAATGCAAAGCTTAGGTACTAATATTTCGCTGTCGAAACACGTATGGTGTTCGTAGCAATCATATTTGCAATCATAATGTTGGAGTTGTGAATTGAGTGATTCACATCCGATACAATTCATTATACCATCCAAGCTTGCGCTTGTGCATTCAGACACAGACTTTCCTATTTTTGTTTCAATTTATTGAACTTTATCAAACCTATTTTTGTGTTTTTTGTTCATTTTTCATTGTTCAGGTTTTTTGTTCAATATCAAGCCTAAGATATATCCAAAATATATATCCATTAGTTTGTGCAAACTGAAATTTCAGATAAGAACATTCTAATGAAGTTTGATACAAGCGTTTTTTTTTCTTTCGCCCCTGTGGGGCTGAATCTCTCCTTCGTGCGAACGGTTATGAAATTTGTAATCCTTTAACATCATACCCATCTCAAGTTACACCAAATGGTAAAACTTTCACTTGATACATGGAAACAGATTTAGTTCGACATGTGTAGCATCGCAACACAGCAGAAACAGTGATATCATGTATATTAAGCTTTTCAAATAGGAGATTATCTTTATGTAATCAACTTTCTAATGGCACTTAATCGTAGCTCTGTAAGCGGTGGGCGATTTTGTGTGGTTACTGACTGGTTGACTATAGTAATACTAAGTAATTAAATTCATCCATTTAGCAGAAGTAACATTTTCATACCTGAAAAAGATAGCGAGACATAAATCAAATAATATGATTTATTTATTTAGTGTTCATAATTTTGTCAGGCAGTGGATTATGAACTTTGACATTTGGTGGAAATAGGTGCTAAGCCAGGTCAATACACCATCCAGCCATCCATCCATCATATACACGTGACTATTTTTGATTGAAGCCTGCTTGATCTGGCACACATGCCACTCTTCCAGAAGAAATTGCTCAAGAACACAAGCACGTAACTGTTCGTTTACGGACGTTAAAATTAAGAACGTTCCAATCAATGTGAAGTGCCGCTATTTACTTCAAAGAAACTGTAATAGATATTGCGTTTCAATGAATCAAATATCAGGTGACGGTTCACCTAACCTGCACAACGTGCCACCTGCCGCATCCATCATCGTGAACATTTTCTAATTAATACGATTATGCCACGATTCGGTCCAATCCGGCAGCACTTGAGGGAGGCAAAAGCTGGTGAAAACCGAAAATCCAATTTTCCAACCGCGTGCACGATTTCGACAGCGCGAGCGGTGCGTTTGTTTGACGCGAAAGTTTTCGCCGGTGAAAATTTCTAGCGAACGAATAAAGCGATTTCACAGCAGAGTGTGTGGTAAGTAATCCAATTGACATGAAGCCTCAGTTTGAAGTTCTGTTGCGTGTGGGTGCGATTAAGTTTTCAGAGACGCGTTCTCGAATGAGTGATTCGCCTATTGGATTGGTGGGTTTACCTGTTTACGAACGTGAAAATCGATCCACTTGCTTCCTCACGTACCCTGAAGCTATGAAAGTAGCTTGAAACACAGGGTTTTTGAGCGATGCATTGTTTATCACAAAATTATTGTAACAGGGAAACTTAGCAGTTATATAGGTAGTTATCAAGACTGTCCCAGAAAATTAGAACAACCTCCAAAGGAGTAATTACTTTTTAAAATTGTTGGTAACACTGACAAATTACTTATTCTCATTTCATAAAAGTTATGAATCAGTCATGATTTGGTTCTTTACGCGCAAAACGTCCGGAACTTTTATTATTAAACATGCAAAATGTCAGCAAAAAAATACTCAGAACAACGAAAATTTGTACTAGCTCAAAAACACCCAAACCAGAAAAGCCACTAATAAAAAGAATTCCATCAAAATTCAGCCTAAACGGGCTGAGAAACGCAACAAAGGAAAAGCGGAAATAGATTCTAAATGATTTCAATTATTGCTGAAAATGTTTGCTATAAAAAGAGCTGAAATGTTGACTTCATATTGGTTGATGCTAAAAAAACCGAAGAAACTAAAAAAAACATAATCACAAGTTATGCTTCGAATGATTGAAAACACTTCCAAACAACACAATAGCACCAAAATCCACTCTAAAATGACTTCTAGTCAAACGAAATTGGAGGCCAAGCAGAAAATAGCCAATACTTAGTTCGAAATTCCTGGAACCAAAAAGGAATAAAATGATAAAAAAATTGATTTCTAATGACGTTGTAAACCGCTCGAAGAAATTGAATAAGAGACCAAAAACGGAAAGGTTCAATATAGCTGAAAACTTCTGTGGAAGCTGAAAGGATAATAATATTTTAACTAATTAGAAACAAACGAACGAAACTATTGTTTGTGACAAATGACCGGAAATTAAAGTCACTATAATCAAATAAATAAATAAATAAATAATAAAATAGAAACGATTGAAAAAATAAACACGAACAGACACTCTGAGAAGCAAATTGACTAAAATTATTTTAAAAAGAAGTGAAAAATATATTATTTCGATTTTGGATTAACAAGTTTTCAAAACAAAACAATCCAAAAAATTGAGCGTCAGGAAAAGGCCAAAAGCAACTATCAAATTATCTCAATTTGACCTCGAAAAAACTTTGAAACCTCACTTAAATGTATAAAGAAACCCTACAAAAATTTTTGCTGTAAATCATCCTTAAAATCCAGCAGTAGTCGAAAAAAAAATAATCTTGAATATAAATTCAAATGATTAAGGGGGAAAAAACTAAAATCCTCAAAACCAGTCGAAAAAATATTGCACATAGTAATTTTGTCTTGCTAATCAAAGTATACACCACAGGGAAAACATTTATCGGGTTATTGAACCCACTTTCTAAAAATTTGAATTTGTTTTATACGAAAAATGCCATAACTGGGTATTTTCCGTAAAAAAACTGAACATTGTTAGTTGTTAAAACTTGGAGAAATGAAAGTAAATTAATTAAAATTTTGCCGAAAAGAAATTTTTACGGTTTCATGGTTCCACATACATTCAATAATTAACCTTGCGATTTTGATTGGATACGTATAAACTCAAAGGGCGCATCCTCGCCCTTGAACTCGCCTTAAAGTGTCGTTGGTTGTAAAACATTAGTTTTAGATACTTTACGACCAACCTTATTCCATTCGTTAACAATTGTTTCGTAGAAAATTCTGTAGTTATTACAAAACGAAATCAAAAGTTTATTGGTTGTGGCGAAAAGCCACGACCCCAAAATTGACGTAGAGTTACATCATGCTGTTTATTATATTAACCCGTAAAGACCCGGGACGGAACTTGTTTTTTGAAAATGCTCGTTCTCAGCACTGGAACGGCCGATTAGGGAAAACTTGGAATTTTACTCAAAGGGAATAGTTGCTCTAAGTTTTGGTAAAGGTGCCGCCCCTCTGGACTCCTCCCCGTTTTCGTGAGATGCAAATGTGTCTGTGTTTTTTTTTCTAATTTTTCAAACCAATTGAGCTAACACTGGGAAATTTCATACGTATCAACTGCTCCATGTATCAAATCATGTCAGGTGGATGAAATATGGTATGTAAGAGTGAATTTTGGAGTTTCCAAATTATTTCAGTACAAAATCACAAAACTACGTATTTTTATAAAAATTCAAACAACAAAACCGTTCTTCAAATTTTAAGCTCGACATTTTTGAAGTAAGGTCTCCTGAATCCATACGTGATGAAATATTTATTTTAGCATGCAAATATTTTGAGAAAAAACGACTTTAAATTCACTAAAGTACGTATTTTCATGGGCACCTGATTTTCTCAGTCTCCCACAGTAGGTTTAAACTTAGCTCTTCAATTTTCAAGCTCTATATTTCTAGAGTAACGTCTTCTGAATCCAAAGATGCTGAAAGATTCCTTCTAGCATGCACAGATTTAGAGAAAAACGAGTTTGAACTCACTAGAGTACGAGTTCTTATGAAAACTTGAACTTTTGCCAAGATTATTCGTGCAGTCAACTCAAGGTATACTGTAAAACTAACACCGGAAGAATTCACAATATTTGCAGAGTTGTATCACCGACCACGCCTCCCAAAATCAAAGATATGAAAAAATGTAGAATCACTTAAAAGTGATTATAAATTTTTGTCACTCTAAATTTTGATAACATAAAAATAACCGCCTTATCATATGTAACAACTTTGTAGAAGAAAGCTTTTCTCAAGAATATTACTATCGAGCTCTGGATCCAAGTTTCCCCTTACGCTCGCTTCCTAGAACGATATACTTGGCGTCTCCATCGACTCAAAATTGAAAGAAGGCGCACGGGTGACGTTCGCGTTGGAGTGGGAAAGCGCTCTTGTCTCGTAACTGAAACGGCTAGCGGCCCCAAAATTCGCAAGAATGGTCAAATAGCTATAATCTTTCTACTATCCAGTGTAAGCTGTAGAGCAGCAACTTTTCTCTTCTGTCGACCAGTGTAATTAAAGACTATGTTGTATCATTATGTTCATACCAGAGACTTTTATCTAACAGTTATAAAATACTTTTAAGAAAGTAGTGTGGTGGCCCTGAAAAGTTTCAAAATGGTGTCTAGACCTTAGGGTCGATCTCGAAAAAAAAAAATTCCTGAAAATTTGGTTCAAATAAATGTTTCATTTGTATGGGACACCCCTCCATTTCAAAAAAGGAAGAGATGTCAAACCATCATAAAAATATTTTTATACTCTAATTCTATTTGTTCTATTGATTCTCGGGTAATGCAGATACTTGCGATATGTTTGTAAGGGAGTATCGAACCACCATAGAAGAATTTCTTGCTACTATAAATCTCCATGCGCTACATTCGGTTCCATTTGCTTGATTAGTTCTCGAACTATGCATAAATTTATGTCTCAATTATATTAGAATTCTCTATTTCAGGGAGGGAATGGTTTCTGAATCACCATGAGAACCTCAAAAATTTCCATGTCTATGAGAGTCAGAGTGACAGAGCTCTATTTTTTTAGGTTTGGATAAACAGATAACGAGTGTACGAAAATTATTGCAATACCTTATGGTCAACGATAATTCGTTTTGCCTTTCTCCTAGAAAGGTATAGCAATCACTGGTATAAAAGTGCTGCAAAGGGTCGAATCTCATATATCAATCGACTTAGTTTGACGAGCTGAACATTTTCTGTATGTGTGTGTGTATGTGTGTGTGTATGTAACGCTCTCCCAATCTCACTCTATTTTCTCAGAGATGGCTGGACCGATCTTCATGAAATTAATTGCAAATGAGAGGTCTGGTTGCCCCATAAGACCCTATTGAATTTCATTGCAATCGGATTTTTAGGTTAGAGGTTATGTTTAAAAATGTGAAAATCACGAAACATCATTATCTCAGAAACTACTCAACCGATTTTAACAAAATTGATTTTAAATGAACGAGCTACTTAAAAAACCTATAACTTTTAAGCTTCATGAAGATTGAAAATGTGGTTCAGAAGTTATTCAAAGAAACGTGTTCTGGAGAGTGTTTAATCTCACTCATGTTTCTCAGAGATGGCTGAGCCGATTTCCACAAAATTAGTGTCATTTGAAAGGTCAAATTGCCCCATAAGACCCTATTGATTTGTTTTGCAATCGGACTATTGCTTTGCCTGTTATGTTTAAAAATGCGAAATCCAGCTATGAAAAAAAAAACCAAATTCCGAAGAATACATAAACTCACTCACCTTTCTCAGAGATGGCTCAACCGATTTCCACGAAATTAGTGTCAAATGAAAGGTCTAGCTGCCTCATAACACCCTATTGAATTTCAATGTAATCGGTCTGTTACTTTGTCTGTAATGTATCAAAATATGAAAATCACGGAACTTCATTATCTCAGAATGTACATTATATTATATTTGAACAATATTGGTATCAAATGAACGGGCTAGTTGAAGGTTAATTGATGAATTTTATAGTGATTAAACACGTGGTTCAAAAATTGTGAAGAGAAACATGTTCCGGTGACATTTCGAATTCACTCGTTTTCCCAAAAATAGCTGGACTAAATTCAACAATCTTAGTGTCAAATGAAAAGTTTGGCTTTCCTATAGGTTCCCATTTTATTTGACTATAATCGTATTTTTATTCCAACCGGTATGTATAAAATTATAAAAACAAAGAAAGTCTATTATCTCAAAGATCACACGACTTATTTGAACATATCTAGTGTCATTTGAACGGGTTGTCTCTCAAACTCACAAGTAAGAAATTTCATAGCAATTTGATATGTGGTTCAAAAGTTATGAAAAGAAACGAAATTCAAAGACTATTTAAAACTGTAACTGCTTCGATCAAAACATATGGCCTCAACAAAATTTAAATTCGGTATTGTGCTATTCGTACGTTCCCGGTATTGCTCGTGATTGAAGTGTACGAATTTCAAAGTCATTTATTTTATTTCGCTATTTTTTCAGCACGAATATTTTACTCCTAATTAATAATTTTTTTAACTTTTTGCCTTTCTCCTAGAAAGGTATAGCAATCACTTGCAAAACCGAAGATATGAAAGTGCTCAAAAGGGCCGAATGGCATATATCACTTGACGCAGTTCGACGAACTGAGCATTTTCTGTATGTATGTATATGTGTGTGTGTGTGTGTGTGTGTGTGTGTGTGTGTGTGTGTGTCTGTGTGTGTGTGTGTATGTCAGGATTTTTATTTTCACTCACTTTTCTCAGAGATGGCTGGACCGATTTTAATGAAATTATATGCAAATGAAAGTTATAGTTGCCCCATAAGACCCTATTAAATTTCATTGTAATTGGATTTTTATTTTAGAGGTTATGTTTAAAAATGTAAAAATCACGAAACATCAATATCTCAGGAACCACACAACCGATTTCAATAAAATTGATGTCAAATGAACGGGCTATCTTAAAAACCCTAAACTTTTGAATTTTATATAGATTGAACATGTGGTTCAAAAGTTATGAAAAGAAACGTCTTCTGAAGACTGTTTAATTTCACTCATGTTTCTCAGAGATGGCTGGACCGATTTCCACAAAATCAGTGACATATGAAAGGTCTAGTTACCCCATAAGACCCTATTGATTTTATTGCAATCGGACTATTACTTTGCCTGTTATGTTTAAAAATGTGAAATCTAGCTATGAAAAGTAACATATTCCGAAGAATACATAAACTCACTCACTTTTCTCAGAGATGGCTGAACCGATTTTCACGAAATTAGTGTCAAATGAAAGGTCTAGCTGACTCATAACACCCTATTGAATTTTACTGTAATCGAACTGTAACTTCGTCTGTAATGTACCGAATTGTGAAAATCACGAAACTTCATTATCTCAGAAAGTACACAACCGATTTGATCAATAGTATTATCAGATGAACGGACTAGTTAAGGGTTAACTGATGAATTATGATTTAACACGTAGTTTCAAAGTTTGGCTGCCCTATACGTTCCCATTTCATTTGATTATAATCGAACTAAGCAACCGTTATGTATTAAATTGTTAATAAAACAACGAAAGTCTATTATCTCAAAGATTCCTCGACTTATTTGAACATGACTAGTGTCATATGAACGAGTCATCTCTCAAACTTACAAATAACAAACTTTATAACAATTTGATATGTGGTTCAAAAGTCATGGAAAGAAGAGAAATTCAAAGGCTATTTAAAACTATACCTACTTTGATCAATATATGTGGCCTCAATTTAATTTAATAGTGGTATTGTACCATTTGAATGTTCAGGTATCGCTCGTGATTGAATTGTTTTAAATTAAGAGTCATTTCTTTTATTTCGTTATTTCTTGAGCATTCACATTACGTCAAATTTCATATTTTATACTTCAATTACAACATCATTATTTTAGAACCCAAATAATGAATACACATTTATTGGATTGAAGCGTTCATGTAAATCTATCTTTACAAATAATAAGTTTGAATGAGAAAGGCTGAGTCTGACCGCTAGGTGGATTAATTTAGGTTTTTTTTTGATATAAACAAATGATATGCTAAAATAATGGTAGGTTTTATACAAATCAAATCGGTTGTCAAGATTTTTCTTTTAAAATCGGTTTCTGAATACGCGGCATTTTCAAAAGTTCTACATGGGTCAAGTCTTTGACCGGATACAGAGATAGAGTTGCGAATTAAAAACCTTTGCAGTTGTTCTATCGTACCAATCTTATATAGCATGCGGACATGTTATCACTTCATTCTCAGCATTGCCTTCTGTTCTAAAATATACTATTCAAGCGAAGTAATGGCTTAATAAGTGTTACGGAACATCAGAAAGGCGATCAGGTCGGAAAATATGGAATCGTGCTAAATGACCACAATAAAATTTTGAGCGTGCTAGTTAAGTTTAAAGAGAAAAACAAGAAATAATCACTGGTGGCTGAATCTGGCAAATACGAAGGGTGATGAACACAACTCTTTCGAACTATCAGTAAATTATCTTTTCTATCAGTAAATCATTTTTTCAATGCAATATGCGGCCGTTTTGCCTCAATGTTAACATCTAATTGATCCAATAAAAACAAACGACTTTCTTCTTTAAGATAACATTTCCGCAGGCTAAGATAAGAGTCGGTTGAGTAATTTTCGTGGCTCTACAACATTCGCTCAACATCTGCTCTCTTTCAATGATAGGGTAATGGCTTCTGTATTGATCCCAACACCTATATTCATCTCATCGCTCTTGTTTGTCATATTTACCGTCAAATTTTACTATTCTTAAACGCAAGACTAGTCTTACCTTTCCATTTGGTTGAGAAGCTGGAAGGTTTACTCAAAACGTAGTAAAGTTTGACCGTAAATTAAACAAATAAGAACGCTGAGATGAATATAGGTGTTGAGACGAATATAATATAATATAATATAATATAATATAATATAATATAATATAATATAATATAATATAATATAATATAATATAATATAATATAATATAATATAATATAATATAATATAATATAATATAATATAATATAATATAATATAATATAATATAATATAATATAATATAATATAATATAATATAATATAATATAATATAATATAATATAATATAATATAATATAATATAATATAATATAATATTATATTATATCATTGTAATATACGACTGTTGTGTAGAAATGCTTGGAAGCGCCTACTTACATATTTTTTTGTTTTTTGATTGCAAAAATGCCGTTCACTCGAAGCGAAAATTCTCAGAAATTTTTAAGACTTCAGGTGGAGAAAATGCACAAACAGTAAAACAACTTGCATTTAAAATAGCATTTTCTTAATGTTACGACGACATTCAACAGTGGTCCAGATCGTCGATTTAGCGGTATTCATTTTTTGTGCAAAAACAGCTGTTGTTAGGTTTGTAGTGTGTTTGCAAAATATTATGTGTTTGGAAAGGCGCTTCTTTTTAGAAAATAAAAATTAGGGTGGCTCCATTTTGAGCAAAAATAGCAAAACTAACTTGTTTGCTGATAATGATACGGTTCTTTTTAGTTCAGAGGAGTTGTAGACCCATCTATTCGAAACAACTTTGCCAAAAAAAGCTAGTTTCTATCTTGCATACTTTTCGCGGTATGATAAATTTAATATAGCAAGTTAGGGTGTCGCTGAAAAATCTAGTTTTTTCGATGTTACTTTTTTTTTGATTCTATCAAAACTTGGTCTTCAAACAGTTATTAGGTCTTTTTGAGGTGCATATTTTTTCTGGATACTTGAAAGCGCTATCTCATTCTTAAGGAAAGTTATTGGATTTTTCCCTTTCAAAATACGCCCTTTTCAAATGTTTTTATCTAGTTAAATAGCAAAAACAAACTAAAACTATTGATTGCGTTTGAAAGGTCGCACTTTTTTGTATATAATATCTTGAATTCGGAGGGTGGATATTTTTCTATCTCAAATAAATCCAATTTGAACTTTGCGTTTTTGGTTGGATTTCTCGATGTGTCACATGCATGCTACTATTTTTTATTTTTTCTTTGTATTTGATCGGTTTATATCACTAAACCCAAACGTACGATTATAAAAAATAAGGGTTTTTTCGAACAGTTTGATGATTCATGAAAGCCTTTTTCATCGAAAAACAGTCAACAGTATACTTTTATATTCTACATGTGTTTTAGCATGGAGTGCATTACCTCAACACTAAAAGTAATGCATTATATGCAAGCTTTAACTCTGCTACGTTTACCAAAAAAGGTTTTTTAAACACGAAACGCCCAAATGACAACCCAGGAAATTAGCAAAATCATCTCGAAAAATAAAAAACTTAAATTAATCCACCTAGTGGTGCAGAAACTTGTTATACTAACTATAATTGTATACTTATTAGGCTGTCTATAATCGCATATCAGTCCCATCTTCATTTTCATCAAGTTGAGAAAACATCACGTAAAGGTATTTTTCGTGCTTAAGTTATTTCAACTGTTGAGCGTGGTTTTTTCCATATTTCCGACATGATATAATGAGATAGACATTACTTACCATAACTTCTCTATAAGAACGACAAGAATGCACGTGGGTCTGGTATGCGATTATAGACAGTAGGCCAGTAAATCACAAATCGTATAGCAACGTAAATCCAATTTCAATTATGAAAATAAAATGAATTCAAAAGATAATTTTCAGAAGGTGAACCAAAGACGATCTTTGAACTATAGATTGACGTGGTTTCCGCAAATATTATGGATGTTATCACTGGAGTATATGAGTCTTATTTTTTCAATCGAGAACCAATTTTTAAATGCTGGATAGAAGCAACATATTTTTTTCAAATAAACAGAAACAGTAAAGAGTAAATAGTAATAGATAACAAAGATACTGATTTCATACTAGAACAGCAAATATGTATGTTAGTTCGAGGCAGTTCTATTTTTTTTAATTCACCATAATCCAGGTTTGAATACCACATTCGCATTATTTTCAGAAATCGCAGAACCTAGAATTATGAATCAGCATCAAGTCTTTTTTACGAATTGAAGCAAACTTCTACTAACCTCATATCAGCATTACAAAGAAAAAAATATAACCATTGACGAAAGTTGTCAATTCAATTCTATCTCAAATGCATAATCTGAAAATGAAGGTTTTCGCGACATTTGAGAGATTCGGATTTTCGGATTGTAGACGAGAACATTATTCTTTTCGAAGGCCTAGGCGGTACGATAAAATCCGAAATAAATATATTATAAAACTTCCTGCGATAACGAGAAATGGAATAACATATTTGCACTTTGTCTTTAATTAGAAACCAGCGTAGTAGTGTATCATATCATAGGAATAAGTGACTTTCCACCTGCGCACACTAGTAAACGTGTATAGCCATGTAAAGTTGCTTCAGTTTCATCCAAACTCATCTCGCATGTTCACAATTTTTCAAATTCTTGGTCACGAGTTAAAAGTATATTTAGATCCTAATATTAAACATCAAATAAAAGTTCAACTGAAAAATTTTCCAGCTGTTCAAAACGTTGCATTGCAAACAAAACAGCGATTATTTTATGTTTTCTGCATCTGCAATATCTGCATCGCTAATTGTGTTACATTTGCACACTCTGGGATCAGGTTTTGCTTCAATACTCCCCGAAAGCTGTAAAAGCTTCTTATTTTTCGCAAATCTGGGTTCAACGTACAATTGATTATATATTTTAAAGAAAGTGTGGACGGAAGCTTCGCAAGCAAGTTAAGAAGCTAAGAAGCATTGCAATTTGCTCTAAAATTAATTTATTTACACCAGTTAAGACGCACTACGAAAAGTGTAAAAATTATGTAAAGTTGTCGATGATTGTTGCTTTCCTTTGAGAAATAAATAGCGATGCGAAAAAAAAAGGAAAGAGAAGAAGGAAAAGTATGGAGAGAGAGATAAATTATCCAGAAAGTAAAATATCCCATGTCTAAAATATACTTTGGTCAAAACTCTACAGTTCAAGCAACCAATAAAAAATCGCACTCAGTATGATTTTCAAAGAGCTCCGTGGTTTTCATTTGAGCATGTGAACATCAAAATCGGAATATGCGTACTGTAAAAAGGGTTTTTTTTTTGTTTTTTTTTTTTGTTCGATTTTGATATACTACACATATAAACAACATATTTACACAGCTATACATACAGGCACACATTCACATACATACAGAAATTGTTTAGTCCGTCGATCTGAGTCGTTTGGTATACAACACATGGCCCTCCGTGCCATTCATTTTGCCTTAAAAGTTAAATGTCTTATATAAAAAACACTCTTTGATCAATAATTCAAAATCTAAGCCACTAATCGAAAATCCACTCGGTAGCATTCTGGGGGAGAACAGTAGCTTTCGTTTGCGTATAAGATCATCAAAATCGGATATTGCGTTCTGTAAGAAAGGTGCGTTAGTATTTTGCGGCACATACATACAGACAACATACATACACACACACACACACATACACACACATACACACACATACACACACATACACACACACATACACACGAATAGACGTTGCTCAGTTCGTCGAGGTGAGTCGAATGGTATATACGATTCGGCCCTCCGGATCTTGGATTTATTTTGCGTTTTTGGACCGATTTTATAACCTTTGTTTAGTATAACAAAGGTAAAACTTCATCCTACTTCTATCGACAGCATTTAAGTTACATCGAAAATGGCATCCTACATAAAGGAGACAAAAGTGGGGAATTATTTCACTAAAATAAATTCACAAGTTTTTTATACACGTCATCGTTAAGGAAGAACATTTAAAAGCGATCGTGACGTTGACGATCCTGAAAAATACAACTTTAGGATGTCACCCTCGCACGCCTACATGCGCTTCATGAATCTCTTGGCGAAAGTAAGCTATCGTTTAACTATGGCTAAACCGTTGTGGTGAGTACCGACAACCCGGTTTCTGACGCACGAGAAATCGCCATTCGGAATGCGTTGAAAGCGAATTAGTGAGCTTCTATATGATGGTGAGTATAACAGAATTTAGCTCGCAGATTTGTCAATATATATGAATTAGGATCAGAGATCACAAACCTCAATGAAGAAATATTTAAGAGTTTCTACGTAATCCTAACGTTAATCAACAATAAAAGTATGAAACATATACTGAGAAAATCGAACATACGCTATGATGATGAACATATTTTTTTCTAAGCCTCTGTGGAACTGTTAGATCTCGTTCTTTTTCACATTCTCGTAAAATAACATAGGTACGCTTTTATCAATTGAACTGTGCAACGACGAGGCACAGGAAGCACGAAACAAATTCAAATTCAAACCGAGAAATCAGAAAACACATTGTATTTAGTGCTGAAGTAATGCTCACCATGCTGAAAACACAATACAAACAGAACATAAAAATATACTGTTGAGTGTTGCAAACTTCTATAAAAATGGCTCTCATGAGTCATAGAACTATTAAAAAACTCCTTAATAATTATGATCTTACGTTTGGGTTTAGTGATATAGACCGATCAATACAAAAAAAATTAAAAACAAAAAATATAGTAGCATGCATGTGACATGTATCGCGAAATCCAACCAAAAACGCAAAGTTCAATTTGAATTTATTTGAGATAGAAAAATATCCACCCTCCAAATTTTAGATATTATATACAAAAAAATACGACCTTTCAAACGCAATCAATAGTTTTAGTTTGTGTTTGCTTTTTAAGTTTAGTAAAGCGGGCAATGTATGTAGTTTCGCGGGAATGCGAAGATGAACGGGAATAGAAGGTGTGACTAGAATTAGAAACGAGGGAAATTTTTTTCTAATTCTAGTCACATCTTCTATTCCCGTTCATCTTTGCATTCTCGCGAAACTACATACATTGCCCGCTTTACTAAACTTAAAATGTAAGTCAATATGACAAAAAATGAAATTAGTTCGTAAAGTTGTGTTTGCTATTCAACTAGATACAAACATTTGAAAAGGGGGTATTTTGAAAGGAAAAATCTAATAACTTTTATTGTGAATGAGATAGCGCTTTCAAGTATCCAGAAAAAATATGCACCTCAAAAAGACCTAAAAATTGTTTAGAGACCAAGTTTTGATAGAATAAAAAATAAAAAAGTTACATCGATTTTTCAGCGACACCCTAACTTGCTATTTTAAATTCATTGTACCGCGAAATGTTTGCAAGATAGAGACTAGCTTTCTTTGGTAAAGTTGTTTAGAATTAATGGATCTACAACTCCTCTGAACTAAAAAGAACCGTATCTTTATCAACAAAAAAGTTAATTTTGCTATTTTTAATAAAAATGGAGCCACCCTAATTTTTATTTTCTAAAAAGAAGCGCCTTTTTAAACACAAAATATCTTTCAGATATACTATTAACCTAACAACAGCTGTTTTTGCACAAAAAATTAAATACCACTAAATCGACGATCTTGACCACTGTGCATTCGTGACGCATATTAAAGGAGTCAGTTTAAGCTTTGTTTTATCGACATGAATATTTTAAATGTAGAGATAACAGAAAAAAATCTTCTTAACCCAAAACTGTGTGCTTGTACTAGTCTTCAGCATTTTATATTATTTCTCGTAGATGATTTTTTGTAATTTATACCTATAAGCGTTATGTATTAATTACTTTTGTATTTTTTACATTCTGATGTGTTTTATAATTTTCTGTCAGTTAGCTCTGTGATGATAAATAATACGTGGTCGGTATCTTTATCTTAAATCATTTGTATATTTGTTGTTGACTTGCAGTCAACACTGATCGCAGACATGTTTTATTCATGAGAGTTGATTTGGAAAATATCCGTATCTGAGAACTTACTTACTTCACTTTAATGGCGACAGATCATTAAGATCCTATGCCGAATCCAAAATAGGTCTCCACAAAACTCGGTCTTGGGCTGCCACTCTCCAGTCTCCCCTTGCTCTGGCATCCTCGTCGACAGCACACATCCAGCGCGTGCGCGGTCTGCCTCGAAGTCGTCGGCCTCTATCCGGTTCTCTACTAAATATTATCTTTGCCGGTCGCTCATCCGCCATTCGTGCTACATGGCCAGCCCACAGTAACCTACCGTGTTTCATCAGCTTGACAATATCAGCGTGTTTGTATACTTCATACAGCTCGTGATTCATGCGCCTGCGCCACACCCCGTTCTCTAGTTTGCCTCCGAGTATTGATCGCAGGATTCTACGCTCGAAGACCCCAAGCGCTCGTCGATAGGCCTCCTTCCACGTCCACGATTCATGTCCGTAGAGCGCCACCGGGAGGATCAGAGTCCTATAGAGCGCAAATTTCGTACGGATCTGTAGGCTACGGGACCTAAGCTGGCTACGCAATCCGTAATAAGCCCTATTCGCCGCCGCAATCCGCCTCTTCACCTCGCGGCTCACCTCGTTGTCACATGTCACGAGAGTACCAAGATAAATAAATTCGTCGACGACTTCGAAAGTATCCCCATCCATCTCCACCGCAGCACCAACACCCGTAGAACTACCACGCTCTCTGCCAGCCACCATGTACTTCGTTTTGGCAGTGTTTATGGTGAGTCAAATTCTCGCAGCTTCCCTTTTGAGAGCCATAAAGGCCTCCTCAACTGCTCTACGGTTAACACCAATTATATCAATGTCGTCCGCAAAGCCCAGAAGCATGTGAGACTTAGTGATGATGGTGCCGCTCCTCTGCACACCTGCCCTTCGTACCGCACCTTCAAAAGCTATGTTGAACAGCAAGTTCGAGAGCCCGTCACCTTGCTTCAGACCATCTAACGTCACCAACACGTCCGAAAATTCGCCCGCTGTCCTGACGCATGATGTGAAACCGTCGAGCGTCGCACGTATCAGTTTAATCAGTTTAGTTGGGAAACCATGTTCTAGCATTATTTGCCACAGCTCGTTGCGTTTCACTGTATCGTACGCCGCTCGAAAGTCTATAAACAGATGATGTGTCTGCAGGTTGTGTTCTCGAAACTTGTCGAGGATCTGTCTCAAGGTGAACATCTGGGCCGTTGTAGATCGCCCCACTCGAAAACCGCATTGGTATTCTCCAACAAAGTCTTTCTGCAACGGCCTCAGTCGCTGGAACAGGATACGGGAGAGAATTTTGTAAGCGGAATTGAGGAGGGTTATGCCTCGATAATTACTACACTCGAGTCTATGCCCCTTCTTGTAGATAGGGCATATGAGTCCTTCCAACCAGTCCGTAGGTAGTTGTTCCTCAGACCATACCCTTAGGATAATCTGCAATTCATTGCACTACACAGCCGCTCGCTCCCAACTTTGAAAAGTTCGGCCGGTAAGCCATCCTTCCCTGCGGCTTTGTTGTTTTTTAGCTCTTTGCAAGCATTCTTCACCTCGTCCAATGTTGGTGGGTCCACAGCTTGTCCGTCCTCCCCAATTTCTATCCTGTTCCCCTCGACGACTCTCCTCCCTTCCTCGCCGTTCAACCCCACTTCGAAATGTTGCTTCCAACGCCTGGCCACCTGCGATTTATCGGTAATCAGGTTCCCCTCCCTGTCATTGCACATGGCAGGTACTGGCACGGTCCGGTTCCTGATTCCGTTGATCGTTCTATAGAAGCTCCTCGTGTCGTGCCTGGTGAAGCAATTCTCCGCCTCCGCGAGGACGCGATCGTAGTGCTCACGCTTCTTATGGCGATGAAGCCTCTTTTCGGCAGCTCTTGCCTCCCGGTATTTCTCCCGCATCTGACGCGTTACACGATTAGCTGCTACTAACGTCTTGGCGTAGGCTCGATTCTTCTCCTCCGTCACCTCTAGGCACTCAGCATCGAACCACCCACTACGCGTGGTTCCCGTTGTCATGCCTATCACTTCTCGCGTATCTGAGAACACCAAACACAAAACTTGCAATTTTTTTTTTTTGTGTCCCCTAGATTGCGTTATTTATGGCGAAATTCTTGTTTGATATACGGACTTTTGAAACTTTGCATTTTGGCAATAGATTAAACCTTATATGCAAGACTGGGTGTTGGATATAAAATATTAGATTAAATAGTGGCTAAACTATACAGTTCACAACGCGTTCAGTTATTATAATATCAGTCGCGGTCTCAAGTATTTAGTAAAGATTCAAAGTGATTATACTGAAGCCCGTCTAAAGGCGAGCTTGGGCAATAGAGGGTTAAATGTTGGGTTCATGAAATAAATTAGAGAAAAACCTACTTGGGAAAAAATAAATAAATGTTTTACTTTAAGTAAATGGTAGGTTATTGGATTGATTTTGGTACTCCCGACCTTTCTAAGCTGGCAACTTCTGTGAGGTTCACTCGCTCTGTCTCTCTCTCTCTCTCTCAATAATCGATAGTCTCGAAAACCATTTAAATTCCGAACAGCCTTCAATGGCGACCATATCAAACAACCAGGCAATTGTGGTAGCAGTGAAAACCTTCACACCGACACACATCATTAAACCATGGTGACGCGGCTTCAAACTACCCTGTCTATGGCAGACAGCTTGATCGATCCGTGGAAAGAGGAAAAATTCCGAAATTTAACGCCCTCGTATCAGGAGAGCATTGACGGATGTGCGTAAACCAGCCGTCGTTGACTGACGGGGCACCATCTATTATTCATTGTTTCACGTCTAGCTTGCTGGGTCTTGCAGCGTAAAAGCAAAGCGGCCTGGAGAGTGCTCTGCGTAAATAACGTCACAACCATTGTGTCGGAAAGTTCGCCATAGTTCAAGAGCGGGCCACTCAGTGTAACCTTTTCCCGCTAGGCTGTCTCGACTGAAAGGATGGAATTTGTGATCTAAAAGAATGATGTTTTTTGATTGAGGAACTTGCAAAAGGGTAAAATTTATTTCGTTCTGAATGCTCTGGTGCTTCCATACTTTTACACAAAGGCACACGGAATTGCCTTGAGTTCATCAAACCCATTTTTTTACTCATTCTATGGTTTGACTTATTTTTTTACACATTTCCTAATTAAACTTAAGTTCAAATTAAAATCTAGGTTTATATATCCGTTTTCACGACCCCTATCATGCTGAACTCACCACGGTAGGTCCCCATGCATTTTGGGCTGATAGTGAGCAAGCACAAGCAGTCGGTCTGTAGAGCACTGGGAACAGCAGCAAAGGCCGAAGGGTTCCCATGGGCGTATAACAGCACGGTTCGCAGGATAATCTGTTGCTCTTCTGTCGGCGGGGACGATGATAACGTCGTGCCGCGTCGTTGGCTGGCCCGTGACTTGCCATATACTGTATACGGTTACGGTGTGACTTCCTGGTGGGACGGCCTCGTACACTTTGCGTTAGGGTTGGTTTTGTGCTCCAATCTGTTACTGCCATGCAGTAAGTTGGTTAGGCCGGCATGAACAACGGTGCGTCATCGTGCGTGTTTCACAATTAAATACAAAAAGTTTATAGGTTTTTCATTAATTTTCGTCAGTCGTCAGTTTTCGCACCAATCACAATCTCATTTATTTCGAAACTAAAGGCTGCGGAAAGTTAAACGGAGCTTTTAAATTCAATTGTGAAACGTTACCATGTGGAATGGATTTAGAAATTAAAATTTTGCTCATTCGTTTGAAATTTGATTACACAGAAATTAGTTCCCACTCTAATTTAAACTTAAAAAGCAGCTTATTTTATAGTTCGTAGCATTTCTAGTCTTTGATGTGATAGATTATTGACTGTGAATGGGAAGCCCATGAAATATCTACGCAAAGAGGACAGAAATACTAGAACTTACAGATATATCTTTAATCTAGGAATCCATTTCTATTCTTACATAGTGACAATAGAAGCAAACAACTGATCGATCAACAATTGTGCGTCTGCTGCCGACGACAGTCGGCCAATCTGTGGCACAAGTGCATGACTTACTCATTCCGTACGCCCTTTCACCGCAAAAACAGTATCGAATCGGAAAGCAATATCTATTCTGACAGGCGTCTTTCTTTGTTCTCTTGCAATCTCTCCCTCAATAGCATGGGTGCAGCGCTGCACGGCCACGGTCACAGCCATTCATCAACGTCATCCCTGAACGGGAGCCAACAGTCGGGCAGCCACAGCCACGGGGCGAACTCGGAGGAGAACATCAACGTGCGGGCGGCCTTCATCCACGTGCTGAGCGACTTCGTGCAGAGTCTCGGCGTGTTTATAGCGGCTCTTGTCATCTACTTCAAACCGGAGTGGAGCATTATCGATCCGATTTGTACGTTCCTGTTCTCGATCCTGGTCCTGATGACCACCATCGCGATTATGAAGGATGCCCTGCTGGTGAGTTACCTCGTCGTGCGTGTATTATTTGCATTGCAGGGTTTCGGCAATATTGCCGGCTGATGTGTGCATTCTGTTAGGAGTTTCGGTGGTAGCGAAATTTAATATCCGATATGATGCTCTGCTGTTGTATGCGCGACTTTGTATTCCTAGCGATATCGCACAGGCAGTTTTTGAAATATCGGTTGTTGATTGAAGGTTGCGGAACGATAACTGCGGTTTAAACCTTTGTGTGTTTAGTCACTGTTTTGATTTATTTTAGAATATGGTGCAACGGTTTGAGATGTTGCGTCAATATTCGACCAATATATTTACTGGACTTCAATTATCATTTTATTATTCACAGATTTGCTGAAAACTTTTTTTCAATTAGATGATTGAATGATACAAAACTAGAACTTGAACGCAGAAAGCATACGGTTTTCACCAAGATTTTCCACCATATTCAGTCATTATATCATTAAACTAGAATGAATTTTAGACTGCTAGATGCTAATTTCATTTGAAACTGCTAAATTGGAGCAAAGGATTTTCCAAACATTGTTCATATACTCAACGAAACCTTTCAATTGTAACAAAAAGTGGAAAAATAGGTTGGTCCTATATTGGAAAGATCGTGCTAGATGATTGATTGCCGCAAAAATAAAAAATAACTTGTTTACTAAACCTTTCAATCAAAACACTATTATATACAATCAGTGGTGCACTACTCTGCAAAATCTATATTATTTGTCACGCTTATTTGGACTTCGAAACGTTTAATGCTTATTTGCAAAATTTGCAGTGGAACGGCAAGAAAATTGTATATGGCAGTTGAAACTGCCGATGACGTGCGCAATTTTGCTTCAAATCATGAACATGCTTTACTGCGACAGTTGCTTTTAGAATTTATGTTTTATTAAAACACCGTCCAGTTGTCTCGGTGCTGTCTGGAATTTTCCTTCTTTTTTTTCTTTGTTTGAGCTCATCATAAAGCTAGAAACTTTCTGTACACCACACTTCATATTATTGACAGTACAGTGGAATTACGATTTTATAAAAAAAAAACACTTTCCGGTAAATCTAGCGAAACTTTGGATTCGAGGAAATGATCGATTTTAGTGTTTTTTGTTGTATAGCAGTGAAATCTAAAGAAAAATACTAAAATTTATCATTTCATCAAGTTCACAGCTTTGCTTACTTATTTTGTTAAGAAAAAGGAGTCTAGTTTAAACCTGATTCCCCGTACAAATGTCACCAATTACAATTCCCTGAAGAGGACTACGATACTTCCGGTCAGTTTTATTGAAATAAGGACTTATATTCTGTTTTTATATTTTTTTTTTGGGAACCTCGTTCCTTTTGCCAATATCGCGTAAAAACCACAATTACCTGAAATAAATCATTTAATGATTCTCTGGTAAGTTTGATAATAAAAAGAAATAGTTTGGTCAGGAAAATGCTATTGTAGAATTCAGTGTGGAATAAGGGATTGTGATGCAGAGAAAACTGGAGAATAAACCCATGTTAAAGTCCTTTGGGGGACAAACGACCCGATTCCACTAAGATGTACACTCAATTCAGGCACTTCGAACTCTCATCTTTAGCGAGAAGAATACTAAACTATGAAAAGGAGTTCATTTCTGTTGCATAATTTGTATCAATCTTCCGTATATCGAGGTTCTCGAGGTCAATTAAAATATCAAAAATCCCTTATCAAAAGCTTATTAAACTTATAAAACACAAATCTTGCCATCAAGAACACATTTCGATAATATGCTTCAATCATTGAATTTAATATGATATGCTGTGTGATGAACATCTACAAAACATGTACATCTTACGTTGTGAAGAAAAAAAAAATGTACATCTTACGTAAAAACCTAATTGATATTCCTTTGTTAAAAACAACAAAAACAGATTTTCAAAAAAACATTACCTCAAAGCCCGCTAAACGAAATAAGCTTTGAGGGATTCTCCCCATGAACCGCTTCAAAAAAGGTGGATTTTCTTAATTTTTTTTCGGGATCAAAAAAGTGACACATAGAAGGATTGGCAACACTGCTTTTATAAGTGCAGAGTCAATCTTCCATCCAAAACGATGCTACTAAAGATGAGTAGAGTCCACAGGCTGGAGGCAGTTTAAAAGTGATCTCTTTGTTCATTACAACATTTTACTTCATACCTACATTGGAAGTGATAATAAAAAGTAGCGTCATTCACTTCCCACATGAAGGCTTGCATGATAGCTTGTATGCATGTCCGAGTGGACAGACAGTGCTGCTATTTCCACCGTAAATGGAACAAACGCAATGCAAATAAATATCTTGTTTTTCTTTTTTTTCTGTTTTTTGATTAATTCTTATTACTTTTAGTTTAATTTTGTTAGTGTTGCATTCGCGGAGACCATCGATTAACACATTATTGATTTACTACAAGTTTGGCACTTTGTCAACAACTTTCAGGCTCTGTTTTGATACATATGTATGTTGTGAGATTTATTTAATTAGTTATTCTTTTAATTATCTTGCCACTCCTTTATTTAACAAACATAACATAATAATGCGGGTCAATTTACTTGATATCAATGTATCGAATCGAATTGAAAGTCTTTAAATCACAATAGAATCTTGAAGTTTCTACACCCAACGCAAACGGGGAACATTTTACTACTTTAGGGCAATTTTTTATTACTTATTGTGTCTTATGACTGCGCATTATACACAAATAGTAACAAACAAAAAGTAATAAAAATTATGACGGCCACACGCTTGTATGTGTTTCTGGAGGAGAACATACAGCCAAGCACCCACCGCAATGCATGTGTTAGCAAGACTTCACTCGTTGCATTTGTATTGATGCAACGATCAGATTCATTTTTGCTTCCCTTCATTCACACATAATGGGAATCTCACCCGTCAACCTCAAATGTCTAATTAGAAACACTTTCGTTTCGTCCCCCAGTGTTTACATGAAATGGAAATATGTAATACTGTCTGACCAGAGTTGCCGAAGTTGCGAATATTGTCTGGATAGGTACGAGTATTGTATTTTCAAACAGGTGCAAATGAGTTTCCATGAACCAATGAGTATGTGTTTTAGATATCTTGCAGGAAAGCGAATGTTTTTGTTTTTCTCTAACGCAGTTTACAGATCGTGATGTCATTTAAAGACGCATTTCAAGTCTTTGAAATCTTCAACGTTTGCATACTCTATGACGGGAAAATGCAGCTTGGCAGCTCTTGTCATATTTTTCTCTACTCCGTATGCGAACTAATACACGCACACCGGATGAATTGGAGATTGAAGAAACTTGTAACATGTGCAACATATGCGACGGTGTGTGATTTTTTTTTGCTTGAGATGGAAAGTAAGCTGTTTTCGACAGAAAAAATCTTGCATGTGGTTGAAACGACCATTATTAGATAGTCGTACTCCCGTAACACGTGCTAAATTTATGTCAGCATGTGTTGTTACTTGACTGGGGAAAAATTTTATTGCCTTTAAAGTTATAGGTTTGTTACCCAAAAGGCAATTTTGCGCTATTGCTTCTAAAGTAATAAGGAAAAGTTTTGCGTGTACTTTTATTTTAAGGCGGGGCGTACCGTATGAAAAATCACTCCGGAATGTACTGCAAGTACTCAGCTATTCTGTTATGGATCTTTGAATGGTCGGTAGAACTTACAGGTTCTGGATCACGAAACATAGAAACCCGAAATAAATGATAATGGCCACTGTCTTTTCTTGCATAATATTATTGCACACACACAAACACACACACACACACTCACTCACTCACTCACACACTTACACACACACTCACTCACTCACACACACACACACTCACTCACTCACTCACTCACTCACTCACTCACTCACTCACTCACTCACTCACACACCCACACACCCACACACACACACCCACACACACACACACACCCACACACACACACACATACACACACACACACACACACTCACACACTTACACACTCACTCACTCACACACACCCACACACCCACACACACACACACACACACTTACACACACACTCACTCACTCACACACACACTCACTCACTCACTCACTCACACACACACCCACACACACACCCACACACACACACCCACACACACACACACATACACACAAACACACAAAGTGACACAGAGAAATCATCTTTTGCATTAAAACGAAAGTAAGCTAGAACAAGGAAAGAGTTTTCTCGGTTACAAATAAAACAATATCACGGACTTATTAACGAATTCGCAAGGCGGCTCGTGACTAATAACTTCAACGGCGGGCATTTTTCCTTCCTTTTAACTTATCATTACTCATTAAAAATATGTTCAAATTTGGAAGAGTCTTTCGCTTATAATCATTCACTCTTGTCTTATAAAAAATAAATTATTATTAATTTATCGTATAATAATCAATAATGGCCTATTTACTGATATTAATTAATATGTTAATTATCTTTCACGGATAAAATAGCTGAGTACTGTTTTGGTTACCATGCATACCGTTTTAACACGAGCCTCCGTACGAGATTGATAGCAATTCTTTTTTTTAGCGTTTCTCCTAGAAAGGTATAGCAATCACTGAAAAAACTAAAGGTATAAAAGAGCTCCAAAGGGCCGAATGTCGTATATCACTCGACTCAGTTCGACGAGCTGAGCATTTTCTGTATGTGTTTGTGTGTGTGTGTGTGTGTGTATGTGTGATTGTGTGTGTGTGTGTGTGTGTGTGTGTGTGTAACGCTCTCCCAATCTCACTCGATTTTCTCAGAGATGGCTGGACCGATTTCAATGAAATTAATTGCAAATGAAAGGTTTATTTGCCCCATAAGACCCTATTCAATTTTATTGTAATCGGATTTTTAGTTTAGAGGTTATGTATCAAAATGTGAAAATCACGAAACATCAATATCTCAGAAACTACGCAACCGATTTGAACAAAATTAATTTCAAATGTACGGGCTACCCAAAAAAGGAATTATGGAAAGAAACGTGTTCTCGAGACTATTTAATCTCACTCATGTTTCTCAGAGATGGCTGGACCGATTTTCATAAAATTAAGGTCAAATGGAAGGTCTAGTTGCCCCATAAGACCCTATTGATTTTTTTTTGCAATCGGACTATTATTTTGCCTGTTATGTTTAAAAATGTGAAATCCAGCTATGAAAAGAAAAATATTCACAAGACTACCTAAACTCACTCACTTTTCTCAGAGATGGCTGAACCGATTTACACTAAATGAGTGTTAAATGAGGGGTCCAGCTGCCTCATAACCCCCTATTGAATTTTACTGCAATCGAACTGTAACTTCGTCTGTAATGTACCGAAATGTGAAAATCACGAAACTTCATTATCTCAGAAACTACACAACCGATTTGAACAATATTGATATCAGATGAACGGGCTAGTTAAGGGTTAACTGATGAATTTTGATTGTACAAGTGGTTTCATAATTCGGCTCCTCTATACGTTCCCATTTCATTTGATTATTGCAATTTGATACAGAGTCTGCAGACTGAATCAATGTGGTTGCTCAGCGACTGTACATATTTTTATTTCCAGCCTCCCCTGGAAATAAATTTTTGAAATATGTTCAACAACACTCGAAAGAACAACGTTTATATTTGGCGATATTATAACTGTAGCATTTTTTTTGAAGTAGAATACTTCTCTCAGTAAGTTCGGCTACATAGGGATGTGAAATGAGAATCTAAAACCGAAAAAAGTGAAAAATATGTCCAATTTCAAATGCTAATAAATCGGTTAGTATTCGATGGATTTCCTTGAGTCTTGCAGCAATAGATTAGAAAATTCTCTAAAATTCTTTACAAAAGAAGATAATTGTAATTTTATTATTCACACTATTCTACTATTGAAAATAGTCAAGCCTTCTCAAAACGAAAAATTCGACCTCTGATTGGTCGTTAACATGATTGCTTACCAAGCACGGTCGACAGAATCATATACCTTGAAATTTAAAACATGCTATTTGGCCTATATAAGAGCCTGTTGCAGCCGAATCCGCTCATGATAGTTCTAGACAGCGACAACAGCAGTCGCCCTCCCTTAGCAGCAGCACTAACAGTGCAGTGTATACCAGCGATGGCGGAAAACGGCCACAACTGTGGCATAGCAATGGATAGCGCACTAGTTGCAGCGGATCTCAGCATCGATAGCGGCTGATGCAGTGATGCACTTTAGTGAAATGCAGTCTCTGTGCGATAGTGGGCACAAGTAAATGCATTCAATGAAAGTTGACTCATTTTGACAACACGTAGCCATTAGGACAATTTATTTTATGTCTGTTGGTAATAGTAAATAAATAAATAAATAAATCTAATACACGTGAGCCGTCTAGTTTTGAGTGCTAAATCAGTTTTTCACTGTTTATTTTATCACAAGGAATACTTTGTTCGCACTGTCAGTGATAACGCAAAGATGTGATCGGCATCTTATCCGATACAGAAATGAACAACAAATTATCCTTTTCAGGATGAAATAAAAACTTGATTGAAGAGTTATTATTTTCTAATGAGGTAATTCAGATTTTTAAATTTGTAAAAGTTATAAATTTTACTTTATCTCCGTGTCTCAGAACGTAGTGAGTTATCTTTTCGTTCAGTCATGAACACGACAGCCGAAACTTTCATTATCTGCATAAAAATCAATTTTTCGCACAATCAAAATTTAAAAACAAGCCCCAATCATGACAAGCAACTCACTATATTATTGAAAATGGTCAATCCTTGTTGAAGCGCAAAATTCGATTGATCTGATTGGTCGTTAACATGATTGGTCGTTAACATGATTGCTTCCCAAGCACAGTCGACAGAAACATAGACCTTGCAATTTGAAATGTGCTCTTTGTCAGTATAAGGGTAAGGATGGGAAATATCGATCGATATGGCTATCGATAGTTATCGATGAATTCTTTCTCCTATCGATAACTATCGATAAGTTTTTCATCCCTATATAAGAGCCTGTTTCAGTCGAAGCCGCTCATCTTGCCCACATCAAAGATGAAAACAGTAATGTGAATCACTTATACTTGTAAAAAAAAACATGTATTATACCCTACAAAAGCATAAAAAATACAGATAAACTTAAACAAAAAAAAAAACAACAACGAAGCCGCTCATGAGAGTTCTAGACAGCGACAACAGCAGTCTTCCTCCCTTAGCAGCAGCACTAGCATTGCACTGGATACCAGCGATGGCGGAAAGTGGCGATTGATCTGATTAGTCAACGTTTATTTACTAGAAAAATGACTGACACGCAAGCAGCCGGGTTATCTTTCTTGTAAAAGTATTCTACTTCAACCTTGCGGTCGTGGCTTTGCACACAACCCTCTTGTTATTTTTGTGCAAACAACATGTATTTGACAAGGCACAAGCAAGCTTGTCATTCTCCTCAGTATGTGGAAAGAGCGGAGAAAAAATTCACCGCGCACTTCCATTTCAGTATGTGCCTGCGTGTAGCAAATGTTTTCACCGCACTGCTTTTTTCTCCACTCCAAAGTGTCTCAACCAACTTTCAGAGAGACAAACACAATTCCAGCTCATCTCACATCCGATGATGACAAGAGGGGTGAATCACAGAGAAAACGCAGAAGTACACCGCAGAGTCCACTGGCGAGTAGTCTGGAAAGTGAAAAACAAAACCTACCGGGCAAAAGTGTAGTCCTCGTGTGGCTACATCGCGCAAACGAATTCGACCAGAGTAAACTCAACCGGCACGAGCAACGCAGTCTATTTTTTTCTCCTAATCTATTTTCCTCTTTTGCCACGCTCAAGAAACAAACTGTAAAGCGCACCGCAGATAGCTCTGCTGTGTAACTATTGTGCGTGATGTCCATACGTGTGAGAAAGTATATCATAGTTCTTTGTCTCGCAAGAGAGAGAGATTCAAGATTTCACCGCGGTGCTTTCAGGAAGCTCCCCAGATAAAAATCGTCTGTCGTTCTCTTCTAGCATGTGCGTCAATTTTCTCTTTAGTGTGAGAGCAGTTGTTTTCGCAGTGCAAGATGTTCTCCTGCACTCTAGAGGTTATCTGAGGAGAAAAGACCAGCATGGGCACAAGCATATCGTGCTTGTTGAAGAAGCACCAAGAATTTCTCGTAATGCATCAAAGTCGGAGTTAACTATATATCCTCAAAAACCAAATCCAATAATACTTACGTTATCATAATGAATGGTTTTGTCTTATTTAACTCTGATTAAATCAAATCCTTAATATGGATCTTACTTTCAAAATAATATAGTAGCCCTTACAAAGGTTCATTAATTGGCAAACATAAGAAGATATGTTAAACAAAATTATTAACAAACTCCTGCAAAAAATCGTAGCAATCAACAATTCCATTTTTGTTTTTTGCTTGGCCTACAACTACATTCACTGTATTACGTAGACAGCTAATATACGTTTATTATGGTAAAGCTTAGAATAATAATATATCATCTAACAATTTTGAAATGTAAAAAAAGATTCTGAATGAATTTAAGAAAATAAACCAAAAACAAACAAGCATTCGCAAGCTCTTATTCTCATATGAATGTGTCTATTTGGGAATTTACTCTTTCGATACTATCCGGTCACGATTATTTAGTGAATACCGAAGATGAAATCAAATAAACATCCGTTGCAAAAATTTACAATTCTTGTTGAGTAATTTATGGTAATCATATTTATGAGATAAACTTCCAATACCATTAACAGCAGCATTGCAGTTTTTCCTCGATTGCACACGAATAGAAATGTACCAACGAAAATGTACCACTGCAATACGAATAGTACCGCTGCAGTACGAACAGAAGTGTACCGCTAAAATGTACGAATAGAAGTGTACCGCTGCAATCATAGACGATGAGAGACCTGCGGTTCTTTACTCCACTGGTACTGTTGCTTTTACCGGCATATTTTCTTTCAAGAAATCAGTTTTTATTAGGTTCTGAAAGCAGGTTTAGAAATTGTTCAAGAATGGGAATTGTTTCAAACTTTTTGGAAAACTTTTACTTTCGAGACATCATATTAGTCTGAGCTCATGGAAGCAAAAACAAGTTGACCCATTGGGACGGGAAGACTCTGTCAATTTTTATTTCGATATTGATACAGAGAATATCACAGGAAATGGATGGTGTCCATTTATGTCGTCTATGCTAGGAATGCTCGCATGTAATTGGTTCATTATTCGCGTAAATTTTTCATTGAAACTGATAACTAGCATATTACAGAATAACTAGCATATTACAGAATTGTTATACATTTTATGTATCCAACAACATATTGGTTATTGTTATCCATCATGTTATTATGCTGTTATTAACGTTTGAAATCTGACGCAACATTTGCCAGCTTCATTTCAAATTTTGCAGAATGCATCCCAGTAAAGTAAACAAAGACGTAGTCTCACGTCAAAACTAGTTTTAAGGTACAAAAATAGTTATATCTCTTCAGAGATGAAACCTAGAAATTCTGTGTCTTCGGCAAAGCTTCATAGAATCAATAGCTCTACAATTTTACCAAAGACAAAAAAAGTTGATTTTTCTAAGTGTAATACTAGATAAATAAGCAATTATATGAAAATGTCAGATACTTCTAATCAGTATACTGAACAACTCTTCCGAAGACAGCAAACCCCTAAAATGTAAGGAAAAGCGAGAAAAGATTTTTGACCGTCTTTTTTCGAAACGGCCCCGCTGTGCACTGCTGACAGGTGCCGACCGATCTTCTCGTACATCCAATCATATCGATACCAAATGCTGATTTGTAAAGGATATAGTAGAAAAATAGTTTCGTTGCAATCCAGTAGTACACAGTAACTTGTCACTACTTCAATAATATCTATTACAAATCATTTGAACTTCAACCTGTAAAGGCCTATTTTCTTATTTATAATCGTGTGCGTTGCGCAAAAAGAAGATGTTTTGAAGAAAAGTGCATTGTCTCAACGCTGTTAGTCCTAAAATGAATTATATAGGAAAATATCGTTTTGGATATAAATGTCGAAAGCTTAAAAATAAGAATAAAACGGAAAAAACTTATTTAATTTTTGGATTTTGACTAGAACATACTCTTAATGGACAACATTTGAATTTAATTCCAGTCACTTTTGGTGTCCTTCAAGGCACTCTTCCGGTGACTATTCGTTTCATGTTGTACATAAACGGCATTTCATATTCGCAAGACTAAGAGTGAAATGAAACTCCCTCTGGAAATTTAAAATAAACACAGTTTTTGCACGGGGCATTCTTGCCTTGCAAGAACTTGCATGACCCGCCTTCAAAAAAACATACTTTAAAAAGTTTTAAAAAGTGCCCGCTAAAAAGATTTCGGAAAAGGCTGAATAGCAAACTTATTCCATCTGCGATAAAATGGGTAGATAAAATCAGTAAACATTCGAGCATTTTATATATGAGATATACACTATCAGCTACATATGAAGGATAGATTGCTGTTCAAGCAGGACATATATTATTCTATATACCCTTTATAGACTAATGGATAGAGGCAGAGAAAAATTAAAATTGAAACAAAAAATAGAAAATATTATATATACATTTTGACTACCACAAGTTAAGTGTTAGTTTAAAGGGGATTAGCATGTTGAGACAAAACTAGCTCTTACCTAGCATTATGGCCACTCCAATGGATGATTGTAGACCCATTACCTTTGCGTATCTTATATTGAAAGGGATAATTAAAAAATATTGTTGCTCATAAATGCTTCAGCTTGCAGGCATAAATTACTTCCAAAATGAGTATATTTTTGTCAACAGTTAATTGTTAATTGTAGGGCTAGGTAAAAACTGAATTCAATAAAGGTTTATTATAAAAATATTCCCCGTGTCGAACTTATACTGCGTACCGGTATCAAATAACAACATACGCATTCACCGTATAACAGTGAATGCGTATGTTTTTATTGTACGACATTTAAGTAGCATTTAAGATAGGATCGCTAGAATTTGAATGATCTGCTATTTCGCTTTCGGGGAAAGTTATCGCCGCGTCGAGCCTGCTGCGGTGCCGATAATGTCTTTATCCGGCGGAGAAAAAAAATTGACGCACGCCTATGCCTAATGAATATTGTATTTCAATTCGACGAGCCCGTGATAATGGGTCCAGGGAATACCTCCGCTCCAATCGGGGGCCGGTTCGATTTCACTTTTTTGTTGTTGCCTGTGCTGCGATAAAAGAAACCTATTTCCCTCCGATAGGTTTCACTTTTTTACCATGGAGTGTTGAAATTTCCTCTAGTATGCGTCTCCATCTCTACATCTCTTGGTACGATTTTATTTTCATTGCCTCTGATCCGATTTAACATTTCTTTTCGCTTTTTTTCTCTTACTTTCTCCCGTCCTAGGTCCTGATGGAGGGTACCCCCAAGTATCTCGATTACACCGAAGTGATGCAAACTTTCCTCCAGATCGAAGGTGTCGTACGTGTACATAATTTAAGAATATGGGCGCTCAGCATCAACAAGATTGCTTTGTCGGCTCACTTGGCTGTCGGTAAGTATATTATTTTTTTAGCGTCCACGTTTTATAGAATGAAACCTCAGGAGATTTAATCGTTTAATGGTTATCGTTTGATTCGATGGTTTTTTTTCGCAATAAGCAACGATGCACTGTCTAAATGATTATATGACACTTAATACATCGAAAAATACTCAGCTAGAATAAATAAATTGAACCCCACGAGAACATTTTCTAGAGGGAGAGGATTTGCTAGTTTGCCATTCCAATGTAACAACTTACAGAAAACATTCCAGCCAATTTGACTGGCGAAGTGCATCCCATCTGAAGAGGTTTTAGAGTAGCACTTTCACCTTCGTTACTGCAACCCACTTTGCTCTCTAGCGTTGTTCTTGTGGTTCCTTCGCTAACTCACTCAACCATCGTTTTAGCGATGAGTTCTCGACTCCCTAATTTAATGTAAAATAATGTAATATTCTCATCGCAATCGCAATCGAACGTTTTGCTTTTCTTTCGCCCTTTCGCAGAGCCCAACACGGACACGGAAGCGGTGCTCCAGCAGGCAACACGTTCCGTTCATGCAAAATATGATTTTTTCGAAACCACACTGCAGATCGAGGAGTTCCAGGCAGACATGGAAGATTGCAATCAATGTACGAATCCAATTTGAGGGCTGCCACTGCATTGGAGTAGTTTGGGGGAGGCGTACTGTTTTCTTTCGGGTGGGTGGCCTGCTGAAAGGTTCGACTATGTGTGTATCAAAGAACGACTGCTGAATGTTCGTTGGAAGTGAAATCGACTGAATCTGTGTTTGTGTGCGTATGTGTAATTTATAGCAGATTTGAAATTGGAGGAGTAATACAATCACAGGATCAGAGCCGAGCGGCGGGTAGGTGAAAAATCATAAACTTATTTGTATTCAGATGATACGGGACCAGTAATGAAAGATGAAAAATCCGACAGAACGCCACAAATAAAAGCAGGCATCCGAAAGCCTAAACATGTGGAAATTCTGTAGAAGAAACAAGAAATGAAAGAAATTGTAACCTTTGAATATTTATGAGAGCGTGCTCTGTTAGCGAAAAGAGATACGGCGATGACTGCTGCGAAAGAAGTTTAGATATATTTCGTTTACTGTTCCAGTTTTTAAACATGAAAACATACCCATCGGTCTGTAATGTGGCTTTCTCTGGTGCGGATGGTTGATTTCCTTTGGCCTTAGCTTAGCTGACCGATCGGGGAGCATTGTTGCGAAGATAAGCTTGCTGCAATGGAGCATGTTCTCCCCAACGAGAAAACGTATGCGATGTGTTTCGGAGATAAACGAGAAGTGCTCAAATTGATTTAATAAAATTATTATGGATGCATGCGTCCAATAGAAGAAGATCAAAAGATTTTTTCCCTGCTCGTAGTTGACGATATGTAGAATGTTTAGGATTTTTTTTTATTGTGAATGGCGTTTCACTCTGCTGTTCTCATAACAACTAGTAAATATCTTCCGTCACTTGAGTGTTCTAGTTATCGTCATTTTGGTGCACAAACGAACGTCGACGGTCTTTGTGTTCGGGGTGCTAAAATGTTTTGTCCCGCCCACAAGTACACTTGCCACGGTTGATGCTTTTCAAATGAATCCAACCAAGGTCACAGAACAATGACACATTCTACCTGTGCGACAGTGTACTTCTGCTTGTCTCTGTTGTGTAATTCGAGCTCAGTCATCCTCAGTCACGGGCGTGACATCAGAAATGCACCTGACAGAGATGTAGTACCGCGACGTTGGCTCAGATGCTTCCTAGGTGCTATGCTATAACTGTGCATATTCCGAATTAAATATCTGGGAATGGAAACGCTAGAAATGATGACCTTGTTGCAAGTTTGTCAGTTTTCACTAACGGGAGCGATGCGATGGAACCGCATTTTCCCGCAAGCTAATGAGGTTTATTTAACGTAGAATAAATATTTAGTAGAATAATGAAGTGGTTCTAAAAATTTACCGCACTGCTGCTTGCTATTCGGGTAAACAATTCTCAACGGAACTTTATCAAAATGATAAGCCAACGATTTCCTGTTTTTTGACTGACATTATAAACACAGACATTTTTTCCGATAGATTTGCTAACACCGAGGTTAGTATGGAAAGTGCAAAAAAATCAGTTTAAATATTTACAAAGACTGTGAGCAGAAATGTTGCTAATTTTTCCAGTAATATGTCATGCAAATACCTGAAGTACAATATAGTACGACTTACTCAGCAATCAATAGATGGGAACAGACATTATTGAAAGGCTGAATTCCGTGACCCAAGAATTATGAAAAACGTTCGTCTGTATCTGGTGTACATGAAAGACCAACATCCATCTGTCTGTGCAGAAAAACATTTTCTTAGAAGTCCATTAGAAATATGGATTCATACCATCTGAAGCAGAAACCGACTTTCTATCGTATAGGAACTATTTGGCAAGTCATCAGCAACTATGCGAAAGTAATCAAAACTTACTTTCGCACACCAGGATTTTTTTTTGCATTCTATACATAATGCCAAATTTTAAATAAGAATGATATCTTCCAGTACAGAATAATAATCTATCATAAGGCAAAATATTATTCTATTTTTTTTTCGAATGAAGCGTCCGCAAGCGTCCGAAGCGAAGAAGTACCTTCCCAAAATAGCATTTTAAAACAATTTCTCAAAAAATGAGTCCTGTTCCATAAAATTAAACCAATAGCACAAAATGGCATCTTTTGCCAATTGTAATGTTTAAGCAGGGTTCCTTCTAAATCAAAAATGACAATTAAAAAAAACTTAAAAATAGGACATCTTTTGTGGATAGCACAAACTGTACACAAAATAAAAAAATCTAGCACCAATTTGCAACTTCACCTAGCCTTACTCAACTTAACCTTGCATAATGCATTGAAAGAAAATAACCATCGAGCCGAAAATGAAGTCAAATCATGCCTACCAAGAAAATGGTAACCACGTAAGTACGAAACTGAAAAGCATATAGTTATTTCCTGTCACGAATGCATTTTGGTGAAATGTAGGAGAAAACTTACAAAATACAAGTTTGTAATCTTTTTGAGAATTTTTTACAGGTAGTTTATAGTACATTTTCCGAAGAAGATCGCTATCGTGATCAAATCAAATTTTATTTGCATTTACCCCGAAATCTCAATCAATGTATTTGTTAATCAATTTTCCTAACGTATAAACTCAAAAACTTAAGAACTTTTAGAAATTACCTTCTCAATTTGTTTTGAAAAAATGTCAAGTTTCTCGAAACATGGAAATATTCTTAACTGGTGCCTATTTTCAAACAAGGTATGAAATCTGACATTCGCAACCATCGTAGAATTCTTGCATTTCAAAGTATTTTGAATCACTTGTAAATGAAAAATAAAACAAAACTGGTAGTTTCGAGATCAATGAAGAGAAAAACAGAGTGAAAGAGAGAGAGAGGGTATTCTAAATCATTGAGCATCATGCGGCAAAACGGGATTAGAAAAACGGCGGCATGGCATGCCCACGTCACTTACTATCAATACGGGCTGAGTTGTATATTTAAAACAGAAAATAGCTGATAATAACGTAAAAGATTAAATGTTTTCCTACTATGATTAGCGATTCCGCTTACCATACAATGCACGTGTTGTTTAAGTGAAATTTTGCGTGGTTTAGTCAAGGGTCAATTCGACATTCTAATTATTGTCTATACCTATGAAAATTGACATTTCCAATTTCGTCTAACGATAGGATTTTGTCTTCTCAAAAACCACATTCCTTCGCCAGAATTAAGTACTGATACTAGACACCTTGTTTCTTGTGACTCACGTGAGAGAAACAACGACGACCGCATGGCAGCGAAATGAGTAGGCAACAAAAGTAAACAAAGAGTATTTTCAAAGCTAGGAATCAAAAAAGTTGGAAATAAGATAAGGAAATTGTTTTTATCAGTTGTTTCAGTAGTTCAATATTCAGTAGAATTTGTTTTCTAAAATCAATCTAGTAATAGGCGTGAACCAAGGCGTTCGTAGTTTTTTTTGGCAAGGTTGGTAAACGGCTGGACAGAGCCTACCAGTAGTACAACCCGTACTAGTTGGCATAAAATAGACCCCAGTGTGGTCCAGAGCATACTGCCCAGCAACTCCTATCCCCACCTCCACGTGGTACCGACTGGGATACGACCAACCAAGGGAAGATCGGTGAACCGCTGGGAATTTGGTCATATGCTGACAAGTCAGGAGGAGCTGTTCTACTAGGAGGGCAGCTTGGCTGAGCGTCTGTTCTCTATGTTAGGGGTGGCTTAAACAGCGTCTGATCCGGAGCGGACGGCTGAATTATGAAATGCGGTGTCTCACCAGCCTAAGACGGCAGACCCATCGCGAGACTAGGCATCAGGGCTCTCTTAGAAACAAAACAATGAAACTGATATACTCACGCTGTCATTTCGATTCGAACAGTTTCATTTTCACTTGATTCCTTTCGGCTACTGTCAACGAATCACTTTTTTCTCTCTTTCCCGTCTGTTGTTCATCGGATCGTTACAAATGAAACTAATGACTATTCAAATCGGCGGAGAGAGTGACGGAGAGAGAGACTCTTTCCTTGATGGTAGTTTTCTGATACCGCAAGCCGTAGTTAGAACGGCAATGGCATCCAATAAATACGCTACGCAAATTCCGATCAATATTTCAATATCTCGTGAAGTACTGTATGGAAGCCTTCTGTATCCGACAGCGCTCATTGTCATTTTCAATTGAGAATCGTCATGTGAGAGTGATGGTGATAATCTCCGCTTTCAATTGAAAAGCGTTTGTATCAATTTCAAGCCATTCAGTTGTCAGAATCACAGCAAGAGCTATCGATTGGGTGTCATGTGACTCACGAAGTGCTCGAGAATGATACAAAAGCTTTTCAATTGAAAACGACGGGTCAAAGCGTCACTATATCCTGATAATTGTCAATTGAAAATGACTTTGTCAGGCTCTGCTAGGCATCGCAGCCCTAGTAAGGTAGCATGCCGAAACAATACTACTACGAACAATCGGTGTCGACTTAGGCGAAAGAAAAGGGACAATGATTGGAAACTCGGTATTTGGAACGTCAGAACTCTACTCGAACCGGCACGTGGGGGCATCCTAGCCAGAGAACTGCGAAAAGTTAAAGTGGAAGTCGCATCCAGAGGTTGTCAGCTGACGGAGTTGCTGCTGAGTACACTCGGAAGGTAGACGAGCGGATTGGTGAACCGGTTGGAGATCTAAACGAACAGTGGAAGCACATCCACGACACGGTCAACTATACAGCGCGAGAGATGTTGGACACGATTGCAGGAACCACACGCAACACGTGTTTTGATGCGGAATGCCAAAAGGTGACAGATGAAAAAAATCGAGCCCGTGCTCGCACGATGGTGGCAGCAAATCGTGTGACACGCCATATGCAACGACAGGGAAGGGAACCTGATAACCGATGAGACATTGGTGGCCATGCGTTGGAAGCAACACTTCAAGACGTTATTGAACAGCGAAGAAGATAGAGCAGTCGACAGCTAAGACGAGGTGAGGGAAGCTTGTAAAGAGCTAAAAAATCACAAAGCTGCTGGATTGGACGGCCTCCCAGCCGAAGTTTTCAAAACCTGAAGTGAGCAGCGTGCTATCCATCGGCTCATTTTAAAAGTTAGGACCGAAGACAAACTACCAGCGGACTGGTTGGACAGACTCATTTGCCCAGTCTACAAAAAGGGCCATCGACTCGACTGCAGTCACAATCGAGGTATAACACTCCTCGATTCTGCGTATAAGATTCTCTGCTGCATCCTGTTTCATAGACTGAGGTCGTTGCAGGAAGCCTTTGTTGGAGATTACCAGTGCGGTTTCTAGGTAGGGCGATCTACAACGCACAATGGTCCAGAAACCAAAATTATGGAGAAATTCGGGTCTAGAGCTCCATAGCAATATTTTAAAGAAAAACTTTCTTCTACAAAGTTGTTACATATGATAAAGCGCTCATTGAAAAATTATCAAAAATTAGGGTGACCAAAATTTCGATGCAGTCAAGTATCTAACTTTTTTATCTTTGTAAATAGAAGAAAAACTTGTTCTACAATGTTATAGCTCCAATAATTTTGAGTAACTTTGTAAAAAAGTTTTTCTCTATCTTTGAAAACAACCGATTTATAATGAAAAAACACATTTTGCGCTCTAACTGCTTTATTTCAAGTTTCATCTTAAAACTGTTTATGAACGACTTTTAAAGCTTTTTAAGAGAAACAATTTGCAATGCTGATATCGTAAATATCTCGATTCTACTCAAAGTTATAAATGATTCTCATAAAAAAATTGCTTGTCATTCTTTTTGGGGCAAACATAAAAATTATCTCTTGGTCTCATTTTTAAGGGCATACTTGACTCTATAAGTGGAGAAACTTTCAAAAATATGTTATTTTTCAAATTTGAGTAAATTCAATTTAAAAACATGACAAAGATTTCAATAATTTCATATATTATGCATATAAAAGCACGCAGATTTATCTTTTTGATATTTTTTTTTATAACTAGAAATAATTACCGGTAATTTGACCAAAAAGATTGATAATCGATCAACTGGTTCATAGCTTCGTCCTTTCAAAGAAATTATACACTGTAAATTCAAATTAAGGAAAAAAATTATAAAGAATATTATAAATCAATTTTTTTCTTAAATTAACTGCCTTGAATTAAATGCCTGCGAAATATGAGTAGCGGTGCCCAAAGAGATCCAGCATACACTGATCTTAAAGCAGCATTTGATTGAGTAGACCACAGAACACTTACTTTATTTTTTCGGCTACCGGACCGTTCACCGGTCTAGGGCCGAACGAATTAGGGATGTCCAGCTTCTCCAGTCTCCTCGTACACCAGCCGATCGTGCATCTTCTACTACGGAGTCGACGGCCTCTTCCTGGTTCTCTACTGAAGATAGTTTTGGCGGCTCTCTCGTTAGGCATTCTGGCTACATGTCCAGCCCACTGAAGCCTGCCCCGCTGTATGATCTTCACTATATCAGCATGTTTGTATACCTGGTACAACTCGTGATTCATGCATCGGCACCACACTCCATCTTTCAATTTACCGCCAAGTATCGATCGCAGAACTTTACGCTCAAAAACTCCGAGCACTCGTCGATCAGCTTGCTTCAGCGTCCAAGTTTCATGTCCGTAAAGCGCAACCGGGAGTATCAGCTTCCTATACAGACCACAGAATACATTTAGCCAAACTAGAACAATTGGGAGTGTCATATTGCCCCGTGCGATGGTTTGCATCGTATTTGATGAATCGAACGCTATGTGTGAAGATAGGAACTCAGTTTTCAGCACAGTTCACTAATTTTTCTGGAGTACCCCAAGGTAGAAATCTTGGACCGCCACTCTTTATGTTATTCCTCAACGATATTTTTTTATTTTTGGAGATAGTTGGCGTAAATTGTACGTTGATGACAGCATTCTTTTTAAACTTGTGAGTAATACTACTAGTGGATGTTTTCAGCTTATGGGGCTCTAGAAACCTTCTTTCTGTAAGCGTTCAAAAATGTAGCGGCATCTCTTTCTGTCGGACAAAAAAGCCAATCTTATTTGACAATGCGATCCATCTTGGAATTTTGCTTCGTTGTATGGTGTCCATTCTACAACTCCTGAATTACTAGAATTGAATTTCCGTGCATCGTGCAGCGGTAATTTGTTCGATACGCCCAGAGATTTCTTCCCTGGCGCGACCCCACACATCTGCCAGCCTACGTTGAACGCTGTTGGCTCTTAAGAATGCAAACCTTAGAACGAAGACGTTTTGAGGCTCATGATTTATTCATATGTAAAGTGCTTTTAGGTGAAGTCGATGCCCCGGAAATTCTCGATCAGCTGGATATGTATTCCCCCGAACGATCTCTCAGACTCAGGTCCTTGCAGAGCCTGCCCCAACACAATGTACAATATGGTCAGTTACGTTTTACCCAATACGCTTTATGTAGGACAGCTTCCATAGGTTGCCGATTTGTTTGACTTCAATGTTATTGGAACAACTTTTAAAAACAGAATACGTGTTCATAGACAGATTTTGTGATCGTTTATTCAATAAACAATTAATAAACTTTATTGACTGTATGTTAGTATTAAGTTATTCAATAAGGTGAATACCTTGTCAGATGAAATTTTAATAAATTATACAAATTATATAAATTAACCGCCTCTGGTTGTGTCCGTTTCTTTTCCTGCTGATTTTGCCTCTAGAAACCGATATACTCCCACGGATCCTGTTCTCAATTTTCGGAAAATCGACTTCGAGGCACTACTGGAATACTTGTTCAACTCTGATTGGACCACAATACTGTCTTCGAATGACGTGGATGATATGGCTGAAAGCTTTTGCAGGCATATTTCGGATTGGCTGTTACTTAACGTGCCTGTTCGTAGGCCCCCTCTGTCACCTGCTTGGAGTACAGCTGAGCTACGAAAGCTGAAACGAATGCGTAATACCAATCAACGACGACTCCGACGATACCGCTCATCTGAATCGAAAAATGCTTTTCGTTCTTCTTGCGATGCTTATCGGAAATTGAACAGGAGCTTGTACAAGTCGTATGTGTTGAAAGTTCAATCAAATTAAAAGCGTTATCCCAAGTTCTTCTGGAGTTTTGTTAACTCAAAAAGGAAATATTCTGCCATTCCACCGACAACATTTCTTGACGACGAAAGGTCGAATTCTGATGCTGATACATATGAACAGTTAGCTAAATTCTTCGCTTCTGTGTTTGCACCGAACATCGCTTCTGATCACGAGGTTGAACGAGCTGTAGTTGATGTTCCTGCTGATATTATTAATTTAGACACGTTCGAGATCACCCAATCGATGATAACTGCTGCAACCAATAAGCTCAAAATTTTTTTTTCTCCTGGACCTGATGGGATTCCAGCTGTTGTGTTTCGTCGATGTATTGCCGCATTAGTTTCCCTACTCTGCTCAATTTTTAATAGCTCATTCGAACAGCGGAAATATTCCCGGATATATGGAAACAGTCATTTCTGGTGCCAGTGTTCAAAAGTGGAGATAAAAGTAATATCCGTAACTACCGTGGAATTACAAATCTCTCGGCAGCATCGAAATTATTTGAAACTAGTTGAACGTTCCCGGCGATGCTCGGGATCGAAGGTTTTAAATTTTTTATTCATTTTTCATAATTCATTACTGCTTTAGCACAACTTACTTAAAAAATATTTCACATCTTATACGTTCATCATCACTTTAAATACTTCAATATTTTGAGAGCAGAACACAGATAAACTGGAAGTCGCCATATCGGATTTCCAAACGACGTATGGTGTTCCACTTTCGGAATTATTGAAATGGTTGGCCAAAAACCACTTTAGGTTATTTTTCTGAAGCCGGAAGCCGCCGTTTTGGAAAATGTTGTGTGGAGTATTCCCAGTTCCGAATATACCTATACTGGGTGATATTCGGGCTTTTTGACAATCGTTTACAGTAAAACCTCTTTTTAGGAAATTAAAGTAAGTAAGAAGAATTGAGCATGACCATTCATGCTTATTTCTCCTCTATGATGAAATCTGAAGAGATGATTGTGATTTTTTTCAAAACGAAAATGTTTGTTGGTGTCCAGGGAGCACGTCTGAGAAAAAGTGAAGGTTTTCTGATAACTAACAATTGTGCTTTAATCCACAAAACTATGAAGAAAATAAAAAATGACTTTCAATGCTTCAGTCGCCTCTTGATCTATGTTCAAACCAATGAAATGAGACCTTTCCTCCAGCTAAATGTTCCAAGATCTAGTTTGGGTAAAGCATAGCATAGCATAGCATAGCATAGCATATTTGATCGCCCGTGTGTTGCCCGCGATTGACCAGAATCAGCTGAAATTGCACAAAGAACCGTCAAAATGGTGCCTAGGAGTAGCAAGCCATTTTCAGTGTACAATTCCTGGTGATTTTTCTTTTCACTGGTCAATAACGTAGCTGGCCACGCCCAATGCAGATCAATAGAGGAAGGGATATCGGGAGTGTTAGTTTAATACTTGTTGCTACTAGAGACCGAGGAATCCTCTGCATCATCCACAAGTATCAAAGGAAGGAATTAGTGTTAGTGGAAAGGAATTGATCTGGATCCATCGAGGTTGATGGTGCGATCTTTTCTACACAAACGTTCCAAGATCTAGTTTGGGTAAAGGTAAAAAAGTAAATCGTATCCCGTAATGTGTTACTATTCACAAATCTACGAATACATCAGAAATGTAAATTTTTTATGCTCGACTCACACTGATTCAAAACATGGATTTTTCTGTAAAAAAATATTTGGAAATGTTAAAGAAACAACGAACATTTTATTGAAAGAAAAATCACATTTCATCGTTTTGAATTTTGATTCAGATGCGATTTGAGCTTATGCTTAAAAAGTCAAAGTTTTGCATGTATTATATGTTTTTCAAAAAAATCAAAGAGAGTATTTTAAGATGTTTTTGTATGCAGAAATTATCTTCAAAAATGCTTCGAACATACGTAGTTTTTTGAGTAATATGTCAATTTTTAGCAATAAGATACGTGTTATTTTTTCTCAAATGTCTTTCCTGAACATTAACCAACATTTTATTGGAAAACAATCACATATCATAACTTTAAATTTTGATTTGCAGACAAATTGAGCCTAAATGTTCTTGATTTTGCACGTTTTACTTAGTTTTGTGAATAATACCTACATTTTCAGTAATCAGATACCTATCATTTCTTCTCAAATGTCATTCTTGAATATGAAAGAACATTTCATTGAAAAAAAATCACATGTCATCGCTTTAAATTATGATTTAGAGACAAATTAAGCCTAAAAATCTTTGTTTTGCACTTCTCTTTCTTTTGTAATCAAATACCTGTTATTTTTACTCGAATGTCTTTCTTGAACATCAACGAACTTTTTAATGAAAAAAAATCACATGTCATCTCTTTGAGTTTTGATTTGGAGACGAATTGAGTATAAAAAGTCATAATTTTGCATGTCTAACGTAGTTTTGTGAATAATGTTTCAAGTTTTAGTAATTAGCTATTAATTATTTTTCCTCGAATGTCTTTCCTGAACATGAACAAACATTTTAATGGAAAAAGGATCTCATGTCATCGCTTTGAATTTTGGTTTAGAGGTAAATTTAGCACAAAAAGTCACAATTTTGCATGTTTTGCGTAGTTTTGTGAATAATATCTCAAGTTTTAGTAATCAGATACTAATTTTTTTTCTCTCGAATGTCTTTTCTTCACATTACAAACATTTTAATGAATGAAGAATCACATGTCATTGCTTTGAATTTTGGATTTAGACGCAAATTCAGCTTAAAAAGTCATAATTTTGCTTTTTTCACGTAGTTTTGTGAAGAATATCTCAAATTTTAGTTATCAGCTATTAATTATTCTTCCTCAAATGTCTTTCCTGAACATTAAGAAACATTTTAATGAAAAAAGAATCTCATGTCATCGCTTCGAATCTTGATTTAGGGGTAAATTCAGTATAACAAGTCACAATTTTGCATGTTTTACTTAGTTTTGTGAATAGTAATCAGACACTAATTATTTTTACTCGAATGTATTTCCCGAACGAAACAAGCATTTTAATGAATAAAGAATCACATGTCATCGCTTTGAATTTTGATTTAAGACAAATTCAGCTTGAAAAGTCCTAATTTTGCATGTTTTACGAAGTTTCGTGAATAATATCTCAAATTGTAGTAATCAGATACTAACTATTTTTCCTCAAATGTCTTTCTTGAACATTAACAAAGATTTTAATGAAAAATGAATCACATGTCATTGCTTTGAATTTTGATTTAGAGGCAAATTCAGCATGAAAAGTCATAATTTTGCATGTTTTACCTAGTTTTGTGAATAATATCTCGAATTGTAGAAATCCCTAGTAACAAAATTGGTTATATCAAAGTTTTATAGCCCTTTTTTGGCTGTGAAAAGTACTATAAAACTTTAATAAAACCAATATTGTTACTTGGGATCAGATACTTATTATTTTTCTCCAAATGTCTTTCCTGAACATCAGCGAACATTTTCCGGTTAAAAAACCTTTATGCCACCGCTTATTTTTCTGATTTAGAACGATTTTAAATGATGATGATTGCTGTACGCCACAGAGACGGAGAAAATAATATCAATAAGATCAAGCGTTACAGAATTCCATTTTTATATAGTAGATTATTGTCAATCGAAGTCTTCTAGCTGGAATGAAGTGCTATATCTCTACAGACCAGCATGGTTTTATGCCTGGACGATCGGTTACCACGAATTTATTGGAATTTACGCATACTTGTTTTACACAACTGGAAGCAAAATGCCAAGTGGACGTGGTTTATACGGATTTGAAACCTGCATTTGACAGAATTGACCATCGTATACTATTGCGCAAAATTAACCTGCTTGGTGCCTCTGACAGCTTTGTTGCATGGCTTAGTTCATACCTGTGTGATCGATCACTTCGGGTGAAATTGGGAGCGTGCAGCTCAACTCCGTTCGTCAACTTGAGTGGTGTACCTCAAGGAAGTAACTTGGGACCGCTGCTTTTTACAATATTTTTAAACGCTGTTAGTATTTTGCTTGGTGACGGATGTAAGCTTATATATGCGGATGACCTAAAACTATATTTCGCCGTGAAGTGTATAGAAGATTGTCACCGTTTGCAGCAGTTACTGGATATGTTTGTAGAATGGTGCCATCGTAATAAGCTGATTGTCAGCATCTCTAAATGCTCTGTAATGACATTTCATCGGAACTCGCAGCCTATAAGTTTCAACTACCACATCGATGGAGTCGTGCTCAACAGGGTTGAAGAGATGAATGACTTGAGTGTGACAATGGATAAGAAACTCTCCTTTGCTAGTCATCGATCGGCCGTCATTGCTAAGGCTAATCGTCAGCTGGGGTTTATAACCAAAATAGCCAAAGATTTTAATGATCCGTATTGCTTGAAAGCTCTGTATTGCTCTTTAGTGCGACCTATCTTAGAGAATGCTTCACTAGTTTGGCTTCCACATCAACTGACCTAGAGTTTACGAATTTAAAGAGTGCAATAGAGATTTGTCCGATTTGCATTGAGAAATCTGCCTTGGCGTGACCCACAGAACTTGCCTCTAAACTGTGATCGCTGCAAGCTAATCAATCTTGACACCCTAGCTCGACGAAGGAAGATTCAGCAGGCAACATTTGTCGCCAAGCTTCTGAACAATGAAGTAGATTGTCCCAAACTACTATCTTTACTTGGTTTTCGTGTTCCATCGCGTGCTTTAAGGTCTCATACTCTTCTCCAAACATGGTTTCATCGCACAGCGTTTGGATTTAATGCCCCTATGTCTTCGATGATACGTACATTTACTTCTGCTGAAGATTAATTCGAATTTGGTGAGCGTTCCAGTTGTTTCTCCAGTCGAGTAGCAAGATCTGATTGTTTTACATTATGACATTGACGATAGTGATATATTCGTATTCATTAAGACTTTATGTTAGATGGATAAATAAACTAATAGATAAATAAATACATAAATAACTACATTGGTGGTTTTCAAAAATTAGTCAAGAGCAGCATCCATGCAAAGTTGCAACCGAATCAAAAAGGGTCGATCGAAATCGTTTACCAATTGTTATTACTCTTCAAAAGAATCTTAGAAAAACCAGTATTATTATTATTTTAAAAACTGCACTTAAACCCCTGCAGCAATTTTAATGTATTGGATTTCGAAAAGTTGACTAATTACACTGATAACTTCATTACAATATTTTCTCTGCACCTAAAACGACCACTCAAAGCGAGAAAAGTTGTTATCTGATAAGCAGAGCACTTGAAATCAGTTCATTGCATTACGGCGAGTTTATAATTTTTAGCTACGTATAGATATTGATCACCGGATCGATTAGTGTGCAAAACTTTGCGGTCCACGACTATCCTCTCGCATGTGTATCTTCCGCCCATAATGACTGTCTAGGGAAAAGTTTTTACACTACTTCAGCGCGAACCGTGCCATTCTAACCTTAGGGTGCGAACCCTCAATTGCAGGCTAGACCGTTCTTGCCACTTCCTCCCACCGTGATCGGTGAAATTCTAATTGGGTTAAACATTTATTGCAATTTCCCACTCAACACACTTCCGGTACTCAGAACTAATATAGAGCTAACGTTAGCGGACGGACGTTCCGACGCACGTGCGGTTAAGGTGAAAGGGAAGAGGGGAAATGATGTTGGGGCCTGATTTTGTTGCGCCGATATTGGCCGGATTCGTGTGGCCTGACGGGTACTGTTGAACTGTTCTCTCTTTCGTGACTCTAGCAGGTAAGTAAAACTTTTTGATTGCAAATCTCCTTCCCTGCAGCACTGAGGTGTCACGGTGAAATAGAAGGAAATAATCTAAATTGACTTGTGTTTTACGGGGTTCTGTGGTGCTACAAGTTTTCAATCAAGGAAAAAATAACAGATTGTTTTTACGGTTGTGGATTAAATATGAAGCAACCAAAGCAGAGCACACCTTTGGGCAGAGAAGTTGTGTTTCGGAGATGCTTATCAATTATCGACGGATGGTTTGTTTTTGTCACTGGACGCTCTCGTAATATTGTTTTACAAGAAAGATTGAACTAAATTTGATTTAATCACAAAAAGAAAATGAGCTTCGGAGAAACTAAAAGCCTTTATTTATCCATATGTGGCCTACTAACCGGCAGTTGTTTAGTACGTAGAAAATAGAGAAAAGGCTATCCTAACTGCAGTTGATTCTAAATAGTGCAACGTGTTTTACACAATCTTCCAACTCTGGGTCTAGTTCTAAACCCCACAGGTGTAGATGTGCTTTGGCAGTAAATAACTGGCGAACGGACTGTGAGCACTTAGACAACCCGAAAGCAATAGAATAAAGCGCCTGATCTGAGTGCAGAATAAAAAGAGAACCTTGAGAGGCAGAATGCAGGCAGGCACCAACACCTACTAGTGTAATACCCATCGAATGTTGAACATTCTGGCTGGCACATGCCATCTCGTCTCGTGGCAAATGGTACGTGTTGCAGAACCAGGAAACGAGTTTGGTGAACATAATTTTCCAATCTCTTTTCAGTCGAGCGTCATGAATCAGCGAAGGCCGATTTTCGCTTCACTTGTGCGCTAGAAACAAAACTTCCGTGTGTCTGGAAGCGGGACGAGGAGGGATCTGCACTGGTGAATGAAGAAAAACTTCACCCGAGACCGGAGATGTGTGGAATTGAGTGTGTTGTGTTCGTGGTGGAGTGTGTATATGAGTGTAGGAGCGGAAAGGAACCTCATCGCCTTGACTCCGGATCTCATTCTGCTAACCCCTACCGAGTTTGATCCCTGCTGGCGTTTAACCTCAACGTGATTTTTATGAAGTCAAAGAACATATTTCCTGTGTCAGGATGTTTTACGTCGCTTTTGGCGAGCAGGAGCAGGCAGCCACGCATTAGGATGCGGAACGAGACCGGCGTTAGTACGGAAGCCTCGCAGAAGTGATGCCTGAACGTGAGCTTCGTACAAGGCGCGAGCATGTTGCGGGGTGTGGCAGAGGGTCGAAGTGCATGGCTCACACATACACAAAAAGGTAGCAAACAGGAAGCATTGATAGTTGAAGTGTATCCGCATTCTCGTTACTGCGGCGAGTAGCACGCGGCGGTCTTGCTTCATAACCACTTGGGAATACGTGCTGCCACTCACTAGTGGCGCTGGATCCGGGAGTAAGGGATCGCTCGATTAAGGATGCTTACAATATTTAGCTGATTTCTGAAACGGGCAGTGCGGTGAAGCGGAGAGCTTCATGCTTGCCAGAGGCGTTCTATCAGCATAAGTGCTTTTTATTGCTTCTCCGGGGTAAAACTGGCTGAGAATAGTTTGTATTTTTTTAACAATTTTAGCAAACAAATCAGTTACATAAAGTTACTTCTACTATGTATTTCGGTTTCCCAGTGATTTTTTTTAGATATAAAGAATAAGAATGTGCATGATTAAACACCCTCATTATGAGAATTTCATAGTTTTTTTTGGCACGAAGACCCGGGTGACCATATTGTTTACACTTTTTTATTCCTCAACCCATTTTGAAAACAATATGAAATTTAGACGGTGATATATCTTTTCACTTTGGAGATAGATTTTTTTTAATCTATGGGATACTAGATGCGTCTCCATCAAGCATTACAATAACCAAGCACCTCTATTGAAGAATTGCAGTATCCAAAAAAATCAAACAGGACTTTTTTCATGGATTTGCTGAATAAATATATTAAATACACAAACAATTTCTCTGTTTGTCATAAACCACTATGAAAATAGAAAAAGAACAGTGGATTTCCCATGGGATTCCTTTTGCTGGTTTGTAAGTAGCCCAAAACCATTGATTCAAAGAAATGCTTAAACTTCAATTACTCAATTATTACTTCAAACGAATAGGAAACTGTTGTTAATTAATTATTAATAATTAATAATTGGTGTATTGAATTTCAGTCGAGTTTTTAAAGAGCGAGAATAATTTGAAGTCATTGCTGAATTTTATTTTCCTAAAAATTTCAGTTGTAATCTTCATACCTACTCTAACAGCTTTGTATATCGAGTTACAGTTCAACAAGGCAGATATTATCTGCAGCATGGTTGCATTAAAAATCCATGTTCTCAAGAGTGGTACTACCTAAATCACAACGCAAATGTCCACGCTTGTCCACGGTTGAAGGGAAAGGGGTAATGGTAATGTCCACGCGGATATGATATTTTTTTTGTTTTCAAAATAATGGAAATCTGGCAAAATTAAATACATTGGTAAATTGCAGATATTCCGGTTTTAAAGTCAGCAATCAGTTTGTTACCAATCTCTTCCGTCTATGAAACAACTTTTAGCTGAACTTAGTATCAATTGCTACAACGAATTTGGAATCAATTGTGTTGGCCTTTTCTTTCATTTATAAACGCAAATTTGAATCATTTTTTTTGTCCTTTTCACTTTTTAAAATTACTTCATTAATTTGAACCAAGTTTATGATCATTTTCATCTGAAAAGGTTTGAACCGGTTTGAAAAAAAAAAAATTATATTACCTTCCTTATTAATTATTTTTTACTTTCAATGCATTTTATATGATTTTCGTTTTTCCTCTTGTATTCTCAAGTTATATTCAAGATTATTTTGTTTTAGAAATCTTCTAGGTTTGAGGGATGTTTTTCAGCTTAAGGTCTATCATCTCTATCTATTTTTTTATCGATATAACTTTTTTTTAAACAGCGCCAATCTACACTACGCGAACTGGAATTTATAAAAGATACTCACGTGTGAAGAGCTCACAAACAACAATCTTTTTTGCTATCAGAAGTTGAATAACGAAACACGCAGCTTGTTCAGGGGGTGCACTTTGGTGATATCGATCTTGACTGAAAACAGTTTGACCAGATCCCTCGAAAATAATATTGTGATAAATGTCGCATTTAGGGCCGAAAAAAAGCAACCCAAGGACCCGTATTACCCTCCGAATACTGCCTCACACGATGGAACGATTTTTATTCATCAAAATTTTTTTTTGACATTTTTTTCTTTTTGTAGATATAACGGCCTAATCAGTCCGTATATAGAAGCAAAAACGATTTTTTGTTTCCTAATCCGACAGTTACGGTGAACCTGTCAGATTAAAAAAAAATCGGTTTTACTTCTATACACGGACTGATTAGGCCGATAAATCTAAAAAATTAACCGCTACAGTTGATAAACAACAAGATCAGGACAATTTTATCCTTAGAAACTAGTTCAGAAGCATGAAAAGTAAGCAATTTATAGTAACATTTTTGTGTTTTAAGAAAGAAAATCTCACGGTGTATATTTTTTCTGGGACGACATAAGTAGTCTTCAACTTTGCAACTTCGCTGGAAGTGGTGAAATTCGAAATTTTTTTTTTTCGTTGCCAAATGTCTTAAAAATGCATAAAACGTCGAGATCTGGTGTTATCTTGAAAAAGAAATTTTGACCGAAAATCGACCTTCTGGGACTTTTTTTAAGCTGTTTTTTAAGCAACCAAAGGCTTAAAATGGAATATTTTAAAACGGGTTTCTAAAATGATTCACAGCTCGTTCCAAACCAGACGTAAAGTATTTTAATATTAATTGGTATCTCAAACTTGATTTTCGTTAGGGTGGTTCATTTATTTTTTTACTAGGGTGGTTCCAGATCTCGACGTTTTATACATTTTGAAGACATTTGGCATCGATTTTTTTTTTTTGATTTTCCCAATCCCAAAAGGTTTGTGTAGAACATGGGACTACTATGATTGGAACGGCAGTATACTCCCCCCTTGGTAGTTTTTTGAAGGTCTAAAAATCACAACTTTGAGCGCGTTGAGGCAGCCCTAAATCATGTCCGATTGAGCTGAAATTTTGCACAGAACATTTTTTGGGCCAATGAACAAAATGTACATGGTCGGTTTTAGAAATTTGACATGACCCTTTTGCTGCCACCCTAATATAAATATATATATATATATATATATATATATATATATATATATATATATATATATATATATATATATATATATATATATATATTTATATATATATATATATATATATATATATATATATATATATATATATATATATATATATATATATATTTATATATATATATTATTTGTTTTGAGGAAAAAAAGTTTTTTTCTGGAGAATATTTGTTTTAGAAAGACAAAATTATTATCTACAACTTTGCCGAACACGTTACCTTAATCATACAAATCGTTTTGACTTTAAAAATATTTGTTATCACCAATACTTTTTCTGCATTGCATATTCACATAGCTTCTCAAAAACGAGTCATGAATTAAAAAAAAAATAGCACAAACTGGTATCTTTTGCCCATAGGAACATCTATGCAAAATTTGAGTCAAAACAGAAATGATATTTGAAAGAATATAATAAAACTGGTACATTTATTGTGGAATTGCTCTGCTCTGAGTGAGCGCGTATAAAGCCACGAAGAATGATATTCTCAAGCATAAAATCCCAAACTGTGTATAGTAAGTAAAGTTAAGGAATCACTGTTATACAGCGTTTTTCTTTTATTTCAAGATCAATCGAAATCCAGGATGAACAATAAGTATTCTGGCATGATTTATTACAACAGTTTCTGAAAATAATTTAGAGTACTATTTTTGAAATTGAGTCATCTCCCTCTTAGTATACATGGATGGCCCATAATACTAGGAAAAGCGAACTTCGTGTGCTGCTTTATGAGCCCATGTTAAGCAGCTTAAAACAATGGTAAAAGTGCGAAATTCAGTCTGAATATTTCGGTATTCGATAAATACATACCAATTCTTCAAAGTTTAAAGTTTTCTGCGAACGACTTTCTGCGACTGCGGTAGAATAGTAAGAAATTATGAGCTGATGGGAGTCAACCGACTTAAACTGGAAAATTTAAGAGTTATACTCATTAGTGCTTTAACTTTCGCACAAAACTCTGCGCAGAACGTGAGTTTACTTTCTCTAAACTGCAGTTTGATTATTAAAAGTCATTATGGTGATACTGGATGGTGGCATTATACCATGCAATTTTGAGGTTAGGTTTCTTTTCACATGACGGTTTTGAGCGTAGAAATGCTACCATTCAATAAATAGCGCTTGAATTCGATCAATGTTTCACACACGTAATTTTAATTGTTTTCGAAAAAATGATCTTGCCAAACTCGAGCATGGACTTTTATTTTAGCATACGTTGGAAATCAATACAAAGTATAGGCCCATAATATGGTGGTTGGGTAAGAATTTATCTTAAACTACAATTGGGTCAAAATGAATATGAAACATATTTTCATGGCATGTTGAGTACCCTTCATGGTTTCATATTCCATTTAATGTATTTTTTCTGTTAAACTAATTTTTAAACAGTAACAATGACATCCGAAATGAAACTATTATTTTTCAAACAAGAACTGGTGTCAATCTACACTACGCAAACTAGAATGTACACTAGCAGGAATCTAGTTTCGAGGTTAGACACCAGGACGTTACACCAGGCGTGCTTTGGTAATATTGATCACAACTGAAATTCGTTTGACCAGACTCTTCGAAATTCACATGGTGTTCAACGTCGTCAATGTGGGCCGGAAAAACACAACCCAATGCCCCGTTGCACTCTGCTTTATACTAGCATTAATAGTTTATCACTAACGATCGAGACAACGATCATTTTGGACATGTTTTTCAATTGGGATAGCGTTTGGGTGGAGTTGGAGTGAATCTACAAATGCAATTAATAACCACAACTCGAAAAAAAAAACAGAGAGAATGAGTAAGTTGCTTCGATTTGAGTAAAGGGCAATAAACAACTGCAACTGTTAATGTTAATGGAATTTCCAATGCGACTAAGATTGATTCAGTAAGAACATTTTCTTTGCTGTCATAGAACTAATTATGGTATATTTACCGTTCTGCTGCTGCTAGAGAACCAAAAATAACTCATTGAAAAGTGTTTCAGTGAAAACTCAAAAATTTCCAAAATTAAGTTTTTAACATCTCAAGAACAGATGCATTTATAAATTTTACTACCAAGAGCCTCATGATTTCAAATTACTATTAAAATAATATTGCATCATTGGAATTTTTTTTCTTCATATCCTTGAAATTTGTAAAATTGTATTAAACTTAAGTGAAAATTTGTTTTCTATTTTTCCATCCAGGTCTTTTTATCAAACATTTCATAAGAGCGATAGGTAGCCAGCCGTGTGTAGACGCTTTATTTATTGCGTCTGTAATAATCGCGTTGAATTGTAGTGCATTGTGCAAGAAATTGTGCAACTCGTGTGACAGTTGTAGTCGAGGGAATTCCTGGTTGATTCCAGTACATTTGGAGTTAATTACTAGTGAGGAGATTCAGGAATTTTAATTTTATCACTGATTTTCATGTACAGTGTATCGCTTTGCAAATGGCTGCTTTGAAGGCGCCGAGCTGTGTTGGTGACCTTTCTTAACGTTCGGGAGAGTGTATTGTGTTTGAAGTTAATCGCATGATACCTCTTCTTCTGTGTTGCGATGCTCGTCGTCGATGGCAGATGGCACCATCTGCTGCGAGGCAGAAATAAAGAGAGCGGCAACTGAATTCATGGAAACGATTTGTTCATGCTCGTTCGCTTGCGAGCGGCGGCAAGCTTGACTCACTGAATGCTGCTTCGGTGTCTAAGATAAGTGCATACATTTACAGACATTTTTACAGTCATACCTTGATATAAGCCTTTTTTTCGTTACGTTATATCGAAGCACGAAAATAATTTCTTTTTTCAATGATGCAAAACTCTTGGTGATTACTCAAGGTTGCGTGGAGGCTTATTTCCCTTCATCTGGCAGTATGTGTAGACCTGTCTTGTGCCCTTTTAGGGGCCGTTCAATAATTACGTAAGTATATTTTTCCTTTTTTTTTCATTTTTTCTCATTGTTGATATTATTATCTCTTTCCCTTGAAAAGACGCAAATCGCGTCGCTTCGTGTTCAGCATAGCATCAGCGTTAGCGATTAATTTCAACGTCGAACTCGTCACTAAAGTGTACTTGAAAAGTGTTGTTTCGATATGCATTGTTTTTGTTTTGGTATTCATGACTTCTCTAGCTTTTGAATAATTATTTTTGCTCCAAGCCAAATTTTTGATAATTATGCTAAAGAAGTAACACACCTAATTTAGGACCTTTTTGGCTTATGTGTGTGCCTGGATTTTTTGTAATTTAGTTTAGTTTAGTCTAGTTTAAATTTAGCTTTGAGTGTGTGAAACCACTTTTGTAAGTATTTTTGCGTTGACGATTGATATTTACTGCGAATATTCATATAGTTAAAAACAAGAGTAGGCTCGATGCGGCCATACCCGCGTTCGGAAATAGTTTACATTCTTACAACTCACGTTCGAATATAAATCACATGTCACATGTGATGAAGATAACAACCGGATATCGTATAGTGGCGAAACATAATTATTGTTCAGAGTATTGTTTTGTAGTTTCAAATATATCAACTTCATCAATTCTAAAATAAGAAAAAGACAGGTAGGTTTTGTTTTTAGTACAATGACCAATCGTTTGAGTTCGGTTTAATGACCAATCGTTTGAGTTTGGTTTGAGTTCGGTACAATGACCAATCGTTTGAGTTCGTTTTGAAATATTTGATCGTATTGCCTGCCACGGCGAATCCTGATCTTACCTACCTCATCATACTAACACAAATTCCCTTCATGTGACATTCGTAGAGATGCAGAGGTGAACTCTGTCTCATAACAACGTTTGTCGAACTAACAATCCTCTTTCTATTTTCTCCCAAAGACCGCAAGGACGTGGCCGGCGCCGTTATTGATCTTCCTGTAGTGAGAGTTACTGAATTGTTGTACATTGAAGATGGTATAACATCCCAAAAACTATCTATGTGGTTCTCTGTGCAACTTCACTAGCTCAGGTCAATTACGGAGGTGCAACTACGATATGTGCGGTCGTCAATGCTCATGCTCCAGGTCTTTTCATGAAACGTTTTGGAATAATGTTGAATTTTAGGAAAAAAAATAAAATTGAAGAGAAAACTAAACCCTTATAAATTTGATGTTTATTTTCCACTTTCTTCAAATTAAAACTAAAATGACTTGAAAACAAATGAATTTACGAAGTAAATGAACTTTTTGATGCAGAATAATTTTTTTTATCGTTTAACATCGGTAGAATATAATTATTTACAAAAATGACAAAATTGATAATGTTTTCTAAAACTTCAATTTCAATTCCCTATCCTGAATTTTATACAAAACGCATTTGTTATAACTTCAGGTTTCTTTTAAAAAATAAGAAGAAATTTAACTCTTTTATTTTTAAATCAAAAACTGCTGTTCGATTAAAGATCTCTGTACTGAAATATTTTTTCAGCTTGCCTATTTTTTAGATCTTGAAAACATTTTTCAATCAAATGATAATCTATGCCAAAATACATTCGCCTTTTTATAAAATTAGTCTTGCCTCTAAATTTTTCACCTGCGACAAATACGCAGTTTGCCAAGCCAAAATGGTGTGCACAGTTTCATTTAAATCAAAAATAGTCGTTGTTCGCGGTGTACTCCCGCGTAAAGAGCTTACTAGCAGGAAGCAAGTTTGCTGGCTTGAAGCAAGGCACCAGGCGTACTCTGGTTTGCCGGTGTCTTACCTTGAGCTTCGGTTGCAGCTGATGTCCGGTTGACGAAACCATTGTAAATTCGCGTGGTATTCGATGCCGTCATTTTGAGCCGGAAAAACATAACCCAAGGACCTGTTGTTCCATCCGGATACAGCTTCATACGATGGGTTTCTACATACTATAAATCATGGTTGATCATTCAAGATCATGCAAACGATAATTTGGACATGTTTTTTAATTCGGAGAGCGTTTGGATAAAGCTGGACTGAATTTAAAATATTATCAATAACCTCAACACAAGAACGGAGACAAGAAGTAAACTAAACTACACGAGTGAGAAATGAAAGGATTACTATTTGCAATGTCTATGCTCCTTGGATCAAGCAAAAGAGCGGAAAAGGGTTTTTTTTATCTGATAATGTTTCATTATAAATACGCATTTTTTTGTGATTTCAATTAAACTGTATTAGGAATTCAAGTGCTCTAGTGAGCGGTATGCACACTTTAGTACGGTTTAAAAGTCATCAACACAGAACTTGAGCATGTAAGATTCATGAAATATTGTTTACTCGTTCAGAACTTAATTTTTCTTCATTAGAGTTGTAGTTGGATCTAGAATTATATATATTAATTATTCGCTTTTGACTAATCCAGCTAAAATTTCTGAGGTTGATCGGATAAAGAGTATTGTAAAAGTTAAAGTTAAAGTCGTGAAGTGATAAAGTAAAAAAGTAAAAAATTTAACCAAACGGTTATAAAAAGTATATAATTAACGGACGAAAATCAACAAATCATATATAAATTGTTGACCATCTAATAGATTATTATACGCATGTTTTCTTCTCGAAAAAAAAAAAATTAGAAAATAATAATTCTGTTCCTATTTCAACTGTACCTGATAACTGTCACGAAAATGACGTAATGATGGATGAAGTCTAGGAAGATCTTGTTCATACATTGATAGAAACCAGACACTCAAGATTGTCATCAGGAACTTCACAGCTTTTTATCTGAATATGCGAGAGATAATTAAAACACAGTTTACTGAAGTTATATATGAAGTAATTGTAGCCAATGTTCTTAAAATTTCTTTCGATGGCGTAATAATGTGGATGATAGAGAAGAATAACTCTGATACCATTTTGAAGTTGAGCCTAGTAGCATTGCTTAATGTTGACTCCAATTCAATTCGAGAGCTTTGAAAATTTGTTTAAACGGGTTAGTGGTACTGCAATTTCTTCGAATCAAAAAAGTGTAAATAGGCAGCATGATATATTTGAAACAACGTATGCATTGCGTAATAAAGTTGTTAAGTTAAGGACAAAAAAAATGAAGGGTTTTAAGGTATCATTCGATTTAGTTCGTGCATCGGTTTCAACCACTCCCCACGACATTCTAGCATTACCATTAAAATATATTTTATGCTATGATGTTTAAAAAATTGTTGACCCTCGAAACCTTGTATCCAGGTTGCATTTCCGAATTCAGTCGAACACCAAATCACATGTGTTAGCGGGCAGCTACGATCGGTCGCAGAGGCGCGGATCAGTTTCACTCTGCGCAGCACAAAATAAAGATCCGAGTAACCAATGCCTGTACTGATAGTCTTTCATTTTAATAGCTCAAAGTTTCGATCCAATTTCTGAACATTCTCTCATTTCATCTGCCTGTTCATTATTTACCTGATTCATTCATCTCATCTCGAGTCGCCTACAACTGACATTGCTTTGTAGCCCTTTTCGAAAGGATGTAGTAGTTTATTGAAATATTACAGTGCTGTTCCCTACACACTCCCCTTTCCGAAAGAATAGTATGCAAAGATTTGCATTTTTTCCAGTATTTGAAATATTTTACACTAATAGACTTATTTGATCGATTAAAAAAAATTAACTCATCTGGGAATAATTTGGGCAACAGAGAATCAAAATAAATTCCCATGAGCAAGACTAGTTTCATTTCGTGTGGTCTCCAAACTCCTAAGCCACAACTGTTTGCAACTTCCGGCACATTTCCATTGCAATCGCATAGCTAAAAACACTCATCTTCAACCCGTAGGCCAGATGTGGGAGAAATGTCAAACCTCGACGGTTGCACCTCACCGGTTCGGGGTGAGAAGCTATCGGCATATTGATGCCACATGGACCAATGAATCTGCACGGCTGTCTGACCAATGCCAAACAGGACGAGTGAGTAACCTCCACTCCACTGCTTGCGGCGGAAAACTGATTAGATTGAGCTAGTCAGAAGACACTCGGATCTGGTTTTTGTGGGTGAAGTTGTGTGCGCACCGTTATATGTTAGACCAGGTTAGTGGTGTGGTTGATAGCCTACAGATAGCGCCACTTCGAGTACTCTGGTGGCACGAACTGCCCCAGTTGTCTGTAGTTTTATTCAGCAACAGGATACTCTCATATTTTGCAAAATTTTCAACGGTGACAAATAAATTCACTATTTTGAGCAAAAAATTGTCAAATATTTCTTTGATAGTTTCTAAAAATATTGACACAATTCAAGAGAAAATGTTACTAAAAGTTGAAAAATCAAAACGATGTGGTTCATACATCCGTTTCTCTATGATCGCTATATATCAATTCCTGCCACTTGCCAACAGCGTGCGATTTTCGATGCAGGATGTGATGCTGGGAATCGGAACAGTTTCCGCGGCGTATTGAGGAGCTGAATTGAATTTCATCAATTCCGCAGGGAAATTTAACTCGTGGTTAGTAGAGATAGATGTGTATAGAAAGATTTGGCAAACCTAGCGAGACAGTGGGACCTAGAAGGACCAATAAGGAGGCTATCAGAATCTCGTCAACAGGGGTGATTCAGGTGAAGCCACAGCAAACGATTTCAAAATTCCGACCAAGATTATGGCTTCGGTAATGCATACTAAATGAGCATTATGACATGACTTAGCATTCATCGAGCAGAACGTTGGTGCTCCGATAGAAGCGACCGAAACACATCTACTAAATTATTCCGACTGTAATGGATGTTGAAACACTATAATTTATTTCTCAGCACCGGTAATCATTTCTGAAATCCCGGCTAGTCACACCTTCAAGCTTGATAAGCTTATGAAAGGCATTTGTTTTTGAGATTTTCCAACACCAGCTACTCTCAAACTCAACAAGTCGGCTAAGGTCTCTCTTGGAACGTAGATTAATTATAATAATTTTACCTAGATTTTACCATCTCTGACAACTACATTGAAAAGCCTTCCCGGCTGCCCATACCAGGCAAAAGTTGCCTTAATACAATAGAACCAACAACAGCAAAGCTGTTTATTGTTTAAGCCCCATTTTTGCAGCTCCACCTGGCAAAGGCTACGTGCGACGACCTCACATTGCATGTTTGGTGCTCATTATTGCGCCATAAGCAGAGACTTTTCAATTAAAAAATGCCTTGTAGCTGCAATCGACAAGGGAAATCAATTTTCCCGTTGAATTACTTACGCTGCATTTGCACTTGCCCCGATTGTGTAGGCCTAGCACGAGGGTTAGTTTTTTTTTGTTTGCTATCGTATTGTTAGTTGCGTGGATAGCTCGGTAAAATGTGCTAAGGTTATGTGAGTTGTAAAATCTCTGCTACCGTCTCGATGGGATTTAGGAATCAGGACTATGGATCTAGCTCGGAGTGAATCTTGTTTTCACAATTCCCGTTAGCGTTCCGTGCTTTTTTTTTCAATTATTTCTAGAACTAATTTAGGATGTTTCTTTGATACATGCTTTTATTATTTCTTTTTTAAAATTTTCATGTCATTAAAGACTAGCCATTAGTCTGCATAATTTTCAATTTTTCACATATTTCTTATTAACACAGTTTCACTTTTTTCCTTCGGATTATTTTATGAAATATTTTTGTTTCTTTTCTATTTATATATCCATTGCTTCTTCCTCAATAAAATCTCACTTGTTTTGTATTTTTATTTACTCGTTCTATTTTTCATGATGTTCTTCTTCATGTTAATTTGCATTCAATTTCCACTTCTTTCCTTAACTTCACTTCCAATTTTCAATCGTGTGCTCTTTCTTACCTATTTTGTATCTTACTTTACAGACATTTTATTAATTTTAGCAATACTATTATTTTATATTTAATTAGCTCAATGCCTTTAACATTTTAGTTCAATCACATTAATTTTTTGAGTTTTTTCATAAGATTAATTTAATTTTTTTGAGTATTTTCATAACATAATGCGCAGTTGACGTTAGCTTTTATCTGTTTTTTTTTTATTATTTTTGTTTTGATTAAAGCTCTCACAGAATTGCAAATTATATCATCGTTTGTAATATTTCTCTTGCTTCTCTATTATTTCTCTAGTTGTTATTTTCAAAACTATCTATTCATCTTATTTGATTATACCTGTTTTTGATACTTTCTTCCCTGTATTATTTTCTTTCTACTATTTCGATCAATTGTCTGTTTTATCTTTCATATGTTTCCGATTTTTTTTTTGTTTTGTTCAAATAATTAATGTTTATTATTTCCCAAGAGGAGTGCTCGAAACGGAGAAGTATTGATAACAGATCGTATAAAAATATACAAAAAAAAAAGAATTAATTTACCTATCCTTTTTTTTCAGTTAATTTATTTCACTGTCTCTCTTTTCATAAATATTTAATTACTTTTATACATCCCTTGTAAGAGCTTATGACCACTGCTACCTTTTGTTCGATATATTGTGGTATAACTTTTATACATACTTGTCTTTCCCTCTTTTAAGCCCTTAGCAATTTGACTCTGAGTTTTACGTCTTTCTTACCGACATGTCATTTCTTTCATGCGAAATAATTTACTTCATTTCTACATTCTATGCTGATTTTCGTTTCACTTTCGCTTTTATTGCTTATGCACTGTTTGTTTTCACTCTAATGTGTTTCACCTAGATGAATTTCTTTTTTGTATCTTGATTTTTAATTTCATTTATTTGAATATTTCCGGTTTGTAGTTTACCTAGCCTATCATCTATTTCAAAATATATTTCTCAATTTGCTATTCAAATTTAATTATCTCATTTAAATATTTTATTTATATTCTCCTTTCTTTTTTTTTAAATCTTTTCTTTCCATATCCGCTTTTATATCTTATGTATTTTCATATATCCATACTTTATTTTCCAGTCAGATTTTATTGAATAACCCGTAATGTCTCTTACAAGTCTTGTTTGCATTTATATTCGACATATGTTTCTTATCTTCGTCTTATAACTTTTTCAGTAAACTTCAATTGGTTTTTTCCTTTTCTTGTATGTAGTAAAATTCTGAACCGGAACATAACGGGATGTTATTTCTATTTCTGTATTTTATTTATTCATTTTCGGGTTTCGCTTCTCTAATGTAGATATTTCTTTCCTTCACTTACTTAACTCTACCAAAAAATTTCACTTTTTTTTATTTTTCAAAATATTTTACCGGCTCTCCTTTTGATAATTTTTAAACTTATATCAGTCCAGTTTTTCAATCAATTTTTACGTTTACTTCAAACTTATTTTTCGATTTCCTAAATCTAATTCCTTCAACATGTTCGTACATATATTCTTGTTTTAAATATTTGCTTTGTTTTTTCCAGTTGTTGTCATTATTTCAATTTGTTCCTTTTATTTGAGTAACTTTTTTCTTTGTTTTATTTATTTTATTTTTGTTGTATTTAGTTATTTTTTCACTTATTTCCTGATCCTGTTTAAATTATTTTCTTTATCGATAATCTGCGCTATCCTGCCCTTTGAATTTTTCTATTTGGGTTATTTATATTTATCGCACATTTTTACTGCATCTTGTTCTTTTGATTCTTATCGGTTTTCTTCCTTTCCGCTCTTACATGTTTTTTATTTCTCTGTCTACTGCGTTCGTTTTTAATATTTATTTTTAGTACATATCTATTCCTCATATATGAATTTATATTCTTTTATTTTGCTCATTGTCGTTTTATTTTCTGGCCGGGGGAAACGGAAAGAGTTTCGGGTTTTATCTTGCTCAGAATAGTTCTTCCATTTGTTTACTCGCTTCTCTTTTGTATTTCTCATTCGGGTTCCTCACGTTTTGATGTTGCTTAGCCGCTTTGCTTTCAATTAAGTTGTTTATTTTTAATATTTGTTCAAGTTTACGAACCCTCGTTTGAATTTCATTTTCCCAAATTAAATTTTTTTTCATGTACAAAATTTAATTTTTATTTTCATATAATTGAAAGAAACTTTTCATTATTATTTTTAATTTTTCTACTTGATTTTCAAGTATTAATTGGTTAATCTACTCTATAATTTTTTTCTTCTATTTTTGAAGTAGAATACTTCTCTCAGGAAGTTCGGCTACATAGGGATGTGAAATGAAAATCTAAAACCGAAAAAAGTGGAAAATATGTCCAATTTCAAATGCTAATAAATCGGTTAGTATTCGATGGATTTCCTTCGTTCTTGCAGCAATAAATTGGAAAATCTTCTAAGATTCTTCCCAAAAGAAGATAATTGTAATTTTATTATTCACACTATTGTACTATTTAAAATAGTCAAGCCTTGTCAAAACGAAAAATTCGATTGGTCGTTATATGATTGCTTCCCAAGCACGGTCGACAGAATCATATACCTTGCAATTTAAAACATGCCTATATTAGAGCCTGTTTCAGTTCATAAAAGTTCTGGACAGCGACAACAGCAGTCGTCCTCCCTTACCAGCGATGGCGGAAAGCGGCCACAGCTGTGGCGTAGCTGATGCAGGGACAGTGGATATCAATGGCAGCGTATAGCGGCCACAACTGTGGCATGGCTATAGATAGCGCACTAGTTGCAGCGGATCTCAGCATCGATAGCGGCTGATGCAGTGAGGCACTTTAGTGAAATGCAGTTTCTGTGCGATAGTGGGCACTAGTAAATGCATTCAATGAAAAGTTGACCCATTTTGACAACACGTGAGCCGTCTAGTTTTGAGTGTTAAATCAGCTTTTCACTGTTTACTTTATCACAAGGAATATTTTATTCACATGGTCAGTGATAACGCAAAGATGTGATCGGCATCTTATCCGATACTAAAATAAACTACAAATTGTCCTTTACAGGATGAAATAAAAACTTGATTGAAGAGTTAATATTTTCTAATGAGTTCATTTACATATTTAAATTTGTAAAAGTTAAAAATTTACTTTATCTCCGTGTCTCAGAACGTAGTGAATTATCTTTACGTTCAAAAATGAGCACGACATCCAAAAAAATTTCATCTCAAAATTTAAAAATTGCCAAGCCCCAACTATGACAAGCAACTTACTATATTATTGAAAATGGTCAATCCTTGTTTAAGCGCGAAATTCGATTGATCTGATTAGTCAACGTTTATTTACTAGAAAAAATGACTGACGCGCAAGCAGCCGGGTTATCTTTCTTGTAAAAGTATTCTACTTCAACCTTGCAGTCGTGGCTTTGTACACAACTCTTCTGTTTTTTTTTTCAATTTTGAAATCAACTTCTTAGATTATTACGATCTTATTCCTGCAATATATTCCTATAATTCTTTTTGTTGGATATTTTTATTGTACTTTTTTCCGTTATTCCAATTCTTTGTTTTATTTTATTTTTGTTTCTCATACTATTCATTTCTACTAATTTTTTAATATTTTCTTTATCCTTATTGTCGTTAGTTTTTTTCTTCCTTCGTATGTATATTTCAACAAATATTTTTTTTCTTTTTCGATAATTTTATGAATGCTTTGGTATCGAGTTGTTAACCTTTTTTTTTTGTTTGAAGACCGCTAACCGCTCTTTTAGCTTTTTAATATTGCTTAACCAATTACCTTTTAATGTAATTTTCTTCAATACAGGTCGGACTTGACTATCCGGCGACTCGATTATCCGGCGACTCGATTATCCGGCGACTCGATTATCCATGATTCGATTATCCGAAATTTTGGACTCGATTATCCGGAATATATTTTTTCTGGCTGTTTCTAATTTTTATATTAAAATTTTACCTTTTCTATCTATTTGAAGATGATTGTTCCCATTTCTGTTCCTTCCGTCCTGTTTGGGACATGTCCGAGTTAAGTAAAATCAATCGATATCTAATTATTATTTTTTGCTTCTGATAAATGGCACAAGATATCGACTTCATTCCAATCACGTTTCCCGTTTAAGGACACAATTAATTGAATCATTAGTATATATATATATATATATATATATATATATATATATATATATATATATATATATATATATATATATATATATATATATATATATATATATATATATCAGTTTTAGAAACATTCACAATTTATCTTGTCAGTACTGAAAAATTATAATATTGTATTTTGTCCTTCAGACTAGCCACTATCATATTCAATCAAAGTTCAAACGTTTTGGGAAAGTTTTCTACGTAATTTTTCAACTTGAATTAGTCCTTATTTACGCGGTTCCATACAAATTTTTGAACGCTTCCCCCGCGTAAAAAATCTGACTGTATGGTGAAAATTTTATTTTGATTTTTATTTTCCTCACTCATACTCTATTAATTATAACTTTTTATATATTTTTTTTTGTTTTTTTTCCAGTTCAGGTGTTTTCATTTTTATTGTCGTAGACTCCTTAGTCTTCCATTCTCAAGAAATATTTTTTCTCTTCCTTATTTTTTAACAACAAAAATATCGCACGCTAGCCTGGAGGGCTACTAGCGGTCTCGATCAACCAGAGAATTCGATATCGATATTTTTACTTCGCACATTTTGCGTGTTGTAGAATAAGTACAACGGTACACCATGCCCCAGTGCTGAGTCGAGAAAATTTCCAGCTCGAAAAGATCATCGACCTGATCAGGAATCGAACATACAATCGTGTGGGAGAGCTAGCCGACCGACATCACTAACCACAGAACCACGGGGACCTCGTTTTTATTATCTTCATGTCTCTTTTTCATACCTATTTTCCTATTTTGCTTTTTTATATAGTATTTTCATATTTTTTAAGTTATTTTTTCCTAATATTCTGTTTTGGTACTCCATGCTTTATTTCTTTTACCATTTATTTCAATCTTATCTCAAATGACATATTTTTCCTTTTTTATACCAACCTGTATTTATGCATGATCTTCTGTATCTCTTTTATGTCTTGCTGGCTGTATTTTTCCTTTTTTTTTGATGTCATTCAACAATTACATAATAATGAACTGTTTGGATAAATCCCCAAATTTGAATAGATAATCGAATTTGGATATACGACAGCAATAAGACACATTGTCACCACGATTACCACCGCTGCTGTCACCAAAAAGCAGGGTCCCATCCAGGGATTACTATCAGGAATTGTCATCTTCCGAAAACCGAAAAGTAAAATTTCCGTAAGCAGGGTCACTTAAACCTTGCACTAACCCCAACTTCTCTATCTCAGTTATTCTTACGCCATTATCGTTCTTTAAGTAAGAAATCTTCACATAGTTCTATTATTTAAGAGCAGGATTCTCGCGCTCTACCCATTTTTGAGTACGTGTTCATCACGCCACTCGGTGTGCAGTCTTCGCGGTTCTTCTGTCGTACTTGTGTGCAAGGATGAAAAACTCGTATCGCATAACAATCATTCGGGTATCATTTCTGAACGTGCTATTTATAAGCTTTCAATCCTAGCAAACCATCGCTATGGAAAGTTACATATTTTCAAGCTTGCAAGAGACAACTTAGAGCAAAGAAATATATGGTAGCTTTCTTTGATGATTTTGTTTCAGTCTTGCCTGCTTTTGGCGGAGCGAGCAACATATAGCGAGTGTTTTACGAAAGAATCGTAATCGTGTGTGTATGTGTGTGTGTGTGTGTGTGTGTGTGTGTGTGTGTGTGTGTGTGTGTATGTGCAGATTTTTATTCTCACTCATTTTTCTCAGAGATGGCTGGACCGATTTTCATGAAATTAATTGCAAATGAAAGGTCTTATTGTCCCATAGGACCTTATTCAATTTTATTGTAATCGGATTTAAAGTTTAGAGGTTATGTATCAAAATGTAAAAATCATGAAACATCATTATCTCGATAACTACACGACCGATTTGAACAAAATTGGTTTCAAAAGAACGGGCTACCTGAAAACCTTTAACTTTTGAATTTTATAAAGATTGAACTTGTGGTTCAAAAGTTATGAAAAGAAACGTGTTCTGAAGACTGTTTAATCTCACTCATGTTTCTCAGAGACGGCTGGACCGATTTTCATAAAATCAATGTCAAATAGAAGGCCTAGTTGCCTTATGAGACCCTATTGATTTGTTTTACAATCGGACTATTACTTTGCCTGTTATGTTTAAAAATGTGAAATCCAGCTATGAAAAGGAACATATTCCGAAGACTACTTAAACTCACTCACTTTTCTCAAAGCTGGCTGACCCGATTTCCACAAAATTAGTGTAAATTAATAAGTCTAGCTGCCTCATAACACCCAATTGAATTTTACTGTAATCGGACTGTAACTTCGTCTGTAATGTACCGAAATGTGAAAATCACGAAACTTCATTATCTCAGAAACTACACAACCGATTTGATCAATATTATTATTATTAGATGAGCGGGCTAGTTAGGGGTTAATAGATGAATTATCGGCCATTTTTGGCTGTTTTCCAGCAACCGGAAGTTGCCATCTTATGATCCAAAATGTTGCCTGAGGTCGATTATGGAACATATTTGTTACCACTAAAAACATTCACCTGCCAAATATGATTCCATTTAGTTGATTAGTTCGCGAGATGTACAGAAATTTGTGCAGAAACATGTGCTTCCAGAAGAGCGAGGGGCGTCGAACCATTATGGACATATTTGTTACCTCTAAAAACATTCACATAACAAATTTGGTTGTATTTTCTTGATTGGTTCTTAAGCTGTGCGAAATTTGTGTTTCATTTGTATCGGACCCCAACCTTATAGAAAAGGAAGGGGTGTCAAATCATTATGCACATATTTGTTACCTCCAAAAACATTCACCTGCCAAATTTGGTTCCATTTAGTTGGTTAGCTCTCGAGATGTGCAGAGATTTGTTTTTCATTTGTATGGAACCCCTCTTTTCCAGAAAAAGGAGGGGTGTCGAACCATTGTGGACATATTTGTTACCCCTTAAAACATTCACATGCTAAATTTGGTTCCATTTACTCGATTAGTTCTCGAGATGTGCAGAAATTTGTGTTATATTTGTATGGCACCCCTCCCTTCCAAAAGAAGGAAGGGTGTCAAAACATTATGGACATATTTTTTACCACTAAAAACATTTACCTGCCAAATTTTGTTCCATTTAGTTGATTAGGTCTCGAGATGTGCAGAAATTTGTGTTTCATTTGTATGGAACCCCTCCCTCCAGAAAAGGGAGGGGCGTCCAACTATTTTGAACATATTTGTTTCCCCTCAAAACATCCACATGCCAAATTCGGTTTCATTTGCTTGGTTTGTTCTTGAGTTGTGCAGAAATTTATGTTTCATTTGTATGGGACCCCTCCCTTCCAGAAGAGGGAGGGGTCTCAAACTATCATAGGAACCTTTATCGGCACCAAAAACCCCTACATACAAATTTTCACGTCGATTGGTTCGTTAGTTTTCGAGCCTATATGGACCAGACAGAAAGACAGACAGACTGAATTTTTATATGTATAGATTACAACGTCAATATTTTAGAACCTAAAGAGTGAATATACATTTATTGGATTGAAGCGTTCATGTAAATCTATTTTTACAAATTAAAGTTTGAATGAGAAAGGCTGGGTCTGACCGCTAGGTGGATTAATTTAGGTTTTTGTGTTGTACATGCACAAGTACGTATGTTTTTCAGTTTTGTATTAGGTTTTTGTATATTGATTTCGCATTTCTACTTTTTTAAATATTTTTGTTGGTTTTTTTTTTTTTTAATATTTCACGATGTTGTTGTTGTTGCTCAAATACTTCCAGTTGGTCTCGAGGGACGATGCTTACGATGCTTGTGACTGTCTCATTCTATTTTCTCGTGTCTGTTCATTTCATAGCCTGTTTTTTTATTTTATTCATTTCCCTTTAAAAGCTATGAAGTTGCAATTTTGGTAGAATTTCTTTCAGGGAAATATTAAACAGCTGTTTTTGTTTTTTAATTTACCTAAACGAAATGAATATTTTATCTTATACTAAATTACAAAGTCTTCTATCATGCTTACTGTGAATTTGTTTTCAAGGCTAATGACCTCTATTGCAATAACTACTACTACACTAAAAATTGTATAATAACTTTTCAGGTTAAATTGAGGCACATTATTGACAGGTAAGAAACGTTGGAAAACCTCTGATATTTTCACTATTAAGCTCAAGGATCTCTTCAACCAATAAACTTGATTAGCAAAACTGCATCCTTGCGTGGCGTTGTCATTGGCCAGATATTAGCGAGTTTCTAAGTCTACAGCCGGGATTTAAACGTCAGCAGTTTCGTACCGAAATGCACTTTATCTCTAAACGCGCGGCCGTTCGTCACTCCGAAACAACCACTGTACCGTTCAGCGGGTGCCCCAACACACAGAACGGGTTGCGTGAATCCGTTCTATTCTCCCTCGGCTCATTCACCGAACGCATCACTAGAGATACAGGCTAATCCAGTTGATGTAGGACGATATCCGGGTCGCCACCACAGGCTCGCCGGAAGCGCACTGTTTGTCACCAAAGCTGTACAATCCCACCAGATAGGGCAGGTAGATGTTGTTGCTCCGCTGAAACGAGATAAATGGATCCCCTCGGTGGCCACAGTTTTCTGCCTCGCTACCATCAGCACGCAATTTGAACTCCTGCCAGCACATCTGGTCGTTGTTGAGTTCGGTGTGGGACGTGAACTGTTTGCAGTCCCGGTTGTGCACCAGGTTCTTGTCTCGTGCGGTGAGAAACTGTTTATCGAACTGCACCTCCTGCGTATAGTAAGGCGTTCGATTTAAATCACGCCACAAACAAGCGGGGATTGCATTCTCGTTGACACTATCCTTTCGATCAATCGGTATTCACATATACACACCCCCACACGGACGGACGGACGGGCAAACATCGACCCAAGGTACATGTAAAACAGATGCATTATTTACCGCAGACTGAGCACAATTAAGGTTTTAATATGAGAGTCCCGAGCGGTTGGTCCGAACGAGAATGTTTTTTGGGAGAGGAAAATACCGGACAGCAACTTTTTGTTTGTTGATCAAACAGCAAACTTTAAGTTCCTGTTTTTGATGGCCCAGGATGTGTTTTCCCAAAAACATTCTAATAACAACCGACCGCTGCGGTTTGTGTTCTCTCCCTGGCCGGGGCCAGTTTCGGGTAGGTATACTTACACCACCTCGGACTCCAGCTTCAGCACGGCAATATCGTATTCACGTGTTTTAGGGTTGTAGCTGGGGTAACGGATGGTCTCCATCACACGTATAATTTGCGCCACACCATCGTAGATTTTGCTCACGTCCGATTCACCGATGCTGATCACATCCGGGCGGCGCCTAAGTGTAACAGCCAGCGAAAAATAGAATGGCACATATTAGTTGGGGGGCTACGGTAGTGAAAACAAGGGGTGGTGGCGAATGTGTTCACCGATCAAATTTTGTCAGTAGGTCACAGTGTGGAACGCTGCTGTTTTCAAAGAACAATTGTTTATTGCAAGTTTGCCAAACGGAGCGGAACCGCCAGAGTAATTAGGTATAATCGAAAAGGGAAAAAGCTATTAATATCTGCGAGGTAATGAATTTTACAATGAACCTGACTATGGCAGACACTATTAGGCTGATGCTGAAATCTGTTCCTATACCCAACGATTGATGAGTGTCCGTTGGTCAATTGGTTGACTATTGCTCTTTACTAACTACTAACTACTAGTTGAACAAAAGGCCCATACCACAGAGCAGATATGAGCCAGAAAGGAGACGAAATCTTTTTATTTGTGGTATCTCTCTTTAACATTGTACCTAATGTCGCAAGCAGGGCTGTGTATAGCGCGTCTGATATGCGTTATATTTAAACGACACGAGAAAAAATTTATTGTCGTTAGTCGAGAAATTCGGTTTTTAACTCAAACGAAAATGTTTAGGTAATTCAACCAACTAGTTAAAATGGTTTCAACAGTCGCAGGGTATAAGATTCGAAAAATTTTTAAGTAATATTTGAATGGTGAGAGATTTTGGATTTAATTTTTTTCCATTGATGTTGGTTGTAAATTGTTACTGAATTTCTACTTAAAAGATCTCCTTGAATGCGGTCCTGTCTGATTTTGATTTTGACGTTGATAGCTGTTTTGATTCTGATAGATTTAAAATCACCTTCTTGTCAGGCTATTGAAGCAAAACAAAACAGATTTTTGCTGCAAGTTCAAACTATTGGAGCGGACTGTTAGAACGATGCACTGTAAAATCAATGTAGAATAAATCAATGTGGAAAAAATCAATGCAGAATAAATCAATGTAGAATAAATCAATGTAGAATAGAACAACGAAAAATGAGTGCGAAAGCGTGAGCACCGATCTGCTGAAGCATTTTTTCGAAGTTGCGTTCTGTGCTTATACTGAGCTTAATTTCACTTTATATTTATCTTAAGTTATTTTTTTTTCTTATTTTCTTACAACAAGTTTTGTATGTGAGCAGGAATACAGTAAATACTGTAGATGGTTAGTAGGGAATTATGCAAAAGAAATACAGAGCAATATAAAGAACATTTAATCATCATCACCTTTCAGTTTAGTGCCATTTTAATAGACAAATTTTTTTAAATTGAATTCAAGAATGAGGTTTAACTATGAAAATGTGGTTCGGCTCTTTTAGGCAAGTTAACATTTTTAAGTAACACTTTCCGTGATACTAATTTGACTAAGCTTATTTGGTAATTTTTTCTCAGAAATTTCCTACTGACTACATTTCCTTCTTCGGCGTCATTTTATATATGAATTTCATGTTATGTTCGAATAATAATTTATTTTTTAAAAGTTTTTTTCGCGAAGAAAATATATATTGAACAAAAAAAATTATTGGTTGAAACCCAAAATACCCGATAAACTTTATTCCAGTAAAAAATAGTCCAGTCTGATATTTTAACTGAAGCTTTGTGTTTATTTTAATTTGTCTTTTTCTGTTCAATTCCTCTTTGATACCTTATTTTTCTATATTTGTTCGTCTAATTTAGGAAATAAAAATTTAAAGGAAATTTTTAGGCTAAAAAGACTCAAATAAACGTTGAGGTAATTGGCGAAAATTCGTAAACATCGGAAAAACGAAAAGAAGGAAAACTTACGAAATATATTAAGAACCAGAATGTAGACGAAATTTATTTTCATTTAAATTTCAATGAAATATGAATAAAATGTAAAAGTTTTTGAAAAAAAATTAGCTTGAGCTCTACGTGAATTCCGTGAAATTTTTTTACAAAAAGATTGAATTTGTTAGGGAAAATATTTTTTCATGAATTGTTATCACAAAACTGGTTGTAAATTGAACATTTTGTGTTGATTAGGGGAAACAACTTGAAAAGACACAGTATCAATTTCGGCAAGAATTTTTAGCATTTAAGCTTGCTTCTTACATTTTCACCTCTGGGGCAAGTTGAAACGAAGATTAGAATCGTCTATTTTTATCTATTTTTATATCGGAATTGTCATCTAGAATTCATCATGGTCCGAACGTACGTTGGAGAAACGATTAGGGGAACAACGGGCAAGACGGTCACCCTAAGGAAATCATTCATTATTCTGCTCAAAACACAACATTGCAACCAACGATAGGGTAAATCTTGTATTTTGGACAGGCTAAGGAGTCATTCAGATGAAATTGTAAATGTCTCTATCAAATAAATATAAAAATGGTATCCGAAAGCATGCAAACAATACCACAAGTATCACTAATCAAATGAGCATGACACCCCACAATATTATCAGGAGATGTTTCTAATAGAACAGGATTTTTGAAAGGTATTTTGAATATATTTTGAACAGGCAAAATATATTGTGGACATTGTCCAAAATGTATTGTGGACACTTGAGATATTCTTGCATATATTTTGGACATCTTATATTTTTTCTATATTTTAACGCATTTAATGAAATGTTTCTTACCCTTGAAAGTTGGGAACCATTGATATACAACGTGAACAAGATTTGAATCATTCAAGACCAATACCAACCACACCCGCCTCCTCAACTGTAATCTACCGCGCACGAGTGCATCCTTATATATAAACTTTGTAAATGTCGTTTGGATTATTTTTATTTACCAAACGCCTTTTTTGTATACTGACCACCAGTTGATGTAGTGTCAACGTGGTACCTATTGAACGATTCATTTTAAATTTAAAAAAAACTTGCAGCGGCGTTGGGAGGGGAGTGATATAAGGGTTCAAAATACTTACAGAGCCTCAGAGTCTGAGTAGTTTTTCTTTGCGTAATCCTTTTTGAGATTATATAACACCAAGGTAACTTCAATCCGATAAAGACGGTAAACAATTAGCTGTCAAAATGAACAAAGCGCTTGCCTGGCAATGTGAAATTTGCCGCTCATTTTTTTTGTTTCACAGATCAAAATGTTGTCCAAAATATATTTCTTCTCATTTTTTTGAATACATTTTGGACAGTACAAATTTAAGAGTTTTGAAATTTTTCAAGACTAGTAAGTTAACAAAAATGTGTGTTAACCTAATAGAAGTGTGGTAAGTCAATTAGTTTGACGGTGTTTCTGTTTTATTCAGATTTATAGCTTCTTGAAGTACAGTCGGTTTTCCTCTGTTCCTCTTGATTTTGACTGGAAAATGGAAGTTGAGTCTACAAATTTTAAATTATGGTTTTTTCCATAATTTTGAAACCTTTTGACTAGATTACCATACAGCCTTGAAAACGGAAGTTCAGATATTGATTTAGAATACTGGTAAGTAGATTATATGTTTTAATTACACAATAAAAGCTGATAATATACCCAGCCTGTCCAAAATATATGCATGTCCAAAATATATTATCTACCCTATTCATAATATTCGACATTGACTAGTGCTTCTCATTAAATAATGCAAACCTTTCCTTTTAAGAGTGATTTTATATTAGTTTTCACTGAAATAAAAACAGTCTCGAAAAACCACTATTTCACAACGTGCATATGAAACGGACCGGCTGTGCTGGTAAGACGGCCCTATGAAAGTCTATAGCAAATTTCTTTTCTATACGGGACGACACGCTGCGCAAAAAAGCACGTGTTTAAAGCTTACCGTCCGCTGCGCAGATGGAATCATTCACATCATTTACATGAAGCATATTTACAGGTTTTAACAACGTTTCTAATGATGATTTTTGTTTCAAATGAGAGTTAATGACTTTAAGTCTCATCTCACGTACTAAGAATGCTGAAAGAAACAATATCAAATGGTGCTATCGTCGTTTTCTCAGACTGCCCATTTTGCGAACACAACGACTGACCGTCTTGCCCAAGAGGCAAACAATTTTTTGGAACGATGTGATTTCCAAAAAACCTAAATTAATCCACCTAGCGGTCAGACCCAGCCTTTCTCATTCCAACTTTTATTTGTTTAAATAGATTTACATGAATGCTTCATCCCAATGAATGTATATTCACTCTTTAGGTTCTAAACTATTGATGTTGTAATCTATACATATAAAAATGCAATCCGGTCTCTCTGTCCGTCTGTCTGATCCAAATAGGCTCGAAAACTACCGAACCGATCGACGTGAAAATTTGTATGTAAGGGTTTTTGATGCCGATAAAGGTTCCTATGATTGTTTGAGACCCCTCCCTCTTTTGAAAGAAAGGGGTCCCATACAAATGAAATATAAATTTCTGCAAAACTCAAGAACAAACCAAGCAAATGAAACTGAATTTGGCATGTGGATGTTTAGAGGGGTAACAAATATATCCATACAAATGAAACACAAATTTCTGCCCATCTCGAGAATCAACTAAATGGAACCAAATTTGGCAGTTAAATGTTGTTAGTGGTAACAAATGTGTTCCATAATCGATCTCAGGCAACATTTTGGATTGTAAGATGGCAACTTCCAGTTTCTGGAAAACAGCCAAAAATGGCCGATTTCCACCCAATATAAGAATATCCGGATCTAGAATGATACACAGGAGCTAAAATCGATCGAAATTGTCTTCAAATGCCATTATGAAACCCAAGATGGCGACTTCCGGTTTCGGTAAAACAGCGGAAAACGACCAAATACCACCCATTCAATATGAATGTTTTCGGAACTAAAATTACGCCCAGATGACAGAAATTAATATCACATACAATTTTAAAGTCCAAAATGGCGACTTTCGGTTTCTGAAAAACAGCCCAAAGTGACCAAATACCACCCAATATGAGTATCTCCGGAGCCAGAATGTTGCAAGAAGCTTGAAATTGACCTCAGACACCATTATGAATTGCCAAAATTTTAAACCATGTGTTCAATCATAATTCATCAGTTAACCCTTAACTAGCCCGCTCATCTGATAATAATATTGATCAAATCGGTTGTGTAGTTTCTGAGATAACGAAGTTTCGTGATTTTCACATTTCGGTTTATTACAGACGAAGTTACAGTCCGATTACAGTAGAATTCAATAGGGTTTTATCAGGCAGCTAGACCTTTCATTTGACACTAATTTTGTGGAAATCGGGTCAGACATCTCTGAGAAAAGTGAGTGAGTCCAAGTAGTCTTCGGGATATGTTCCTCTTCGTAGCTGGATTTCACATTTTTAAACATAACAGGCAAAATAATTATCCGATTGCAAAACAAATCAATAGGGTCTTATGGGGCAGCTAGGCCTTCCATTTGACACTGATTTTATGAAAATCGGTTCAGCCATCTCTGAGAAACATGAGTGAGATTAAACAGTCTTCAGAACACGTTTCTTTTCATAACTTTTGAACCACAAGTTCAATCTTCATTAAATTCAAAAGTTAAGGGTTTTCAGGGTAGCTTGTTTTTTGAAACCAATTTTGTTCAAATCGGTTGTGTAGTTATCGAGATATTGATGTTTCATGATTTTTACATTTTGATACATAACCTCGAAAATAAAATCCGATTACAATAAAATTGAATAAGGTCCTATGGGACAACAAGACCTTTCATTTGCAATTAATTTCATGCGAATCGGTCCAGCCATCTCTGAGAAAAGCGAGTGAGAATAAAAATCTGCACATACACACACACACACACACACACACACACACATACAGAAAATGCTAAGCTCGTCGAGCTAAGTCGAGTGATATATGCCATGCGGCCCTTTGGAGCACTTTTATACTTTCGGTTTTGCAAGTGATTGCTATACCTTTCTAGGAGAAAGGCAAAAATCATATTTTCACTAAACTATCTTCACCCACATGTTTCAAATATGCTTAATTATTCCAATGTCGTTGAAAACTATATTTTTCTGAAATTTTACCGCAGCAGAAGCTTAAATTCGGCACGGCAAAAACTACATCACATTGCTTTGCTGTTGAGGGTGAGCTTATTTTTATTATTTCTCAAATAACTAACTATCGTTTCAATCTACATAATATCTCGAAACTCCCAGAATGCTGTTGGTATGTAACTGGCATAAATGATTTGTGTTAATTTCAATGGTTTATATAGAAATGAGCAACGGACTATCTTACCCGCCCTGTTCGTGTTGCCCGTTGTTCCCCTACTATATATTCAAAAGAAGCAGGAGGCAATAAATACTCGGACATCAACCGAGATCTCATGTGCCATTTTTGCAAGAGCCCTTCCGATAAGACTATTTGGCGTCAGTTTTAGCACAGACAAACAGATATGCCACTCGATACCGATTTTTTCATCTAGAAAAATAACGATTAATTAGAAACTTTGTTAAGTAGGCATTAATGCCGTTTTTACGAATATTAGTTAGTAGGCAGTAAGCTCACATGGTGGCACATAAGTGTAACGTTTCGAACAAGGGTGAAGTTTTCCCAGGATTTTTCATCGAAGAGGTAGGTCTGTTTGTCTGTGGATTTCTTATTAGATGTACAGTAAAGTAAGTCTACTCAACGCAATCGACATTTTGAAGTAACAGAGTCAACAAGTCATAGTTGAAATGAAATTCGAAAAAATTGACAACTTTCGAAACTGTAAGGTTAATCATTTTTTTTTTAACCAAACCAATAACCAAAGAGTTCAGTAAACGTTTAGAACCAAGCAATTTGACTTTGATGTTTTCGAGATTTTTTAAATAATTTTCAAAGTTGAACCTTCGGAAAACCGTTTCAACTTGCCCCGATGTACCGTAACAACCGTTGTTGTTGGAGACCGTCTCTACCTTTGCATCTTTAATGACCGTGACGGAAAGGAAGGTACCATGGAACGGGGTGAAATTAATCAATTTTTATAACAATTTACAATTAACTAGCTTCATGTACATTTTTCCCGAAATAGTCTAATTTTAAAACAAGTACTGATATGTGCTCCAGTAAACCTCTATGGCTATTGGTGAAATTTCTATCGTCTACTTCATGAAATAAATTCGCCATTTCTATATGGTACTATGAGGTAAATTGGGGTGAAATTGATCACCATTGAAATCCATACATTATTTTGGCAATGTGCTTTTTTTTCGATATGCTAAAGATAAATGTTGATTTCTGTACTGAAAAGTATCATTTACAGCTAGTTTGGAAACGAAAATAACGATATATCAGATTAAAATTTGTTTATTTTGATTCATGAGCTGCTTGTTGCTAAATTTGCTCCTATTTGATCGTCGTTAGACCGATTTCAATTCGGTTGGTTGCAAAAGCTCAAAAACTAGCTCTGAAATTAAAATCTTTGTGGTTTCCTGCGAATTCTTCAGTATTTCTTCAATGGTATGGAATGATCATTGTTGAAAATTACATTTTTTGAGCTTTTATCAAACTTTACTCACTTCTCCAAATTTAACGTAAATTACCCTCAACTAAGATTACTTTAAGTAAAATCAATACTTTTTTTTGTTATTTGGAAACCTGTTTGATCAAATTTGATTGACTGAGTTAGAAGAATTTTTCGCAAATATGAAAAATTGCACTGGGCATGCAAGGGTTGTTTTTTACAGGTATGTGAATCATGCAATAGTTGCGTTTAAGGACACGTTAACATTGCCTAGTGTTGTAAGAGCAATATCTTTGAATTCGTATTTTTTATCATGAATACTCAGGTGATCAATTTTACCCCACTGATCAATTTCACCCCATTCCACGGTACATATTTGTCACCGAGGTAAGTGACTGAATTTTACATTTTTCCCTTCTCCTAGAAAGGTATATCCACAGACAAAAAGACGTGCCTCTTCGAAGAAAAATCTTTGTTCTTATTCCAAACGTTACACTTATGCGCCACAATGCGAGCTTATTGCTTACTAACTTATTTTCGTAAAACGGTTTTTGTCTTTGCCAATGGGTATGCATGCTTGCTTAAATCAACACTAGCGGCATTACTGGCGGTTTTTGTTTTTGATAATGAATGTGCACGCTTGCTTATAGCGATACCAGCGGCATTATTGCCCACTAAGCAAAACTTCAAAATAATCGTTTTTTTTCTGGTCGATTAAATCGTCATCAAGTGGCACGTCTGTTTGTCTGTGGTATAGCAATCACTGGCAAAACTGAAAGCATAAAAGTGCTCCAAAGGGCCGAATGGCATATATCACTCGACACGATTTTAACAAAATTGGTTTCAATGAACGGGCTATTTGATATACTTTTAACTTTTGAATTTTATAAAGATTGAAATTGTGGTTCAAAAGTTATGAAAAGAAACGTGTTCTGAAGACTGTTTAATATCACTCATGCTTCTCAGAGATGACTGACCCGATTTCCACAAAATTAGTGTCAAATGAAAAGTTCAGCTGCCTCATAACACCCTTTTGAGTTTTACTGTAATCGGACTGTAACTTCGTCGGTAATGTACCGAAATGTGAAAATCATGAAACTTTATTATCTCATAAACTACAAAACCGATTTGAACAATATTGATATCAGATGAACGGGCTAGTTAAGAGTTAACTGATGAACTATGATTGAACTCGTGGTTCCAAAGTTTGGCTGCCCTATACGATCCCATTTCATTTGATTATAATTGAACTTAAACCATTTTTAAAACAACGAAAGTCCGTTATCTCAAAGATTACAAGACTTATTTGAATATAACTAGTGTCATACGAACGACTTATCTTTATTACAATTTGATATGTGGCTCAAAAGTTATGGAAAGAAAAGAAATTCAAAAACATACCTGCTTTGATCAATATATGTGGCCTCAACATAATTTAAATATGGTATCGTACTATTTGAACGTTTCCGGTATCGCTCGTGATTGAATTGTTCGAAATTAAGAGTTATTGCTTTTATTTTGCTATTTCTTAAGAGTTAACATTACGTCAAATTTCACATTTCATACTTCGATTACAATATCAATATTTTAGAACCCAAAGATTTAAGCGTTCATGTAAATTTATTTTTTCAAATAATACGTTTGAATTAGAAAGGCTTGGTCTGACCGCTAAGTGGATTAATTTAGGGTTTTCACTTTATTTTACGCTAACTACTGCTCTTCTTTATCGAGCCTCTTTAGTTACTCGTGGCATGTATCGACAATTCTATTTTCCTATTATATTATATTTTGATTACAAAAGTTCATCTGACATCATACGGCCTGATTTTATACTAGGATTTAAACTTATGATCCGATTGTCTAAGTGGATTCTGTAACCCTGAGAATACGCAGCTCCCCTAACATATAAAAGGGTGATAATCATAAATCCAAAAACTGAATAGTTCAGAATTTAAGTAATTTGTAAAAAAGCTCGATTGTTAGTTTGTACCTCATGAAAAAATTAAACAGGTTGTGTATGAGACACGGCAGCATTGTTAATCAAGAGTTTCGGCAGTCTGTCTTACATTCGTCAATGTATCGCGAGTTTTAAGTTTGAGGTAAAACTTCTTCTTTTTAATGAGATTGCGATAGATTATCTGTTATCAATATGTTTATGTCAATAACCTATATCGAACACTTAAAAAATAGTTCTCTGGAAATAATGTGGTGGCCCTGAAAGTTGAAAAAACATCTGCGATGCGGAAATATTGATATACCATTTCTTTTTAAAACCCAGAGGTCACTATTTTGGGTTTCAACATGGCATCTTGGGTCAACTTTTGTTCATCACGATAACGGAAATACTTATATTGGGTAATATTTGGTAAGTTTTGGCTGTTTTCCGGAAACCGGAAGTTGCCATCTTAGATTTCACCTGGGTATAATCTCGATTCCTGTCGCTCCGAGAGCGATATATTTACAATTGAATAAATTAGTGTCGCTTAGAAGCGAGAGACCTCTAGAATAGAGTTATGATAAGCAACGTGAAAACGGTCTCACGCGTAGAGTGTGTATTTCAAGAGTTTTGTTTGGTTAGGACTTCAGGATAAGCCACTCCCATGTGAAGGGACCAAGGCGCATTAGAGATTTACTTTCTCTTTCTAACGTTATGACTTAATAGGAGAATGAACAACATTTGTAATGTGTTAAATGGAAGGACCCGTTAAAGCCAGAAGGAAAATAAATAAATTTTCTCTAATTTAAATGAAAACTCTGGCATCTAAAGGGATGGTTATAGTTAAAGGTTTTTTCGAGTAATCATAAATCGCGTATGCAACTTGTAGTGTTAAGACGACTTTTTGTAAATTTGTTGAATAAAATTAAGTTTTCCAGTACAACAAAGTGTTCTCCCTATAAGTTCCAAAAAGCAAATTTCAAAGTACGTTATCGGTCGGAAAATCGACATTGGCAAATTTAACAACAACTTGATTTGGAAGTTTCAATTGCTAATATATTGAATCCTAAAATTGGTTATTTTTAGCTGTTTTCAAGGAAGTCACTATCTCAAACTCAAAAAGTGTATGTGGGTATCTTTATGTTTCCAGAAATACCCATCTTCTTCTTCCTGCTTCTTGATGGCTACAGCGTGTCCTTACGCCAATGCCGGGCGTTCCGTGGAGCACCATTTTCGGCGGTCTTGGGCGATACTCCTCCAGTTCCCCCGAACGTTCAAGGCTACCAAGTCCTCTTCCACTGCATACAGCCAGCGTATACGGCCAGGTTCCCTAGTGAACACTATTTTCGCAATTGTTTCTTTCGACATTCGTACTAATTGACCAGCCCGCTGTGCACCTCTTAGTCTCGTCCCTGACGGATTGGTTTCAAGAACAATTTATACCGGGCTGTCGTCCGACATCCTTACAACATGCCCAGCCCACCGCAACCTGCCAATCTTAGCGGTGTGGACGATAGATGTCTCCCCAAGCAGCTTCTGCAGTTCGTGGTTCATTCGCCTTCTGCACACTCCGTTCTCCATTTGCAGTCCACCGAAGATGGTACGCAACACTTTCCGCTCGAAGACCGCAAGGGTGCATTGGGCCTCCACAAGCCTAGTCCATGTCTTATGCCCGTGGAGGTCTACCGGTCTGATCAGTGTCTTGTAGATGGCTAACTTGGTGCGGTGACGAATGCACGACAAAGTATGCACGATTTCCTACCATAATGCGCCGTTGAATTTCAGAGCTGGTATCGTTGTCGGCAGTTACCAGTGAGCCCAGATACACGAACTCATCGATCACCTCGATTTCACCACCACCACCTTCCTTTCATGTACTTCTTCTTCGATGCTTTGATGACCAGGCTAATCCGTTTGGTTTGGCCTTTAGTCCGATGTACGTATCCGCGATCTTCATAAAGGTCCGAGCCACAATGTCGATATCGTCGGCGAAACCAGACAGTTGAACCGACTTTTGGAATATCGTGCCACTCGCGTTGATCCTCGCTCTACTAATGACACCTTCCAGGGCAATGTTAAACAGTAGGCACGAGAGACCATAACCTTGCCTTAACCCTCTTCGGGTTTCAAAGGGACTCGAGAGTGCCCTCGATGCTCGAACTACACACATCACTCGATCCATCGTCGGTTTGACCAACCGCGTCAGTTTGTCCGGAAATCCGTAGTCGTGCATAATTTGCCATAGCTTGTCCCGATCGATTGTGTCGCACGCCGATTTAAAATCGATGAACAAATGATGTGTGGGCACGTTATATTCGCGGCATTTCTGCATAACCTGCCGAACCGCGAATATCTGATCCGTGGTGGCGCGGGCACCCATAAATCCCGCCTGGTAGTGCCCCTCGAACTGCTTCGCAAATGGTGATAGTCGACGGCAAAGTATTTGGGCGAGTACCTTGTAGGCGGCGTTCAACAGAGTGATTGCCCGGTAATTGGAGCACTCCAGTTTGTCGCATTTTTTTAGATGGGATACACAATACCCTCCATCCACTCCTCCGGTACTCGTTCTTCCTCCCAAACCTTGACAATGACCCAGTGCACGACTCTAGCCAGTGTTTCTCTACCGTATTCCGATAGCGTCCTCGCGCTCTACTGAATCGCCGTTTAGATGCTCGTCGAAGTGCTGCTTACACCTTTCGATCACCTCACACTCGTTCGTAAGGAAGTTGCCGTCCAAGCTCCTGCACATTTCGGCTTGCGGCACGAAGCCTTTACGGGAGCTGTTTTAGCAGGCATTAGACGAAGCAAATATTTGCTATATTTGGTACGAATTTTATTTGCACAAAATTAAATCCGTACCAAAAATAGAAAATATTTTCTTCGTCTAATACCTGCTTTAGCATCTCGTAGTGTTGTTACCGTGGTACAGCTCTTCTATCGCTATGCGATTTCGGTCCTCTTGCTGGCGCTTTTTCCTTCGGAGGACCAAGTTTTGCCTGTTCCGTGCCAGTCGGTAACCTTCCACGTTCGCTTTCGTACGGTGTTGCAACATTCTCGCCCGTGCTGCGTACTTCTCCTCGACTAACCGTTTCACCGTCAAACCAGTCATTTCTATGATTCGGAGCTCTTGTACCTAGTAGCGCTACAGCAGTGCTACCGTTGGCGGATCGGATGCTCCTCCAGCCATCTTCAAGAGTAGCTGCGCCAAGCTGCCGCAGTTGCTCAATATTTGGTCGCGGCGTTCGATTTTGGCGGGTGTTATTCACCGTCGATAGCTTTAGGCACATGAACACAGCTACAAGGTAGTGGTCCGAATCTATGATTGCACAGCGGTAGGAGCGAGCGTTGATTATTTCGGAGAAGAACTTGCCGTCGATTAGAACGTGGTCGATTTGGTTGACGATCGATTCCTATAATATCTATATTGTCCGCAAAGCTAAGGAGCATATGCGGTTATACTCCCGGAATTTATCCAGGATCGTCCGCAGGGTAAACATCTGATCCGTCGTTGATCGGCTCTCACTAAAACCAGCCTGGTATTCGCCGACGAAGGATTCCTTAAGCAGTCTCAGTCTGGTAAACAGGATACGCGACAGTATTTTGTGCGCCAAGTTCAAAAGGGTGATCTCTCTGTAGTTGGCGCACTCTAGTCTTGCCCTTTCCTCTTGCCTTTTCCTCCTGCCATATCCTTAGAAGAACATGAAGGATCAATTGATGTAACTGCTACTTCCGTGTTTGAAAAATTCGACCGGGATGCCGTTCAGCTCGCTCAGAGCCTTCCTAACCAGGGGCCTATAAACGTCAACATTTTGCCTACCAATCATAAATTCATCACGGCGGTAATATTTAATTTCAAATGCTTACAAAACTAATCTTGTTCATTGAAAGTGCACATTGTACTGAAAATAAATGTTGAGCTCTTGTTTTTTTTTATCTAAAACGACATTTACTCGAGAATAAGTCTACCGACAAAATGGGACGTTTACTCTATTACACTTGTTTTAGGGCAAACCAACCAAAAAGTGGGTACCAGAAACGCTGGTACCAGAATCAATGAGTGGTAGATGGTCTTTTTATTTGTTATTGTTTCGTCCTTTTTTACTGTTTTCAGGAACCGGGAGTTGCAACCATGGATATCAAAATTGTCTCTGGTGTTGATTTCAAGTCTCTGGAAACCATCCCGATTCCGGAAATACTCATATTGAATGGTATTTGACTTTTTTTGGTCGTTTTCCAGAAACTGGAAGGCTGAATTCGATTTCCATGCTCTGGATATCATCTCGACTCCCAAAATACCACAATTGGATGGTATATTGACTTATTGAAATCTAATTATTAATGAAATGTTTTTGCCTTTCTCCTAGAAAGGTATAGCAATCACTGAAAAAACCAAAGGTATAAAAGTGCTCCGAAGGGTCGAATCTCGTATATCAATCGACTTAGTTCGACGAGCTGAGCATTTTCATTTTTTTTGTATGTGTATGTGTGTGTGTGTGTATGTGTGTGTGTATGTATGCAACGGTCTCCCAATCTCACTCGATTTTCTCAGAGATGGCTGGACCGATTTTCATGAAACTAATTGCAAATGAAAGGTCTAGTTGCCCCATAAGACCCTATTGAATTTTATTGTAATCGGATTTTTAGTTTCGAGGTTATGTATCAAAATGTGAAAATCACAAAACTTCATTATCTCAGAAATTACAAAACCGATTTGAACAAAATTGGTATCAAAAGAACTGGCTTGTTTTTTGAACCATTTGTAAAATAATTTTATGATGATTGAACATGTAATTCAAAAGTTATGCAAAGAAACGTGTTTCAAACACTGTTTAAACTCACTCACTTTTCTCAGAGATGGCTGGACCGATTTTCACAAAATTAGTGTCATATGGAAGGTCTTGTTGCCCCATAAGATCCTATTGAATTTTATTGTTGTTGGACTTTAACTTTGTCCGTTATGTATAATAATGTGAAATCAGGCTATGACAAGAAAAATGTTTCGAAGACTGTTTGAGCTCACCCACTTTTCCCAGAGATGGATGGAGCGATTTTCACAAAATAGGTTGCAATAGAAAGGTCTAGTTAACTGATAAAACCCTATTGAATTTTATTTTAATCCGACTGTAACTTTGTATGTTATGTATCAAAATGTAAAAGTTATGAAACTCCATTATCTCAGAAACTGCACAACCGATTTTGACAAAATAGGTATCAAATGAACGGGCTGTCTTTAAAACCGCTAAATAACGAATTTTATGATGATTGAACATGTAGTTCGAAGGTTATGAAAAGAAACGTGTTCAGAAAACTTTATCAAATTCACTCGTTTTGCCAATGATAACATCACTGATTTCAACAATCTTAGTTTTAAATTGAAGGTTTAGTTGCTTTATTGGTACCCATTTAATTTGATTATAAGACTGGTTGACAAAATCAATAAAAATGCTGCTCTAAAGCTCATAATAATTGCCCTAGAAAGAAAAAAACACAGGAAAAGCTATAATTTTTCATTTTTTTTAGTTTGACCTTTGGGGCAACACTTGTGTTGACCAGTGTAATCGGACTTTTATTTTATCCATTATGTGTTCAATTGTAAAAATATTGAAAATCTCTTCTTTCAAAGATTACACGACTTATTTAAATGAAACAGGTGTCGCAAATTCGGATTTCAAAATGAAGCATGAAGTTGGTTCCTGGTCTCTAAGCATCATCCCGGGTACTGAAAAACTCACATTGGGTAATGTTTGTCTCTTTTAGACTGATAGAAACCGGAAGCTACTGTCTAGAAATTTTAAGTGGCGTCTGAATATGATTTCTGGCCTCAGGGTATCATACCGCTTCTTCAAATCGTATTGGATGATATTTGTCACTTTAGGCTGTTGATCGGAAACTGTCGCCATCTTCGCCATAGAAATACCCAGACTAGGCAGTTCGGCAATTTTATGATGGATTTTATGATTTTATGATTATCAGGCAACCAGAAGTGGTCATCTGGATTGAAAATTGGGTTTTAGGTCGGATTCTGGCCACTGGGTATAATCCAGGTTTCAAGAACCCCTACTGAATGGTATTTGGCTATTCATTGGATGCCTCTCAAAAACGATCATTAATATCAACTGCGTTAAAGAATTTCAATTTCACTAATAAGATCATTCAAATTAATGTATAAGGAACAACATTTAATTATACATTATTTGAAATATACTGACTTACGTTGACTTAAAGAATCTGAATATTTATAGGCAGCATATGAGTTCAAATCGATTATACCACAAACAAAAACAAAATCGCATCATATAGTTGAAAGAATTTAATGTTATTTGCATGTATATGTGTTAATTTATATTCATATTGTCGGTTTCGTGCAACACTGGCACAACTCAAAAAACATAGTTTCGAGAAAAACGCGTTTGAAAATTTGCGTCGAAAATTTATTTTTCGATTTTCAAGAAAACTTTGAAGTTTAGGATAACCAATCCTTATTAAACACCTTTGGGTCTATTATAAGTTCGAAGTAATTATAAGTTCGAAGGAGAAAGGCTGGGTCTCACCGCTAGGTGGATGATTTTGGGTTTTAAATGTTTTAGTGTAGGTAACTATAACATGATTGTAGCAAAGATGTATGAACTTAGACCTACAACCGTCAATTTGAAAGTTTTTAATTTTGACGTTGGACTAACGTCTATATCGAAGTTAGGCACCTGAATTTGAAAATCTAGTAATTCAACCGGGGAAAACCAGGGAAAAGTGGTCAGGTTTTGAGCGCTTATACATCAGTCATTTCTTTTCAGAATTTCGAGGTTTTGGCATCAACCGATCAGAAATTCTTTTACGGTTGAATTTATGTAACAAAAATAACCTATTTCTCGAGATACACTATTGAAAAATTGATAAATCACATCGATTGTCTAAATCATACCGAGCAACCAATCACCACCTCTCTTCACAAGCACAGTCGACACTAACGGATACAACCGATCTGACTTTGTAAACAGTCTCACAGCTTTCAACCAATAACGAGCTCGCTTTCGGTAGCTGCAACAGGTGTTTCAACACCGTTTTAAAATGCTTCTTTTATCATTACCACTGAACAGATTCTAAACACCAATGGCTTGATTGATAGGGGAAATATTGCGCAAGATTGTCTTATAATAATTTAAATATGTTTTCGATACTAAACTAGTTAAAAGTTGTGTTAAAAGTCGTGCACATTCAACCAATCACAAGCTCGCTTCTTGTTTGCTCGCGGATGGATTTTTGCTTTGGGCTATATAATAGCCTGTGTCGTCTCATAGCAGTCATCAGTTAACATGTGAAAGGCCACCAGGCCGGTCTTGTATAATCAGCAGCGGTGGCTGATTCCAGCGGCCAAACTGAGCTGCAGCAGAACCAGAGCGGTGGTATCAGGCAGCAGCGGCGGAGGTAGTGGGAAGCTGCATTTCTTCATTCAGTTCGGTGCTCCTTCGATCTGAGTTGGACCCCACCAGCGGTAATCCAATTCAGATATCGTTGGGTGAAAACGTTGGGTGTGTGTGCAGTGTGCACATATAGCGTATGTGCATCTGTATTGCTATGACATTTGCGATGATAGGGATGGCGCTGTTGCGTGTGTATGGCTAGCTCTAGCGTGTGTAAGACACTAGCATGTGTAGCATATTATGGCTATTGCGTGTATATCTTCAGCGTGTGTACGGATAGTTATAGCTTGTGTGTGGATAGCTGCTGCGTGTGTAATGATTAGTTATAGCGTATGTATGGATAGTAATAGCACATGGTTGAATAGCTTATGCGTGTGTATAGATAGTTGTATCGGATGTATGGAAAGGAATAGCGTGTGTATGGATAGCTATAGCTACAGCGTGTGTATGAATAGTTTTAACGCGTGTTTGGATAGTTATAGCATGTGTGTGAATAACTATAGCGGGTGTTTATCGAAGATTATTATTGTCATTGAAAATATTAAAACGTCTTAACGAACACAGTTGTGAATTTGATTTTACAGCAGCGATTTTAACTTCTTCAGCCAGTCTTTATTCATCGAGGAAAAATTACTACCTATGAATGATCAACACTTATTTACTAGAAATTTGATTTAGATCAAAACGGGTTCTTTTGAGTATCATAAGTTATTGGTAAAAAGAGTTGCAAGTTTTCTCAATGAGCATTCATTAAATTTTCGTTTTTGTTTCTCGGTGCGCGGTTTTGATTTTGTTTCTCGCACACAGAGAAAGAAACAAACTTGTCGCTATCGTGAAAAATAACAAAACAATTAGAAATGCTCTAAATCACAACTGAAGAAGTTAATATATTTTCCTGTCACTCGCCCAAACCTTGATAACAACTACCGAAAAACGTGTGATTGAGCTCTTGCTATATTGAGTTATTGAACCAAACGTTTTTTTTTTCAAATACATGAAGTTATATGCTGGGCTGGAACTAACCTAGCATGAGTTTTATCGATTAAATGTCAAACAATTTTCAAATTTAAAATTTTCGGTTGAATCGTTCTGGGCTCCAATTTCAGATAGTTTCGTAAAGTTTGCTTTTTGCTTAGATAGGAAAATTTTACCAATTTGCTCAATTAAATGATTGTCTTGGTAGTGCAGCAAACAAAGGGTTGATTCGAATATGTATGAAATGACAGCGATTAAATAAAAGATATCCATTCTTTTAGTATATATTATTATTTATAACGTTTTAACGTCTCAGCATCCAGAAATGCACTGTTAGATAAAATTGCAGCAAATACTAGAGTTGCAATTCTCTCTATTATTTGTTTTAATGGAATATAAGAATACCGTAGTCCAACGTCATGCGGTCGTGTCTTGAATACCACCCTCCTACTTTTTTTTTTTAATTGTAGCAACGTGTATTCCAGTGATAGTCAATGATTCTTATTCTCATTTGAGATAAATCAAAGTAGTAATCTTTAAAAAGGGTTTTAATTGTCTTTGAATGTTTCCGAAAGACGCAATTCTACGTCGAAAATTCAAGTCGTGAGTTTATCCATGCGAAAATTATATAGGGTGTCGAACGTCTTTGGCAGTGATATTCTTCGGCAAATTTTTGCATAAGACTGCTGCAGAAAATCTGTCGAAGAAAACCACTGCCGAAGACGTTCGATACCAATCAAGACAGACAATAAAAATCAAATATGTGATTGAAATGAAAACATGAGATATATTTCTTGAATCATTTTTCCCATCCCACTCCTATTTCTTGTGACCTGTTAGATCAATTCTCATGCCGCCAGAAAGTGGATCGTATTTTCAAAATAAAATAAAATTTCCCAAAATTAATCTATGAATAATTTGAGAACGATATATATATATATATATAAAAGGTACTTTACGAACTAATTTCATTTTTTGTCATGTGACTTACATTTTTTAAGTTTAGTAAAGCGGGCAATGTATGCAGTTTGCGAGGGTGCGAAAATGAACGGGAATAGAAGGTGGGACTTTAGAGCTTGGAAACCACTTTCACAGAGACCACTCTCTCAGTTACAGAAATAAACTCACACCGGGCAGTGTGTGCAGTTCATCGTGGCGTGCTGAGATACGGGAACACAATAGTAGAAGGTGATTTGACTTTGGTTTAGAACTAGGGTAACGGGGGTATTTTGGCCCACATGCCTATTTTGGCCCACCCGGTAGCATTTTACGCATTTTGTCTGATAATTTCAATGAATATTAGAAAACTATGCATGCAACATTGAATAACACACCTAAGAATCATACTATACTATAGTTTTCGGCGAAAAAATGGCTCTAGGTAGTGTTATTTTGAAATTAGTTCATACATATTCAAAGTCATGGCTGAGTCAACCAAAAGTCAAGCGGAAGTGGTAATATACAAGTCAACGTCCGGAAGCTATTGTAACAAATATGTATGCTTTTGAAACAATTCGTTGTTGTAGTAACATCAATAAAATGTCATAGAAACAGTTTGTATACTCTAACATGTTGGAAAAAGTTGAAAAAGTGGTTAAACGCATGGCCGAAACATGTTTGCCTCTTTCTGAAGCAAACATATTTTGGCCATGCCATCTCCCTTGATTACCGTTCGGCCGTTGCACGTGAACAAAGGAGCAGCTTGTGACAATTTATAGGTAATTATTTCTTAATTTATCACATTTAATGATATGAAATTGGATGAGAATCCCTATCAAACCGCAATAAGAAAATTTACAAAAATTCAGAGCAGAAGGATGTTCTCCTCAAACCCACTATTTTTGCACTAAAAATACCGATGATGATCTTGAATAAAATTAGTCCGAATTATATTCATACAAGTCTGTAGATATAAAGGTGGGCTAAAGTAAAAATTTGGTGAACCAAAATATGTTTTTAGTTTTTTCGTAGAATTTTTGATATTTCTAGGATATTTTTCAATATATTGCATTGTTGAATGGTTTGTATTAAAATAGACACTTAGCTTTTAACAATGGTATAATAGAGTGGGTATTTATGTTGGAAAATTGTGTTTGTTTTTAATGAACTGTGCGAACACTTCCCAAAGCTAGCCAAAATACCCCCGTTACCCTAGTTATACCTTTCCTAGTAGTTTAATTGGCTAAAACACCTTGCCGGAGACAACGGAGATTGCGGGTTCGTGTCCCGTCTGGACGAGGGAAAAGTTTTTCTAAGCCTAAAAGTCACACCTTCTATTCCCGTTCATTTTCGCATCCTCGCAAACTGCATACATTGCCCTCTTTACTAAATATAGAAGGTATTTAAATTATCTTTATGATTCAAAATGAGCAGATTCTAATCATTAGACATCAACAATATATAATTATTCTCAAGTTACTTAAAGTTGATTGATATGTCTTGACTCTCTATTGGAAATGAAGGAAATAGTTTAAAACAAATAAAATTGGGTATCGAAAAGAAAAACTGAAATTATTATTGTAAGGTCTCGGCCCGCTTTTTGCTTTTTGACTAGGCATGTTTAACGAATATGATACAATGCTAGCCAAAATAGTATTTTTCCGGATCCATTTTTGTTCATTCCAGCACTGTGAACTAATGGGAAACTGGTTTTAGATTTTAACGAGTGTAACAATACTAATCGTAAAATGCATAATCTGCATTAGATATGACTGTCACGAACAGCTGTTGTGCTCAATAAACGAATTTAAAAAAAAAGTTAAACCGTACCACCTCTGTGAAATGGTTTCTGCATAGAATAAAAAATGCATTGGAAATAACGCCAACAGAGACGATAAAATGCGAACATGCAATACAAATACTTGCACATTAAATATGGCGTCAAATGCGTTCTGTATGGTGGCGGTACAACATTTATGTATACATTATACCACGTAAATATATTTAACCCGTTAAGTTAGCTCTTATCCAATATTTCCCTCATACAATATGTTTATGCTTATCCAATATTTCCGTTATGATCACTTTTTTCTGTATTCAAAACCAGTTTTTCCCCACAGCAAACCAACGTCGGCAGCAATACAAATTTTGAATCGCATTTTTATCGATGAGCAGTGAAAAAGCACACCACAGAAGCCGGCTTTCCGCCTCATCGCTGTTCAAGTCAGTGGCGGCTCTTGTCACCACCCTTCCCACTCGACCCCCACTCCGCACCCCCGCGGCCGTGAACGAGCGAACCGAAAAGCCAGCGAGCGCATTCATTTGCCCCACGGGCGAACAAATCCACATCCTTTCTACCTTTCTAGTTTATTGGAACGTACCTTTTGACCGAGTTCGTGCATCCTGCCGTTGTAAGGATGGTGTTTTTGTTAATTAACGTTCCCATACAGTGCCAATTGGTGGCGGTCTTGTTGACTTTCCATCCGATCATCACAGCGTGCGGGTGTTGGCCCGGTTCGACCCGCTGACCGTCCGGTGAAGCGAAATCCACGCTCTTCTTCCTGAAGCGCTGGTAATTGGTTTCGCAGTCGGTGAGCAGTGGCAAATGTGCCGTCGCGATGAACGAATTAACCGGGCAGCACACTATCGGGGCCGTTTCGTTGGTGCAGAATTTGATTTCATCCACCAGAGCGCGATGGCTGCAGTGGTCGATGTGTACACAAACGCCGGCCTCCCGGTCCGATGCCTCGCAGATGTAGTCCAGAGCCAGTTCCTTCTCCATCAGCACTTGCCTAACGGCGTTGACGTTAATCGTCCGGTAGATAACCGTATTCATCCATTCGCGAAAAGCGATTGCCTTGGTGCTGATCATCGGTCGGCCACCGAATCCGCAGTCCGGGGCATAAGAACCTACCCCGATGAGATCCTCCGGGAATGGATTAGTGTCACCGGCAGGTCTTAACTCATTCAGCACCTCGTTCCCATTCCACGGTTCGCACGTTCCCGGCACCAGTGTGTCCTTAGACCACGTACAAAATTGCGTCTCGTTGATGCCATCCTTCAGAATGCCATAATTCTTATAGTGTTCGGAACAATTTGTGCTTTCCAGTAGTTGCAGTGTGGCCGTCAGGTAGCGCTCGGTTCCATCGGTGTTGTTATCCATCGAACCATCGTCGTTCAAGTTGTACGGTCCGATGCCAAACGACAGAAACTGTCTTTGATCTTCGTTGGCTGCGATGCAAGAAACTGATTTCCAATCGTATCGATTCCTGCGGGGCACGAACACAATTGGCATCATCAACGAAATCGGTCATGGAGAAGAAAAAACGAGAGGATATAGGTATGGGACAGGCAAAGACGAAGATCAGGAAAAAAGGACTAGTTTCAAATCACGTTGGATAATCACCTGTTATCGGTTTGCAGTCGTATCAGCGCCAGATCGTTGTAGAGCGTCTTTTTGTCGTACTCCGGGTGGAAGATTATCTCTTCGATGCGCTTCCAGTCGTTTTTGTAGTTGACGATGTCGACCTCGCTGCAATTGGGTGGGTGTCAGAAAGAAATATAAGAGACCGATTAGTGTTCGAATCGGGCGGGGGATGGGGGAAAGAAAATAAAATCGAGAATATTAGACTGTCTGGGTGTCCTCGGGATGTTGTGAAATGCTGCTGAGTTTTTGCACGGGAATTTCAAATTAAATTGAGTTCTAGAAATGCTTCCAGCTTGCATTAGATGTTTGTGGTTGATAATGAAATAAAACGAAGGTTCGGAATATCTTTTTTCTAGATCCAATATCTGTTAGTTTTTTTGATCTTTGGAACCACTTCTGATTTGAAAATTTATACCTACATGTTTTCGACTACAAACTGCATGCAAAATGTATATCTTATGTCAGAAGTAGTTATTAGGGCATTTTTTTTTAACTTGCGAATTTATTAATCCGTAAATTTTTAGATAACAACATAAGAAATAAATGCTCGACATTTCTGTTCGCAGTTGAGATAATTTTGATACCTGAGATCATGCTTGTCATTCTCCTCAGTATGTGAAAGGAGAGGAGAAAAAATTCACCGCGCACTTCCCTTCCAGTATGTGCCTGCGTGTAGCAAATGCTTTCACCACACTTTTTTTTTCTCCACTACAAAGTGTCTCAACCAGCTTACAGAGAGACAAACACATTTCCAGCTCACCCCACATCTGATAGAAACAAAAGGGGTGAATCACTCTACAGAGGAAACGCAGAAGTACACAACAGTGTCCACTGGCGAGTAGTCCGGAAGGTGAAAAAAAACCTCCTCGTGTAGCTACACTGCGAAAGCGAATTCCACCAGAGTAAATTCGACCGGCACGAGCACGCAGTCTTTTTTTTCCAATCTCTTTTCCTCTTCTGCCATGCTCAAGAAACCAACTGTGAAACGCACCGCAGATAGCTCTGCACTGTAATTACTGTGCGTGATGTCCACACCAGTGCTGAGAATATTCACTGTCATGATATTCAAAAGCAGCGATTTTCAGCCCTCTTTATAATGATAATCATACTACCCATTCGAACGTTGATGTTCATGATACCAGACAACCGATGAACACCGACAGGTGAACCGTGACACTCGTGTTAATATTTAGATCGTCAAAAATGAAAAGCATTTCAAAATAGTGAAAATCGAGATTACCCCATTCCGCAATTCATAATGTACTGTGCGGTGTACAGCGTCTAGACAGACTTTCACTACTTGGATCAATAATCACCGAAGCTTCTCCGAATATCATTACGGGGCCTTTGATATTCATTCTACTGTTGTGTTATTGAATATGATAAACGATATTCATGCAACGTCGTAATGAGCATAGGTTACTGAGTTGCATCAGAAAATAAATGTGCTGACACTGAGAACAATTCAATTAATCTACTCGTGAATAAACATCGATATTCTAAGGCACAGGTCCACACGTGTGAGAAAGTACACCATAGTTCATTGTCTCGCAAGAGAGAGATTTCAAATTTCACCGCAGTGCGTTCAGGTAGCTCAACAGATGAAAATCGTTTGTCGCTCTCTTCTAGCATGAGTGTTGATTTGCTCTTTAGTGTGACGGCAGTTGTTTCCGCAGTGCAAGATGTTCTCCTGCACTCTAGAGGTTTTCTGAGGAGTAGAGACAAGCATGCCTGAGATAATACTGAGCTGATTTTTTATTGAGTGATAATTTGAGAAACGAAAACTCAAAATTAATAGATGATTTAATCCATGAAGAATTTTTATTACGCTTGGTACTAGCAGATATTGTATGGAAATCATACGCAAACAATTATGTTGGGGTAAACATAAAATTTAAAAATTTTATCGGTCTTATTCAAACCATAAACTTTTGTAGAAAATCTCGAACCTAAATTTCGAAGAAAAAAACTAGGCGTTAAACCAAACTATCTGGTTGGGACAGAGATAGAATGTTGCAAAATACATTGATATTTCAAATAAGCTGTAGGAAGATTTGGTACAATTTATCATTACAACACAGCACTGAGCAAATTCGACTGTTTGTCGGGGAGCTGAGCTGATATTAATATTTTTGAATACAGTCTAAACACTATTCAAATATTTGCTATTCGGGTTTTGAAAGTAAAATTTAGAGAGTCACTATTGACTAAAATCTGCTGAAGACCGAGCTAAAAATCGGAGCTAAAAAGCGCCAGCAGATTTGACATGTCTAGTACGTATGGCGTCATATAGTTGCGTGAAAATGTCGAAAATAATAATGATATGCTGGAAGTATTACTTTTAAAATTTCATTCAAAGAAAGCGGTGGCTAAAGCGCATCGAGAGTTTCAAGTAAGTTTACGGAAAAGCTGTTCTAATTGAAACAATGCGCCGTGATTGGTTTCGTTGCTTTTTAGATGGTAATTTCGATGTTGACGACAGTCCGCGTGGAGAAAGGCCAAAAACCTTCGAAGACACTGAATTGGAAGATTTGCACGACGAGAATCCATGACAAACGTAGGAACAGCTTACTTAGGTGTTAGAAGTTACCCGCTAGGCCATTTGCAATCATGACGTTGAGCGTCGTTTATTTACTTTGTGAAAAAGGTAGGGTTTTCCACATCACATCGTGACGGATGATGACAATTATATATTTATATATAACAGAAAGCATTGTATACAAGAGGTGGGAAAAATGGTTCACTACAGTGAGCGACTCAGAGCGGAACTAGTTGTGAACTAGTTCTAATTAACGAGTGAGCGCTCTTTTATTTGTGCAATTTTTTTTTTCGATTTATATAGCTTATCATCAGACACCGCAAGCGAAAGCCATGTGAAAGCTTCACACCCCTTTTATCAAGCGCAAAGCCGCGCTCGAAAAGTGGAACAAAAAGTAGGAGCGTGGTATCCAAGACACGACCGCGTTGGACTACGGTATTTTCATGTTCCATTAAAACAAATAGTAGACGGAATTGTAACTTTAGTATTTTCTGCAATTTTATCTAACTGTGCATTTCTAAATGCACTGTTAGATAAAATTGCATTTATATTAGCGCTGTCTCTTCAGAAAAACCTGAGCTCCAGCGCAGCATATAACTTCATTTATTTTAAGAAATTACGTTTATTTCAATAACTCAAATTAACAAGAACTCAATTATACGCTTTTTGCGTGGTTGTTATCAAGGTTTTGGCGATTTAAAGCATTTCTAAACATTTTGTTATTTTTCACGATAGAGGAACAAAATCAAAACCGCGCACCGAAAAACAAAAACGAAAATTAAATGTATGCTCATTGAGAAAACTTTACCGATAATTTATGGTACCTGTTTCGATCTATATGAAGTTTCTAGCAAATCAGTGTTCAATCACTCATCGGCAGTAATTTTTCCTCGATGAATAAAGACTGGCTAAAGAAGCTTAAATTGCTGCTGTAAAATCGGATTAACAACCTTGTTCGTTCAGGCGTTTCAATATTTTTAATGACTGTTAATGAATAAACGAGAAAATACTAAATCTTCGGTAAACACCCACTATAGCTACCCACACACGTGCAATAGTCATCCACACATACGAACGAATGAGAAATTCAATTCGATAGCGTGCGCTTTTATAAGCGACTAATATTTGCCACCACCCGCTTTCTGCGGCTCTAGAAAGAACCGTCCGATTTGCCCGTCAACGCACGAATGAGAAATTAAACTCGATGACGTGCGTGTGATACCGGTAGAGCTTTGAAATGTAAATGATGAGGAGAAATGTTAAAATGGTACCTTATAATAATATCAAGGTTTTGTCAGTTATTTGAAAAGAATCGGAAACAGTGACCTCGAGTAAAACAACAACAACAAATCGTTTACAAAGTCAGATCGATTGTAACTGTTAGTGTCAGCTATGATTTAGACAATCGATGTTATTTACCGATTTTTCAATAGTGTATCTCAAACAATAGGTTGTTGTTGTTACATAAATTAAACCGTAAAAGAATTTATACCGGTTGATGCCAAAACCTCGATATTCTGAAAAAAAAAGATCGATTTATAAGCGCTCAAAACCTGACCACTTTTCCCTGGTTTTTCCTGGTTGACTTACCAGATTCTCAAAGTCAGGCGCCTAAATTCGATATAGACGTTAGGCCAACGTCAAAAAAGTGAGAGATACTGGCAATCCGCTCGCGAGCAGATCCAAAGAGTCAGTTTTTTTAAAGAACGAAATCTTTTGATCGCTCTCAGAAGAACTGGTTCTCCGGATGAACTGGCAGTTTTTTGATCAGCTCGCAGGCAAACCGCTCGCGATCAAAAGATTTAGTTCTTTCAAAGAACTGACTTTTCGGATCTGCTCGCGAGCAGATTGCCAGCATCTATATAGGTTCATAATATCAGTGAAACAGTTCTTTCATTTTTTTCGTTCCACTTTCCGTTCCATTCATTCGTATGCGTACTCGGCGTTAGTCAGCCCGTGTGCCTGTGTGTGAACTGTGGCAAGTTAATCTCTTTGTTGCTTCCGCGGCTGTCGATTGGTTATGAATACGAGAGTGAACAGCCGGTGGCAATTGGTTGCTGATGGTTTTATTGCAGTTTCGCGCGTCGCCTTGCGCTTGATGTATATTAGAGTGGGGCGTCGTTATATGGAAAAAATGAAACTTGATAGCACAAACCCAGAACCCAGTTGTTTTTGTTCCAATTGGGACCCTATACAATCCTAAATTTATCGGGAGCCGAGCTCCGCTTGGCGCATTGCATTTTAAATTGGTATGAAAAAACCTACTATTTGCATTTTTCATTCTAGAGAACTCAAGATGTCCTAAATCATACGTTTTAAAACTTGAAAAGTAGGTTTTTTGATGCTTACCAACTTTGCCGAAATACAATGGAGCTACGATGTACATAAAAAATGCTATAGCTGTTCAAAGTTGAGTATGTCGAACTAAATGCTGAAACTCAAGTTTTCTGCCAACACTACCAGTGTACTACCGTCAATCAGATTTCCATCATAATAAAACACTTCTGCAACATGTTGTAGATCCTGCCTGGGCCTCGAATACCCAAGTAACACAGTTTTTCCTTAGTAAGTATAAGTAACTGATGTATGACTTATTAATAACTCAAAAAGCGCAAGGGTTGGAGCCAATGAATTTAAATGAATTGTTCACACAATTTATATAAAAGAACACTATATCGATAATAATATTTTTGATCTACACTGTACTTGATGAAGAATGAATAGTTCACACCACCAAACACATTTACAGCTGATTTTATCATATTTGCTCTCGTTGTCCGTCTAAAGCAATATAACCGCAAGAAAAAAGTTGCTAATAATCGTGTTATAAATCAGTTTTAAAAACCAATTTGTAGTGTATATACAGGTTGGGGGAAAATAATCGATTTTCCAGAACCAAGCTTTTTTGGTTCCTTTTGGGGCCCCAAACAACCCTAAACTTACCGGTAGTCGCTTGGTTTTGTCTCCGTTTGGCGCATTGCATTTACAATTTGTATGAAAATTAATATGGGAAAACCTACTTTTTTGCATTTCCCTTTCTAGAGAGCTCAATAATACTCTAATAATGCACTACATTATGTTAAAGTATAGTATTTTAGATACCTAACAACTTTGCTGAAGACACTGAAGAGCTAGGATGTCCATAAGAAGAGCTATAGCTGTTCAAATTTGAGTATGTCGATTTAAATGCAGAAAATCTTGTTTTCTGCCAACATTAAAGACTGGAACGCGCAAAAATTGGTCGACTTCAAATCGGTGTATTTCTGTTGAAAATGCATTAAAAAACCATGAAATGTTGCATTTGAAAGTTGAGTGTGTATACAATGGTTGCTAGAATGAGTTTTCACCGGTTGCTCTCTAGTTTTCAAAATGGCGTCCAAGCAAGAGGAACAGCGTGTCAAAATTTTGCTCGCGCAGCAAGAGAATCCGACGTTCTCGCACCTCAAATTGGCAAAATTGCTGGATGTGGCCAAATCAACCGTAACATATATTTTAAAAGTGTTCGGGGAGCGTCTGTCGACCGCCAGGAAGCCTGGAATCGGCGGCAATCGTAATTCAGACGTAGCAGCGACGATGAAGAAGGTGGCAGCGAATTATATTCGGAATCCTAACCTTTCCATCAGGTACTTCACTGGCAAGCTCATTGTCCCCCATACTTATGTACAGCAGGCCAAGAAACGAGCCGGGTTGTAGACGTTGACACAAGGTGACAGACGGTGAAGGTGGCGAACCCAGATTTCGAACAAAACACCTCGGCAAAGTGGTGGTCCGGAAAACTGTAATCTGCTTGCAAAGTTCGACCGTGGTTGAAGAAACTTATGTGAAGGTTGATTTCCAGCAGCTTCCGGGACAGGAATTTTATACCGCACCAGGAAAAGGGAAGGTGGCCTAAATTTTCAAAACCATCAAACTATCGAAGTTCCCGAAAAAATACCTCGTCTGGCAGGCCATATGTACGTGTGGTCTAAAGAGCGGCATTTCCATCACTACGAAATTGTCAATCAAGAGATCTACGTCCAGGAGTACCTGAAAAATCGGCTGCTACCATTCCTAGAGCAACATAACAGGCATGTGCTGTTCTGATCGGACTAGGCAAGCTGGCACTATGGGAAAAAAGGCGATTGAGTGGTACGATGCAAACAACGTGGTTGTGGTCCCTAAGACCACAACCCTCCTAACAGCCCAGATTTCCGCCCTATCGAGCAGTATTGAGACTTGGTCAAACGGAATATCAAAAAAACGAATAAATCCATCGAAAACGAGCAGCAGAATGAATCTATCTGGCGTTTGGCGACGAATAAGGTCGATAAGACCACTGTACAAAATTTAATGAAAGGGCTTAAGCGGAAGGCACGGCAGTTTGGATTTGGTAAACCAAAATAATCAACGAACATTTTTGTCTTCAAATATGTGAGTTGAACTACCAAAATGAGAATTGGAAAATTTTTGTATTAAGAATTTTGACTGAAAGAAACGATTTTTTTGTCGACCAATTTTTGCGCGTTCCAGTCTTTACCAATGTACCGGTGTCAGCAGGATTCCCATCAGAAGTAACCTGTCGTAACGAGTTTATACACTCAGCTGGATCAAGCAAACAAATTTAGGTCAACATTCTAGGCGTAGGTCGAATCTACAACGTGTTTCTGAGGTCACTTCTAATGGAAATTTGACTGAAGCCGGTACACTGGCAGTGTTGGCAGAAAAAATGATTTGCAACATAAATTTCGACATACTCAACTTTGAACAGCTCTAATATTTTTTTGGGACACCCTAGCTCTTTAGTGTCTTCGGCCAAGTTGTTAGACATCAAAGAACCTACCATTTGAAGTCATGAAATCTTTGGTTTGAGCCATTTTGAGCTCTTTAGAATGGAAAATGCAAAAAAGTTTGTTTTTCCATACAAATCTCCATATAAATTTGAAATGCAATGCGCCTAGCGGAGACAAAACCAATCGACTTCCGATAAATTTAGGATTGTTAGGGGCCCCAAAAAGAACAAGACAAACTTGGTTCTGGCCTTCTGCTATCAAGTTTCGTTTTTTCCATACAACAATTCTTTACCCTAATATACAACTTCAAGCTATAATTCTGATGTATAACATCAATACATTCAAACTTAAAGTTTTTTTTTTGCAATTTATTTATGACTTGTTAACAACATGATGTTGCAGGTGTTACTTGGGAATTGAGTTTATTTAGTCCAGCTAAACTCGATACGACAGGTTTCTTCTGATAGAAATCCTACTGACACCGGTACACTGGTAGTGTTGGCAGAACAAAATGATTTTAAGCATTTAATTTGACACACTCAACTTCGAACAGCTATAGCTTTTTTAGATCCATCCTTGGTCTTCAGTGCCTTCTACAAAGTTAAGCATCTAAAATTCTATACTGTATAGTAATTTAGTGCATGCATAAGCATCACTGAGCTCAATAGAAAGAGTAATGCAAAAAAGTAGGTTTTCCCATACAAATTTTCATACAAACTTGAAATGCAATGCGCCAGGCGGAGTAATGTGGGGAGATTTGGTGCTAGTCAAAGCAGTTCTGAGAGGTACAGGGCCAAAATTATAAACTCTATGGAGAGGACCCTATAAAGTCGCTGGAGTGCTTAGCGAGCAGATAATTTTGATAAAAAATGGAGAAAAAATAGAGAAAGTACTGCGGACATTTAACGACTGAACTCAAGAAAAAAAAGGCGAAGAATAGTTGTACCAGGAATAAATGGTATACAATAAGAATAAAAGTAAATAGTTTCAAAAAGTATAGGGATGGAGTATGAAATTAAATGACAATTGCAGAAATTACAAGGAATAAAAAGAACTCAGGAAAAAAGGTACGAAATATCAACCAAAAAAAAGAAGAAGATTAAATATTATGCAGAAATGATTATACAGATATGAAATACTCAAAAAAAATAGAAAAATATGCTGGTACAGTAGATGTATGTTAAGACGGCATTTCTCAAGGGGACTTGGAAGAAGAAGTTTACATGAAATTGTCATGTGATGAAGATTGGAAAAGCCCAATGGGTCGTTTGAATAGAAGTCTGTATGGGCTAGAACAGGCTGGAAGAAGCTGGAACCTATGCTTTCACGTAGTCATGATAAAGCTTGGGTTTTCTAAGCTATCTAGCGACTTCTGTGTTTACACACTTGAAGACTACATATTGTATGTGGTGCTTTATGTTGTATTGTTGCTGATGATATTGCTAGAGTAAATAGGATAAAGTAAAAGTTATCAGAGAGATTACAAATGAAAGATTTAGGAGTAATCAAGACTTGTTTGTGCATCAGAGTAGAACTGGAATGGATTGAAGAGAATTCTTCGATATTTGCGAAGCATAAATGACCTATATCTTTTCTATAGTTATCATGATAAGGCAAGAGCATCGAAATGATATGCAGATACCGACTATGGAAATAATTACGAAGATAGAAGATCGAATTCTGGAAACCTTTTCTTAGTTTATGGAAATGTGGTTTCATGATCGACGAAAAGACAACCTACAGTAAGCCTTTCTTCAACAGAGGCTGAACTGATTTCCCTGTGTAATGGGGCAAAAGAAGGAATTTGGTTATCAAGTTTTATACGTGAGATAGAAATTGAATCTTGTCCTTTCACGATTTTTGAAGATAACATTCCATGTATTCGGATTGCTGAAGAGCCAAGGGAGCATCAGCAAATGAAGTATATAGACATTAAATATATGTTTGTTCGAGAAATAATCCAGTCCAAAAAGATGAAGATTCAATACATTAGGAGCGAAGATCAACTTGCGAACGTTCTCACCAAGCCATTACCAAGGACTACGTTCGAGAGGATGACGACAAGTCTACAATAACAAAATTGAGGGGAAATGTTGAATTATCAATTTCTGCACCACCCTAATAATGATGAACCGCCCTAATGAAAGCTGGCGGGACTCAACAATAGTATAGCCTAGTTGAGTGCTGCATAGGCCTGTACAAAGATGTGTAGCAGCACTCGGAACAATGATATTGTGCTTCACTTTAGCAATCGCTATCGGACCATGTACGATATTTAGATATAAGAGACTAAGTTACACTGATTAAATTACTTTTGGAATCAGATAGGACTAAAGGTATCAATTTATGTAGTATATCGATTAAACTCCCCCTCCTCCTTTTTTCCAGATTACGGAGGAGTGTCAAACCATCATAGAACATTATTACCCAGAAACACCTCCACATGCCAAATTTAATTCCATTTGCTAGATAATTTCCTGAGTTATACAGAAATTTGTGATTGTTTTGTATAAGAGGCTTCCTTTCCAGAAGAAGTAGGGGTGTCAAAACACTATAGAAATTTTTGTTTTTCAAAAACCTTTACTTGCCAAATTTAGTTTCATTTACTTGATTAGTTCTTGGGTTGTGAAGTAATTTGTGTTTTATTTGTGTGAGAGAAAGGAGTATCGAATCACCATGAATTTTTTTTTTGCTATCAAAATCCTTAACATGCCAAATTCGGTTCCATTTGCTTAAATAATTCTCGAGTTAAGCAGAAATTTGTATTTCATTTGTATGGGACCCATCCCTTCCGGAATAGGAAGGGGTCTCGAAATACCTTAGTCACCGTTCCCGGCTTCTAAAACCTTTAGGGGAGAACCGTACAAGACGCACCAGTTGGGTAAGATGGCTCATGCTATAAATTCCCCAAAATACTCACACATGTGGCTTTTAATGACGAAATTCTTCGCTTTTCTCATAAAAACCCAGCTTTTCTACAGTTATTATATAAAAAAGTGTGCCATAATGACTAAAATACTTTAAAAACTGTGCATTTGGCTGTGGCTCTGTCCAACATGTAATTATTCATGAATTTTATATAAGCTTCTATGATCAACTGACTTTCAAATAATACAAAAAACTGTAGTTCCCCTAACCTTTACACTTTTGGAATTTATAATACTATGAGTATTTCAATTTATTTCACTAACTTTCGTCAAATTTTACTTAAAAACGATCAAAATTAAATTGGGGCAGAAGGCACTATGCAGAGCTTGCAGGTGATTGCTTGACAACTTAGAGCATGTTCGATTATTTTTTATTTTAATTTCGAAACTTCAAGCGCTTCTCACTTCGCATGCTGATTTCTGCTAGTGGCATAATAGCCTACTGCTTTGGAGCATACTGGCCTTTGTTGTGGTGCGTTTTGGTCACGGGCTTGTTTGGTGCCAATGGTAGTTTGTATAGACTGTTCCGAAAATTATAAATACATCTTCTTTCTTGAATGAAACAAAAAATACAGGATTTTTCGGGTCATTTTATTCTGAAATATAGATAATAGGTGTTTTCTTTCCAGTTTCAATTCAAGTTGGGATTATTTTTCGTAGGATACGCGAGTTCTCTAACTTTTCTCTTAATTCTACTCATAAGCTTTTGCACAGTGTGTTCTCCGACCAGTTTTACCACTTTAAGCCGATCTTTTTTAAATTTTTCAACATTGTCCGCTGGTTTGACATATTTCCTCAGCTTTGCCTTGGTCAAAGCCCAAAAAGTTTCAATAGTGCGCATTTCAGGGCAGTTTGGAGGATTCATCTCCTTTGGGACACATGTGACATTATTTGTTTTATACCACCCTAGTGCATCCTTAGAGTAATAGCAGGAAGCAAGATCGGGCCAAAAGGTTGGAGGATTGTTATGCGTCTTAACCATGGGTAACAACCTTTTCTGCAAACACTCTTTCACGTAAATTTTACCATTCATTGTGTCATTCGTAATGAATGGACGAGATATTTTCCCACATTCACAAATGGCCTGCCAAACCATTACCTTCTTGCCGAATTTTTCGGTGTAAATGGCTTTCACTGGTCCAGGGACATCCTTTCCCTTCGGTGATGTATAAAATTGCGGTCCTGGCAGAGTCTTATAGTCCAGTTTTATGTAGGTTTCGTCATCCATGATAACACACCCCATTTTTTTGGTCAGAAGTTTGTCATAAAGCTTCCGAGCTCTCGGTTTCACAGATACAGCTTGTTTTGGATTTCGTTTTGGCTGCTTCTGCTCCCGACGGGTCTGCAGACCCATTCTTCCCTTGGCACGCATAACGTTACTCGCCGAGGTTCCAAGCTTTCTCGCCACATCTCGTACTGATACTGAAGGATGCCGCTTGTAGTATTCCTTAACCTTTTTGTCCATTGTGGGATCAACAGGCCCGGGTTTTCTACCCCGTCTTGGGGCATCAGTAAATGTGCACTCTTCACAATATTTCCGCAATGCGGTTTGAACTGCTGCGACACTTATACCTTCTTCTCTGGCTAATTTTCTTATAGAAAGACCGCTCACGGTGCCCCATTTGTGCACAATTCGCTTTCTTTGCTCGGGAGAAAGGCCACGCATTTTCAAAATTTCGCACTAAATGTTAGAAAAAATGACAGCATCTGTTTCTTTTGGATGTAAACAACAGGACGCAGCCAACGTTTGGTTGAATACTGCACGTTATTTGAAATGACGGTTGATCGTAAGTGTATTTATAATTATCGGAACGGTCTATACCAAAAAAGACATTGAAATCGAATATTTTAGAATAAACTTCGTCATAAACATGCAATAAATAGATCCTACAATCATCCTGCACGTTCAATGTCGCTTTGAAATGCTTAACTGGTGCGTTTTGTACAATCCTCCCCTATATGCAAAATTTCATGCCGATCGGTTCAGCTGCTTAGTTCCCAAGATGTGCAGAAATTTGTGTTTCATTTGTAGGTATTCGTGATCTGATTATCTGGATTCGGATCACGGATAGGTCATTGATTCACCAGAAAAACACCTCCAGTAAAGATGCGCTACACGATGGGATTCAATATTTTACATGTTAAAGCATCTCTCCAAATTGCGTGCAGGATTAACAACTGCGCTAGTAGACCGAAAAATATTCAACTCGAACATAGCTGCAAAATTAGAGTTATGTGAGCATGATTGGGTATTGATTCAAATACTTGTTGAGCTTTTAGGTCCTCTTCAACAAGCAACAACAGTATTATGCTCAAACACTGCAATCACTGTTAGCTTAATTCGACCGATAATACTCACTTGACAGGTGAAGATTAAAGAGCAAGACAATGTCAGCACCGGATATCAAAGGTCGGATGTCCGAATATTTATATGCGGATAGTCCCAGCATTAGATAGAACCTAATAAAAACTGATGTCTTGATAGAAAACATGCTGGTAAAGGCAACAGTACTGTACAGTACAAGTGGAGCAGAGCGCCGCTGGTCTATCATTGCAGCGGTACATAATTCCTATTCGTGTGCAACCAAGGAAAAACTACAATGCTGCTGCTGATAGTGATTCAACGTTTATGTCATGAATATGGTTATCATAAAAACTATAAATTATTCAACCAAAAATTGATTTTTTTTTTCAACGGTTATAAGTTATACAATGTCAAAAAGTGTTCCTAACCTGAAAGATTTATAACACCTAACGAGAATCATTCGAAAGAGCTCAACAAAAGAGCTCTTTGTACATACGTCGGCCTAATAACGGGGCACTGTCCGAGTAGATATCATTTAAAGAACATTGGCCGGGTTCAGGATGATATCTGTCGCTTTTGTAATATGGGAAGCGAGACATCGGAACATCTGCTGTGCGGTTGTGGTGCATTATTTAAACGCAGATCAAGGTTTTTTGGCAGTGGCTGTTTACAGCCCAAAGAGATTTGGTCTTTGAATCTTCATAAACCATATTTCACCTGACTGGGAGCGTGTCGGTGCAGGTACCTGATCACTCAACAATAGTGGTCATTGTATTTTGCAAGGGAACACGTATAGCAATTGACTGGGATATATTACAAAAGTTCACATCAATGTACAACGTAATTCTATTTCCCTAACAAAAAAAAGTTATAAGTTATTTTTATTTCATTTTATCATCGATGTTCTCTAAATAATCGTAACCGGCATCATATCAATAGAGCCAATTTATTAAAATACAAATTTATGGTGAATTATTGTCCATTTACAAAGATTTATTCGAATTTGTTTTCACATTCCAACATTGTTAGATATTTTTCTTTTTGACGTGGGACTACGTCTTTGTTTACTATACTAGGATGCATTCTGTAAAATTGGAAATGAAACTGGCAAATGTTGCGCCAGATTTCAAACGTTAGTAACAGCATAACCACATGATGGATAGCAATAACCAATATGTTGTTGGATAGATAAAATGTGTAACAATTTTATAAAACGCTAGTTATCATTATTAATTCACTGCTCAACGGCAAAAATTGATAAAATGTTACAGGGAAACTGACGCGAACAATGAACCAATTACATGCGAGCATCTTTAGCACAGACGACGTGAATGGACACCATCCGTTCCCCGTGATATTCTCTGGATCAATATCGGTATAAAAATTGACAGAATCTCCCCGTCCCAATAGGTCAATTTATATGAGCTTAGACTCAAATGATGTCTCGAAGGTGAAAGTTTTCCGTAAAGTTTAAAACAATCTCAATTCTTTAACAATTTCTAGACATGCTTTCAAAACCTCATAAAAACTGATGTCTTGAAAGAAAACGTGCCGGTAAAAGCAACAGTACCAGTGGAGTAAAGAACCGCAGGTTTCTCGTCGTCTATGATTGCAGCGGTACTCTTCTATTCGTACATTTCAGCGGTACACTCCTATTCGTACTGTAGTGGTACTATTCATATTGCAGTGGTACACTTTTGTTCGTACATTTCTATTCGTGTGCAATCGAGGAAAAACTGCAATGCTGCTGTTGATGGTGATTGAAAGTTTATCTCATAAATATGATTACCATTAACTATTCAACAAGAATTGTAAATTTTGTAACGGATATTTATTCAATTTTATCTTCCATATTCACTAAATAATCGTGACCGGATAGTATCGAAAGAGTAAATTCCACATATAAACATTTCTAGAAGAGTAAGAGCCTGCGAATGCTTGTGAATTTTTGGTTTATTTACTAAGATTCATTAAAATCTCCTTTTACATTTCAAAATGGTCAGATGATATATTATTATTCAAAGCTTTACCATAATGAACGTATGTATATTAGCAGTCTCCGTAATACAGCGAATGTAGTTGTAGGTAAATGAAAAAAATTGTCAAGCAAAAAACGAAAATGGATTTGTTGATTGTTATGGTTTTTTGCTGGAACTTAATAATTTTGTTAGACATACCTTCTATGTTTGCCAATTAATGAACCTTCGTTAGGGCGTCTATATTATTTTGAAAGTAAGAACCATATTATAGATTTGATTTAATCAAAGTTAAATAAGGCAAAACCATTTATTTAAATAACGTAAGTATTATTAGATTTTTCGACGATATAGAGTTAATTCTGACTTTGACGCATTACGAGAAGTTCTTGGTGCTTTTTCAACAAGAATGATATGCTTGTGTCTTGTCAAATACATGTTGTTTGCACAAAAAAAAAATGCTGCAGACTAATACTAATATCGCCAAATATATACGATATTCTTTCGAGTGCTGCTGAATATATTTCAAAAAATTGATTTCCAGGGGAGGCTGAAAATAAAAATACGTACAGTCGCTGAGCAATCACCTTGATTCTGTCTGCGGGCTCTGTATATTTTGTAACAAAAAATCTCCTAATTACAGTATTTAGTCCCACGTCACCATTTCATGCAACCCTAGGGCTGTATACCTTGTAGTATTTTAATTTACCGAATAATATACGTATATCAACCCTCTAGTTCCCAATGCTAAATAAATACGTGAGTTGTTGAACAAACGAATTGATACTGTCTGCGAACTCTCTAACGTTTGTAACTAGATCACAAATTTGTACAACCTCTAGGGCTACCTTGCAGTATTTGAAAATGTACAAGGCATGAAAAGTCATACTAATTGGAAATGCAAAAAATAACATTTTCTGAAAAACTATTCCAGGCTCAGATATTAAAACCGATGCTCAAGTCGTGACTGTAAAAATAATACTCTTCACTAACTCTTTTTGCCAAAGCACCTCTCTATTGATTCGACATGGATTGTTCTAGTGTAGTGATGTGCCATACACTATTTTATCGTTATCGCGAAATTTTTTTTAGTAGAATATCGGTATTGGGACGATATCGGATTAAAAAAAATCGATATCGAAACGATATTGAAAGAAGGCATTTGTATGAGTAGCCCGTTCATATTTTTTCCGTAAAAGATAACATAGTTTTAAATCTTATTAAGCAGTAACATAGGTTTGTTTAATTAAACGTGAAGTCATTTACATTAACGTTATGCAAAAAAGTGATTCGGTTAACTCTTTCAGGATCAATACGGCTCCTTAAGTCACATAGAATACACTGAAAATATTTTTTCGTTATTCTCTGCACGCACATTTCGTAAACATGAAATTCGTAGATTGTACAGCACTTTTGCTGGATCTATAGAACATTCGTACTGCAAGTTATCGAATAGAATTGCAACTTTACGCATAATTTGTACAATTCACGAATGTACTTTCATACGAACGTAGATAACAACGAGCAAAAAAGATAGTCTTTTCGGCAGCCGAGCAGGAAAGTCGTTTTTCTTGAGTGCACTGTGAATTACCGAAATTAATATCTCGCTTCTTTCTAGCGTTGGTGTTGTGTGGCGTGCGAATACGCGTCGTTATTGGTGGGGGAGCCCCGACTGCCGAACAGCGCCAGTGGTAGTGGTGCTAAGCGGCGCGATTGCTGCGTGCGCGTGTGAAGGTGGTGAGTCGTGCTTGTTTTAGCGCGAGTGCTGAAAGGTGTCGTGCTGGTCCAGCATCAGCGTAGGTCGATTCCCGCAGCAGAGGAGTACGGAGCTGTGGTAGTGGTTAGTTGGCGCGTGTGCTGTGGAACCCTGACGGGAGGAAAGCGTACGGCGTCGCCGCTCTGCAGTTGAAGAGACAGCGCAAGCAGTGCTGCTGATTCACATACATATAAAGATAAGTGACACAACCTTTATATATATATATATATATTTTTTTGAAGTAGAATACTTCTCTCAGGAAGTTCGGCTACATAGGGATGTGAAATGAAAATCTAAAACCGAAAAAAGTGAAAAATATGTCCAATTTCAAATGCTAATAAACCGATTAGTATTCGATGGATTTCCTTCGTTCTTGCAGCAATAGATTGGAAAATCTTCTAAGATTCTTCCCAAAATAAGATAATTGTAATTTTATTATTCACACTATTGTACTATTGAAAATAGTCAAGCCTTGTCAAAACGAAAATTTCGACCCCTGATTGGTCGTTATATGCTTGCTTCCCAAGCACGGTCGACAGAATCATATACCTTGCAATTGAAAACATGCTATTTGGCCTATATAAGAGCCTGTTTCAGCCGGAGCCGCTCATAATAGTTCTGAACAGCGACGACAGCAGTCCTCCCTTAGCAGCAGTGGGTACCATCGATAGCGGAAGCGGCCACAACTGTGGCTTGGCTGTGGATAGGCCAGCGTATAGCTGCCACAACTGTGGCATAGCGTAGCATCAGACAGCGACAACAGCAGTCGTCCTTCCTCAGCAGCAGCACTAGCCCTGTGGTTGGTCACCACGTCTCAGGAGCAGCGCGGTTTTTCTCAGCGTGTGTCGCCAGACAGCCATTATTCCCCCCGTGTTGGGGCAGCATAATGATTGCCATCAGGAAATCCAGTTTCGGAAATCAAAATGCCTTTTTGAAGGCAAATAAACAAGTCATTGAAAGTTAATAATTTTTGTCAACGCAAGCAAGCATTCTGTGTTGCATCCCAGCAATTTAAATTTGTCGCACCCGTTTAATTTACTGAATGTGAAATAGCTTCCACAGTGCATGTTGTCCGTGTATCTTATTTCCCCCAATGTTAGGGCAGCTCAAAGGTTGTAATTAGCAACCGATTTTGAACCACACCATGCTTTTTTCAAGGCAAATAAAAAATAATTGAAGGTTAATAATTTTCTGGCATCAACACAAGCAGACATTCTGTGCGGGATGCAATCAAATTCTGTTGTAGTTGTCTAATTTTTACTTTCACTTTATTTAGTAAACCCCCCACTGTAGGGGCAGCGCAAAGGCTGCGATCAGCATAACCGACATTGAATAATAAATTTCCCTGTTAGTACGCCTTCACAAAAGCAGTTAGTCCGACTATGCAGAGCTAATATGAAGTCGATTCAATCAATCAGCATAAACAGAATTTCGTCATCTCCCAGCTGCCAAGTTGCAACATGATGCAACACGCAACAGCGAGCAAACGAAATCGCTTGATGTTACAAGCCGCAATAAGATACGGGTTAAAACCGTTGCGTGTGTGAGAGCACCATCGGTGTTTATTCGCTGGATACACTATCTCTATACTGTCTACTGAACGCAATAATCTGCTTACATGCGACACGGGGACGGGAACATTTTCTTCAACCAAGCTGCACAACACGACACAAAACATGTTATTTTGTTGCTTCAATGAGAGTGCTATCGGTCCGGCTCGACAAGAAATCATTTTTGTGCATCCGTGCTACGAAACTGAGGAAAAACTTTAGAAACTGAAAAAAGAGGTGGAGCTTATCAAATGATCGCTATATCATTCCACCACGTACGTGAAATAATTCATTCCTATTTTCATCCCTATATAAGAGCCTGTTTTAGTCCAAGCCGCTTATAACAGTTCTGAACAGCGACGACAGCAGTCCTCCCTTAGCAGCAGTGGGTACCATCGATAGCGGAAGCGGCCACAACTGTGGCTTGGCTGTGGATAGGCCAGCGTATAGCGGCCACAACTGTGGCATAGCGTAGCATCAGACAGCGACAACAGCAGTCGTCCTTCCTCAGCAGCAGCACTAGCCCTGTGGTTGGTCACCACGTCTCAGGAGCAGCGCGGTTTTTCTCAGCGTGTGTCGCCAGACAGCCATTATTCCCCCCGTGTTGGGGCAGCATAATGATTGCCATCAGGAAATCCAGTTTCGGAAATCAAAATGCCTTTTTGAAGGCAAATAAACAAGTCATTGAAAGTTAATAATTTTTGTCAACGCAAGCAAGCATTCTGTGTTGCATCCTAGCAATTTAAATTTGTCGCACCCGTTTAATTTACTGAATGTGAAATAGCTTCCACAGTGCATGTTGTCCGTGTATCTTATTTCCCCCAATGTTAGGGCAGCTCAAAGGTTGTAATTAGCAACCGGTTTTGAACCACACCATGCTTTTTTCAAGGCAAATAAAAAATAATTGAAGGTTAATAATTTTCTGGCATCAACACAAGCAGACATTCTGTGCGGGATGCAATCAAATTCTGTTGTAGTTGTCTAATTTTTACTTTCACTTTATTTAGTAAACCCCCCACTGTAGGGGCAGCGCAAAGGCTGCGATCAGCATAACCGACATTGAATAATAAATTTCCCTGTTAGTACGCCTTCACAAAAGCAGTTAGTCCGACTATGCAGAGCTAATATGAAGTCGATTCAATCAATCAGCATAAACAGAATTTCGTCATCTCCCAGCTGCCAAGTTGCAACATGATGCAACACGCAACAGCGAGCAAACGAAATCGCTTGATGTTACAAACCGCAATAAGATACGGGTTAAAACCGTTGCGTGTGTGAGAGCACCATCGGTGTTTATTCGCTGGATACACTATCTCTATACTGTCTACTGAACGCAATAATCTGCTTACATGCGACACGGGGACGGGAACATTTTCTTCAACCAAGCTGCACAACACGACACAAAACATGTTATTTTGTTGCTTCAATGAGAGTGCTATCGGTCCGGCTCGACAAGAAATCATTTTTGTGCATCCGTGCTACGAAACTGAGGAAAAACTTTAGAAACTGAAAAAAGAGGTGGAGCTTATCAAATGATCGCTATATCATTCCACCACGTACGTGAAATAATTCATTCCTATTTTCATCCCTATATAAGAGCCTGTTTTAGTCCAAGCCGCTCATAACAGTTCTGAACAGCGACGACAGCAGTCCTCCCTTAGCAGCAGTGGGTACCATCGATAGCGGAAGCGGCCACAACTGTGGCTTGGCTGTGGATAGGCCAGCGTATAGCGGCCACAACTGTGGCATAGCGTAGCATCAGACAGCGACAACAGCAGTCGTCCTTCCTCAGCAGCAGCACTAGCCCTGTGGTTGGTCACCACGTCTCAGGAGCAGCGCGGTTTTTCTCAGCGTGTGTCGCCAGACAGCCATTATTCCCCCCGTGTTGGGGCAGCATGATGATTGCCATCAGGAAATCCAGTTTCGGAAATCAAAATGCCTTTTTGAAGGCAAATAAACAAGTCATTGAAAGTTAATAATTTTTGTCAACGCAAGCAAGCATTCTGTGTTGCATCCTAGCAATTTAAATTTGTCGCACCCGTTTAATTTACTGAATGTGAAATAGCTTCCACAGTGCATGTTGTCCGTGTATCTTAATTCCCCCAATGTTAGGGCAGCTCAAAGGTTGTAATTAGCAACCGATTTTGAACCGCACCATACTTTTTGAAGTAGAATACTTCTCTCAGGAAGTTCGGCTACATAGGGATGTGAAATGAAAATCTAAAACTGAAAAAAGTGAGAAATATGTCCAATTTCAAATGCTAATAAATCGGTTAGTTTTCGATGGATTTCCTTCGTTTTTGCAGCAATCGATTAGAAAATCTTCTAAGATTCCTACCAAATGCATGAAATTGCAATTTTATCATTCGAACTATTGTACTATTGAAAATTCTTAAGCCTTGTCAAAACACAAAATTCGACCTCTGATTGGTCGTTATACCGCGCTTTCCCAAGCACGGTCGGCAGAGTTACGGTCCTAGTAAATTGGGAATGCATCATTTGGCCTATATAAGAGCTTCATCAGATAATAAACAGACATTTCATCGGATATTAAATCGAACAACTGAAATTTGAAGAACACAAATGAATATTTGAAGAGTTAATATTTTCTCGTTTTGCGCTATAATCCAAAGTTAATTATCTTCATCTACATACTTACTCTGACTATTATTACGTGTTTGCGTCGCTTAGTGTTTGGCTACGGTCATGCAGAACGCAAACAACGGCGCGATGCGATTCGGCAAGACGAAATGTGTTGAAATGTATAGCTCTACTTCGCCTTAGAAAGAGCTGTACATTTCACCACGGTAAGGCGAATCGCATCGCGCCGGCATTCGCGTTCTGCACAACCGTAGCCTTTTTTCCGTTCCTGTTTAATGATGTCGTATTAAATGTGCATATTACAATTCGGCAGCACTTCAACTTCTCATTTGCACAAAATTTAAAAATATTCAATGAACTTCATTCAAAATATCAAACAAAAAGAAATTACAATACTGCCAATGAACGGTCAACGTTTATTTACTAGAAAAAATGACTGACACGCAAGCAGCCGGGTTATCTTTCTTGTAAAAGTATTCTACTTCAACCTTGCGGTCGTGGCTTTGCATACAACCTTCCTGTGATTTTTTTTTAAACTTTTTATTTCCATATATACATGCAGATATATTTCGATTTCGTATTTCCTCTCCTATTTATATATAGTCATACTCTTTAGCTTTAAATATATAAGTATTTCAATATATTCCATATATTAATTAGTAGCGGCATATAGTTCACAACCGCTATGGCGGTAGGTGGATTGCCTATTCCACCGGACATCTCATCTTGCTCAGAAGGTGACGAGCCCGGGATGGATTTTTCTGACATCCCGAATAATGAAAATAACGCTTTTTTCGATGTCGTTAAAAAGCGTAAAAGACCCCGTAAAACTGCCCCGGTTATCCCATCGAGTAAAGATGAGTCAACTCGGGTTAAAATGTATCAGGTTAACCAACCTGGTCTACGTTGGGTCGTGTATTTCCGATCCAAAAACAAGCCTCTCAGAGTTTTACAGATATGCAAAACTCTAAAGGAAAAGTACTCGAGCTTGACCGAGGTCTACAAGGTCAAAGCGGATAGACTCAAGGCAACATTCTCGGATCCCCGACAAGCAAATGCTGTCGTCCAGGATCCAAATTTCAATATCGAGTACCGCGTTTATATACCGGCACGCGTAGTTGAAATAGAGGGTGTTATAACCGAGGCTGACCTCACCGAAGAGGATGTTGTGAAAGGTATTGGATGCTTTTAAAATCCATCCCTTCCTGAAATAAAAATCCTCGAATGCAGGAGAATGTATTCGAAGGATAATACGGGCAATTATTCCCCAAATGACTCGTTTAGAGTGACTTTTGAGGGAAAAGTACTCCCGGATTTTGTCGAGCTCCACAAGCTTCGACTACCCGTGAGACTTTTCTTTCCAAAAGTCATGACGTGTACGAATTGTTTGCAGTTAGGGCACACGAAGACCTACTGCAACAAGAAACCTAAATGCTCCAAGTGTGGTGAAATCTCCGAGATTAACCACGCTTGCGGCGATCAAGAGACAAAATGCTGTCTTTGTGGTGGTGATCCACATGAAGTCGAGGCGTGTCCAAAATATAAACAACGCTCAGAAGCGTTAAAAAAATCGACAAAACAACGCTGTAAGCAGTCATTTGCACAGATGCTTAAGACTGCCTTACAGCAACAGGAAAACCCATATTCCAGCTTGGAACATGACGATCCCAATGATGATGAAGAGGTATATCAACCTCTTCCGTCAAGTGGAGCCGTGCGTAAACGACCAAGCGTATCTTCCCCCAAGCTTCCTAGAAAGGAGCAGAAGAAAACACATATAGATACCCCAAGTGGTCCACCTTCCAAGCAAAATATTGCTAAGCCGTCACCTCCAGGATTCAAGCTTAATCCTGAGGGTAACAATTTCGATAAAGAGTTTCCCAAACTACCAGGAAAACAATCTGCTTCCGCCAAAAAACAGACATCGGAATCTGAAATACCGACCACTGATGGACGTATCTCATTCAAAATGATCGTTGAATGGATATTTACCACTTTTGGTCTATCTGATTCCCTCAAGAGTATGATTTCGGCTTGGCTTCCAACAATTTGCATGTTGGGTAAGCAATTAAGCACCAAATGGCCCCTCCTCGCGTTCGTATCCTTCGATGTCTAAATCAGACAGCCGAAGTGACGAATCGACAACAAGGATCATACAATGGAACTGTAGAAGCTTGATCCCCAAATTAGATAAATTTAAACTCCTGCTTCACGATAGCAAATGCGATATTTTCGCGCTATCTGAAACATGGTTGTCAACTGATACGACACTTGCCGTTCAAGACTTCAATGTCATCCGTTTAGACCGAGGAAACTCTTATGGCGGAGTGCTCCTTGGTATCAAAAAATGCTACCCATTCTTCCGAATTCCTCTCCCAGCAATTGATGCAATAGAAATTGTTGCTTGCCATATAACAATTGCTGGGGAGGGCCTCACTGTCGCATCAGTCTACATTCCGCCTAGAGCGGTTATTAACCGGTTGCAGCTGTCACAAATAACGGAACTGCTTCCGTCTCCACGCCTCATCCTGGGAGATTTCAATTCTCACGGTACGGCGTGGGGCGCACCCAGGGATGATAGCCGCGCTGTTCTTATTGAAAGCTTTCTCGATGACTTCGATATGACCTTATTGAACATACCTGGGTTAGCTACGAGAATTGCAAGGCCTCCAATACGAGAGAGCACATTAGACTTGTCGATGTGTTCCTCCTCAATGGCTTTGGACTGCAAATGGGAGATTATTCAAGATCCCCACGGTAGCGACCATTTGCCAATCAGTATTTCGATTAAGAGCAGGCTCCATTCTGCTACCACAGTCGAAGTAGAGTATGATCTTACCCGGAATATTGATTGGGAAAAATTCTCGAACACAATATCCCAGGGTCTCGAAACAACGGATGAGCTTTCTTCATCCGACGAATACAACTTCCTTGCAACATTAGTGCTAGATAGCGCGTTGCAATCTCAGAAGAGACCTGCCCCTGAGAACAAGTTGAAAATTCGTCCCAACAAGCAATGGTGGGACAAAGAATGCACCGAGATAAAAAAAGCTCTAAAAGCATCATACATAGCATTCAGGGATGGTGGTTCAATTGAGCTTTATGATCAGTTTAGGGAGCTGGAAATAAAACAGTCTAAGCTACACAAACTGAAAAAAAGATCATACTGGCAAAATTTCATAAGCTCGTTACCCAGAGATGCTTCTATGAGCTATCTCTGGAATACGGCTCGAAAAATGCGCAATAGGTCGGACAGTAATGAGGCTAATGAATACTCTGAACGTTGGATCTATGATTTCGCGAAAAAGGTATGCCCAGACGCTGTCCCATCACAGCAAAAATTTAGCGATACAACAGCTATTGAAGAATCAGAATTTACCATGTTGGAGTTTTCAATTGCCCTCGCGTCTTGCAAGAACAAGGCTCCAGGACCGGACAGGATCAAATTTAATTTGATGAAAAACCTGCCGGACTCGGCCAAGCTACGATTTCTTAAACTGTTTAATAAGCTTATCAGGAACAATATGATTCCGGAAGCTTGGAGACAGGTTAAGATTATCGCAATCAAAAAGCCAGACAAACCTGCCGCAGATCACCGCTCGTACAGGCCGATTGCGATGCTCTCATGCATACGCAAATTGCTTGAAAAAATGATCCTGCGTAGACTTGACAACTGGGCAGAAACAACTAACCAACTATCAGAGACCCAGTTCGGCTTCCGTAGGGGCAAGGGCCCTAACGATTGCCTGGCATTGCTAGCCACAGAAGCGGAAATGGCTCTTGGCAGCAAACAACAAATGACCTCGGTTTTCCTGGATATCACAGGCGCATTTGATTCAGTTTCAATCGAAATTCTTTCCGAGAAACTGCATCAGAGAGGATTCTCCCCTATATTAACAAACTTTTTGATCAACCTGCTGTCTGAAAAGCATTTACTTTTCAACCACGGTTCTTCAACAATAACACGAACAAGCTACATGGGTCTCCCCCAAGGCTCTTGTCTGAGTCCGCTGTTGTACAACTTCTACATCAGTGACATCGACACATGCTTGACGGACGGCTGTACAATGCGCCAGTTAGCTGACGACTGCGTTGTATCAGTCACGGCGACTCTAGCTGTAGACATGAAAAACAGCCTGCAAAATACGCTAGATAATCTGACCGGTTGGGCCAGTTGTCTTGGAATCGAATTCTCGCTTGAAAAAACGGAGATGGTAGTCTTTTCAAAAAAGCGACCACCACCTCGCTTCGGGCTAGTTCTGTCCGGAATACCCATCACTCAGTCACCTAGCTTCAAGTATCTAGGAGTATGGTATGACTCTAAGTGCACATGGGAAAAACATGCCAATTACCTGAAGCACAGATGCCAACCGAGAATTAATTTTCTTCGGATGGTAACAGGAACATCATGGGGAGCGCATCCAGAGGATTTAATACGACTCTACCAAACCACTATTCTCCCCGTAATAGAATACGGCAGCATATGCTTCAGAGGAGTCGCAGCTTCACACATGCTGAAGCTAGAGAGGATACAATACCGTTGTTTGCGTATCGCTCTAGGCTGCATGCAATCGACACATACCATGTCCCTAGAGGTCATTGCGGGAGTACTACCACTCAAAGAGAGGCTATTCGAGTTGGCTCTTCGTTTCCTCATCAGATCGGAGATAGCAAACCCAATGATAATCGAGAACTATGAGAGGTGTTTGGAAGTTGTTCAGAAACCCTGTATGTCAGTATACCAGCGGTTCATGACCATGGAGATAAACCCTTCGGTTGTTGCTCCATCCCGTGAGATTTCAACATCGCTCAACAATTCTTCTGTTGTATTTGATTTGACGATGAAACAAGAAATCCATGGAATTCCCGAACACCTTAAACCAACAGTTGTGCCATCAATATTTTCGGCAAAATTCGGCCACCTCCCAGTACAGAACTCCTTTTTCACGGACGGATCTGTGATGGATGGACAATCCGGATATGGCGTTTTTAACACAGATCATCACATATCCCGCAAACTGGCACAGCCTTGCTCCATATATGTAGCTGAATTAGCTGCCATACACAATTCGCTGCGAATTATCGAGCTCAAGACACCAGGCAATTATTTCATCTTCTCGGACAGCCTCAGTTCTATCGAAGCTCTCCGATCGATTAAACCGGTCAAGCACCCGTCCTATTTCCTTCCGGAAATTAGACGGATATTAGAAGTGCTGGTTGATCGGTCTTTCATTATCTGCTTTGTGTGGGTCCCCTCTCATTGCTCAATCCCAGGCAATGAAGAAGCTGATTTATTAGCGAAAAGGGGTGCCATAGAAGGAGATATATTTGATAGACCGATCATCTATACCGAGTATTTTCACCTGCCTCGACAACTGGCCCTGGCAAACTGGCAGGAAAAATGGGATAAAGACGATCTTGGGCGATGGATGCACTCGATTTCGCCCAAAGTGTCTACAAAAGCTTGGTTCAAAGGGTTAGATTTAACTCGAGATTTCATTCGAGTTATTTCGCGCCTAATGTCCAATCACTATGTTGCAAACGCACACCTTTATCGAATAAACTTAGTCGATAGTAATCTGTGCGAATGTGGAGGGTACGAAGATATAGATCATATAGTCTTCGTATGCCCTAAGTACCACAGAGCAAGGACCAAGCTTATTGATTCTCTCCGAAAACAGAAAGTGACATTTACAATGCAAGTACGGGATGCGCTTGCTAGCCGCAACCCAGAGCTTGTAATACCTATTTATGACTTTTTAAGAGATATCAAGTATCGAATTTGATTATCTCCTTGCTTCTTCTTCTTATTTTTCCAACACAACCTCCATCAAAAAGTTTCACACTAATTCTGTTCCTTTTTTTTCTTTTATTGATCTTTTTAGAGACACAAGAATCATCGCTTCTTTCTGAGAGACATGATCCACCAAACATAGATATAAGTTTTGATTTCTAAAGATATAAGGAACCATCACACCTTAACGAATAGTATTAAGAATTGATATTTACTCATACAGAGAAGAACTTTATTTATTATTGTTATTGTTAGCCGTAGGTCTAAATGATATGTATTTTTAAATTGTATTTATAAAAGAGAAAAGATGAGAGGGTTTTTATGCCTGTTTGAGGAGGAGCAGTCGGGATACAGGCTCTACTCAAGCTGGCTTTTCCCTACTCCAAAAGATATTCGGCCCCGTTATGCTTTGCGGTTGGGCCTAAATAAATATTAGAGTTTAAAAAAAAAAAAAAAACGAGCAAAAAAAACAGAAGCACGAGTATTTACTTGAACGAAATTTTTGTGTTCTGTTATTTTTGATTTCGTATAATGTACATGTTATTTCGTAAGCTTACTAATTTTTCGTACTATTTACATTATGCAGCGTTTCTTTGTACGATTGATTGCGTTCATTTCTTGAACCTTTCGTTACGTATACGAATAGAGATCTGCAACCATTTTGACAGTTCTGACGAAAGTACCTTCATATAAAATACTCATTGTTATTCCACTCACGCACATTTCGTAAACATGGATTTCGTAGAGTGTACAGTACTTTTGTTGATTTTATAGAACACTCGTATTGTAAGCTTTCGAATAGAACTGCAACTTACGCATAATTTGTCCAATTCACGAATGTACTTTCGTATGAACGTGGATAACAACGAATAATTACTTGAAGGTGTTCTGTTATTTTTGATTTCGTATAAACAGAGCTGGTAGCCACATGGTTACAGAGTCCGCTTTGATAAGCAGATGGTCGTGAGTTCCACTCCTTCACTTGGCCCGAATCCGTTGCTTTCCCACGATGAGGTAGAGAACATTTCTACGCTTCTGGAACAAACATCACTCTCGCATCGATAGAACCGCCGCGACACATATACCCTTCGCTCAGGTTTCGTATTGAAATAACTTTCATGAACATTTGTACGTCTCTGGGGTTAAGTTGGGAAGGCGCGCGACGTCGCTCTCTCGCAATCGATAGAACTAGAATCGCGTTGTGGCAAACCGGTGATGATCAATCAAGCTCTCTCTTTCTCTTTTATTTTTGATTTCGTATAATGTATACATTATTGCGTGAGCTTACTAATTTTTCGTACTATTTACATTAGGCAGCGTTCTGTGTACGAATTATTTGCGTAAACTTATTAGTTTTTCGTACTATTTACATAATGCGGCGTTCTTTGTACGAATTACTTGCGTGAGCTTACTAATTTTTCGTACTATTTACATTACGCAGCCTTTGTTTGTACGATTGATTGCGTTTATTTTTAAAACCTTTCGTTACGTATACGAATATAAATCTGTAACAGTTTTGACAGTTCTGACGAAAGTATCTTCATATTTATTACGCATTGGTTTCGTTGCAGAAAACAACAAAAGGATTTGTTTATAAAACATACGTTTTCGCGGAATAAACTGAAATATATTTTCAGTGTACAACCCGCTTTCGAGAACAAACGTTCAGAAGGAACTGATGTTGACAACATAGGAAGCAATTGCATTGCCGCTTTATAAATCAGAGGAAACGCGTTCTTCTTCTCCTCCCAGTATCGGAAAATGTTCGAGTCTACCTGTTCTATTCCACTACCCAGATATATGTCGAGTTCCTTCGTCACGGCGGCCGGTTTTCTCAGAAATATGTTTCGGTTTTCATATCTCTCCACCATACCCTCGTGATGGCTCCATACGCAATTTTTTTTTAAACATCTTTGTAGGAGCCTCATCAACACCTTCATAATCTTCATCTGAATCACAGCTTGCGTCTGAATCTGGTATAACGAGTTTGATTATCTCATGCTTCGCTAATTCGATCTCCTGCATATTCTTAAAGTGTAAATCTTTGAATCTTGGATCTAGCAGCGTACTCATGGCATGGTTTTCGGGTTTATTTGTTCGATTGCTCTCGTTAAGCAATTAATTATTGGTATCACCCGGCTAAGCGTCGAATATTTTTCACCACTCAGATCTTCAGTCACTTCATTTAAAGGCTCCAAAATCTCCATTACTTCTTCTAAAATGTGTTTGTCCTTTTGTGAAACCATTTCCTCTATACGATCCTGATTTTTCATCACAGTTTCAATGTGACTATAAAGACTTACAAACCGTTTGATCATCAAGGACTCCGAGTTCCATCTGGTGGGTACAAATGAGCAAATTTTTAATGGCGTTTGTCCGTTCTCTATTTGAGCTTTTTGCAAACTGTCACTGGCAGATGTTGAACGTCTGAAGAAGCCGACAATCTTCTTTACCTTTTCTAACAAATCAGCAAGGTTCTCTGTGTGATCAATAGCCTTCTTTGCAACAAGATTAACAGCGTGTGCAGCACATCCAATTTGCTTATTTGCGGTAAAAGTGTCAACAACTGCTTTCACCATATTCGCAGCATGATCTGTAACAACGAAGCTCACCTGATCTTTCGAAATGCTCCACTGTTTGATAATCTCTTCAAAACATGATGATATATAGAAACTCTGATGCCTCTCGTATAGAGGATACACTCCAAGATCGATGGTTTGAAGATTCGCAATGATTGAACTGTTGAAAAAGTGGCAGGTCATTCCTAAATAGCTACGTGTTGTATGACTATCTGTCCATATGTCTGCGGTAAGCGTGACGTTTGATGTTTCTAGAACCTTTTTTGCGATATCAACAAGTTTGCAGTATTTTTTGTCAATGATTTTAGTAATAAGTTTTCGTTGAGGAATTCGGTATCGCGGAGCAACAATTTTCAGCAAGTTGATAAAACCTTCATCTTCTACTACTGAAACTGGTTGGTAGTTCTTTACGACCATGAAAGCAATGGCATTGTCTATCGCTTTAGTTTTTGAACCCTGATCTAAAATTGTGGTTTAGATAAGTAATATCAGTCTTACAAAATCAAACAAGCTCATTACCTGTCCATAACTCGGATTCCCTAAAAATATCATCCAATGTTTTAGTGTTGCTCGAACTAGGAAGATGCAAACTATCACTTTTTTTTTACAGCACATTCGAGTGCTTTTTCCTTGTTTGGATGTTTTTGTAAATGAACTATTAAATTAGTTGTATTACCTCTACGAGGAACGTTTGTGTGGCAGATTTTACATTCTGCAAAAGTTGTGTTAGTTTTAATAAAATAGTTCCACACTTCTGACATTTTAAAACGCGCGGTTTATACTTTCGTCAGTGAAAATTTTTGACAGATGAATGGCAGGGTTTCCAATTTGTCCAATATGTATTATCGATAATCGATATTCTTGTAAAAGTACATATCAAATATCGTACCGATAAAATTCACACGATAATATCGATATTATCGGTTTTATCGATATCGTCCCAACCCCATTCTAGTGTAAACAGTTTTATTGTTGGAAAATCAATTCAGCTAATACTCAAAACACAACACACTGATTAAATCAATTAGATCCCAATCACCACGCCAGCTATAGTAAAAACGAAATCTGGTTATAAAGTTTCAGGAAAGCAAACAAGTGACGACTAACCATAGCACAGCTATCGTTGAAGTAGATCGAAACCGAAAACCAGCAACTCGAACGGACAAGTCTACATGGTTTCGTTGAAAGCTTTGCACTTGCTACTACACTGTTAGACAGAACCACACTAGTGTATATGAATAGTTACGAGTTTGTTAGCATAGTGCTTTTGGTTCTAATGGTAAAAGCAAAACAAAGCAAAGAACGAATTTTGAATTCAATCTGACTGTCCTTCCTAACCTACTGTAAAAAATCCCGTGAATAATTAAAATAATTATATTGCACGTCCGTGAACTAGGAGCGGTTTTTTTCCGTTATGAATCATACATGTACGTTGATCGATTACTGCACACCCGTCAAACCAATTAGCTCGTAATCGACCCTATTCTAAGAACCACTACTCCGTAAAGTACCAAAAAAGACTCATCAAATGATGAGTATTGTTTTACTGGTCAATGCACTTAGCCTGTATGCAGCGTTACCCGTCGCTCTCCATTGCCAACGTCATCTCACGATGCGGAAATACCGGTGCGCAACTGAAGCACGTCATTGTCAGACCAGCTCCATAATTGATCAAATTACCTTGCAGCGATGAGATGGCCAAAATATATGGCTAGACTGTTCATCAACGAAAAAAAAAAAACAATCGATAGATTTTGTTACTGTATATAAACTGGACGAATCGTTTCCAAAAGCATAGTACAGTTCAGGACGGACATCCCAGTAAAGTAGATCTTTCAGTGTTCGATAGTGCTCCCGTTGTTCCAAAACTCTAAACAATCAACATGAAGTTCGTCGTTGTTATTGCTCTGGCTCTGCTGGCGATGGTCGCTGCCCAGGATTCCCAGTACACCACCAAGTACGACAACATCGACGTGGAAGAGATTCTGCGTTCGGACCGTCTATTCAACAACTATTACAAATGCCTAATGGATGAGGGTGTCTGCACACCAGAGGGCAACGAACTGAAGCGGGTGCTGCCGGAAGCGTTGGAGAACAAATGTGCCAAATGCAGCGAGAAGCAGCGCGAAACGAGTACCAAAGTGATCAACAATCTGATGGAGAATCGCCCGGAACAGTGGAAATCGTTGAGAGCCAAGTACGACCCCGACAATAAGTATGCGTAAGCGGCGGGCGATCACGAAGAACGGCAAATCTTTCACTTAATGTAGCATCATTGGTCTGAACTGTTTAGGAAGAATGAAATAAAGCAAAATATTCCCACTGCAGAGTGTTAGTGTTTTTAATTGTTTCCTTCGTTGGTTGTTTCGTAGCGCTTGGTTTTCAAGAATTTTTTGGCTAAAAATAAAAAACATAATTTGGTGTTAGCTTTATGCAAACTTCAACAGCAACTCTAAGTCGGTTTTCGAAATAATCTTACAACGACTGACCTGTAGTGGTTCCGGAGTGGTTTTAAACTCACCGTTAACTTTGTACGAGATCAAGTACAGAAATAGTTATAGCCACGTTTTCGTGCTGAAGTTATGGTAATTACCTGGGCATGCTTCATATCTCATAATTCTTGAATTTCTGGTAGCGAAAATTATTTCCGTGAATAAAAAAACTCGTAAAAGTGTTTAATCATCCACAAAACTTATCGAAATATGATCTCCTAAGGTGTTAATTACTTTTTTTCTATGACTAGATTACACGAAATTTTACCAATATATTGATTTTATTCAGCGCAAGAAATATCAGTGTCATAATTAACTGCAAACAATATTTACAGGTTATATTTTATTTAGTTTTTATTTAAATGAACTACAATGTTGAAACTTTCAATGTATAAGACAAAACACAGCAATTAAATTCACAGATTTTCCTTCACTACTTATAGCATAAATGTATTCAATAGATTATCGAATATAAATCGCTGCTGCTTATCTGTAACTTGTGTTTTTGATGTTATCAAAACAGTACAGAAAGCAACTTAAAATCAACATTTGTGAGAAGTTGTTTTTCACCAGTAATTCAGCCACATTTCGAACACAAACTCATTTTTTCCTGGTTTTGGAGATGTTTTTCAATAACATGAGTTGAACAAATAACAACTATGACACAAATGACACTTGTCTTAAAGTTGTCCTCCAGATGTTTTCACTATGTATTAGAAAAACTGTGCATTAAATGCCCAGCCGGAGCAGCCGCGCGCGTTCAATATTATACGCCTAATAACAATACTACGTACCTGTAAAGTACTTTTCCTATTATTGGGATTCGAAAACCAACGTAAAACTACTTGATCAAACTGTTAATGAAATTATTTAAACAAATTTAATAAACCTATTCGAGGTGGGTCAAAATGCGCCATGAAAAGGTAAACAAAACGGTTACAGTGCAACCAATATCACTCTAATTTTTGTTACCGTATATCTAACAACGTTTTCTAGTTTTGAAATATTTTATGTCTAGATAGCGTTGAAACTATGCGGAAACAATTTAATATTCAAGCGACAGAAACAATTAATTTTGAAAGGTTGAACATTGCTTTTCATCATCAATTTATAATTGATTAAAAGTGCCACTGACAAAAATGATCATCGAACTGGTTGCACTGCGCGTAACAATACATTTGCGCATGAGCTGAGTAAATGTTGTCATAGCAACGCATTTGCGCATGCGCTTTGTTATGGCGAATTCTGACCCACGAATGCGCGAATTCCTTCATTGCACTGGGTCAGTGCAGATCTACCAAAGGAAAAAAAGAACATTGCGGTTTACTACGCATGTAAGAAAGAGATGCCAGATAGTTGTTTACGAACTAAGCCCATGCGGTGGTGGGGTAAATTGACTCTTCGCAATGAAATAAATCAGTGAACATTCTGTAATGCCTAATCTATTTCCCACTGATTGACAAATAGAAAACAATATCCAATTAATGGCGCATAATATTTTCAGAAGTAAAACGTAATATTTCACCATGAAATTTGACGCGCACGTAAAACTTTGTATTGATAGCATCAAATGGTTGATTTATTATTGTTTCTTATTTGATTATTCGAAACGCCATAATCACTTTTTTTTTCATTATTGTTCCTGATATAAATCAGTGTCGTTCTGCGATATTTTTATTTTGAAGTTTTATGCTTGCATCAACGATGTTTTGATTAGTTAGCAATTACAACTTAAAAATAACCAATTTTCAACGTATTTCTACAGTATTGGGACTCGAGATGTATTTTACAGCATCGGTCTAACAAGTTGGCTTGCTTTCATGAAGTTTTATAATATTTCATACAGTACCAGTACTTGTTCTAGTAGCCTCTAATTTTTGCGCTTTTCTGGTGATAGAAATGTCATGGAAAAAGTAATGTCAACAAAAATCTAAAACTGAAAGATGTGTTAGAGGAGTTATCTCAACTGCTCTATAACAACGTGTGTTACTTGGGTAGGTACCTAACATATAAAAGCAATTTGCTTCGTCATAATGCACAAAGAGTTATACTGTTTCTTCTCAATGATAAATTGACTCAAAATCTGTAGAAGTTACAGAATAATTTAAGCTCAATGAAACCTGCATTGATTTATAGCTAACGACCATTTTTTGTATCAAGATATCTTCGAGCAAAAGAAGATCTTCAAAGTATTAATATGTTATGTTTCTTGAAAACACAGTGCAAAAGAAGCTTACGACTTTTCTTTTAAGTTGCTTATTAAATATAACAAACACTGATTGCTTAATACTAATATAGCTCAGTAATATATTAAAAATTTTCTGAAATGAATTTCTACTACAATTTAAAAAAAATAAATTTCAATTTTTATTTATTCGAAAAGGTTATTTGCACAGTGAATTTGGGATCACGAGATATACCTGCTTGAGATTAACTATTTTATTTCCTGAATCCCGGAAGATGAAAATGAGTGAATCCTGCAAACCATAAGAAAAGGCAGTGCAACAAAACCTTTCGAAGGATTTAACAAACTAATTTAATTTTTTGTCTTATGAATACGTTTCTCTTTAGTAAAGTTTAGTTTTAGTGGTCAAAAACTTTTAGCAGGTGCAAGTTTTGAGCCGAAGTGGTCCGTGAATACGACCACTTCAAAAGTTGCGGTTTTCAGTAATTACCTTTAAGAGATCAAGGGCTTTCGTTTGGTGCACAGTTTGTTTAGAAATTCAGAAACAACGTGCCACTAGGTTGAAAATTTTGAAAGATAAATTACTTTTGAGTCCAGCCAACTGAAAAGTTGTGAATTTCAGCAAAGTTGTTAAGGAAGTCAAGGAATTTTGGTAAATGTAGACAGAGCTTTCACGAAGATGCGCTAGTTCAGCTTAATAGAGTCAAATAACATGCAATATGAGGTTTGCTGAAATCAGGATGGTTGAATCCAAAATGGCGACTCCCACTTTCTGTAGAACAACTTTGACCGTAGCGTAGACCTACGTTGAGATCGTTTTTGACCCAATTTTTTGAGAGTCGATATTTTCAGAACCGGTTATAATATTTGGCTTAAATTTCTTCACTCTATTGCCTTAACATTAACCCTATCCCCGCGGAGAGAAATCAGGTCATCGAAAAACGGCATTCGAACACTTATTACTCAGCAACCGCGTGCATAATTGGCACAAACTATGTTGCATGCTGAAGATCAATCTGTACTCTAACTGCTTAGAATATTTTCATCGTTAAAAAATTCAAGTATATTTGTTAAACTGTTATCAAAGCTTATATGCATATGGCATCATCCGCGTGGAATGGGTTAAGGCATAAAAAATCTTTTGAGATGTTTTCCGCTGATATTTGATTTTGAGACTTTCCGGTTAGACTGATTAGTTTTCGACCCGTCATATTGTAGTGTAATTTTCATGTATATGACATTTCATAGCTCATTGTGATTTTGTTGTTTACATTCGTAAAATTATTTTTAACACTATTTCGAGCGTGTTGTTTTTTACTTGGTTGAAATGTAGAGTCGGTTAAAAATATATCGTATGTAAAAAATAGTCTTTTCTCAAAAAAGTCGAGTGGTGAAGACTTTTCAGCTTGTAGTAATAACGAATATGTTCCCGAAGTCGTTATAGGAAACAAAGAACCTGTAAAGTTTAAAAAAAGGTGATTCGAGTAATATGTGTTTCCCATATTTCATCAATTTCAATTTCCATGGGTTGCCATACAAAATGTACATGAGTCGAAAACGACCCACCAACGTAAGATAAATCGATTTTTCCAAACGTAGGACTACGGGTAAATTGTCAAAAATCTATTATGTGAATATTTCCGGTACCGGAATTATGACCACAGACTGGAAACAATCACAAATGCCATTTTGTATTTCACGATGACTACCAAATAGGGTTTTCCCTGAAACAACATCAACACCAGATACCATTTTGAATTCCATTGTGGCATTTTTCGGTGTCTGTAAAACAACCCCAATATGGCCAAATGTTATACAATATGAGTATTCACGACACCCAGAGTCCGCAGATCAACCCCAAACGTCACTTTGAAATACAAGATGGTGTCCTTCAGTTTCTAGAAAATAGCCTTAAATGGTCAAACTACGACGTATTTTCAAAAATGATCAGGAAACTACTTATTTTCGGAACCAGGCAAATGCTCACAGGCCCTAGATTCAGTTTCGATATCTTATATGGATAGATAAGCAGTAAAGTAGGATAAATTAATGTATAAGATGTATAGATTCCATATACTTACTCAGCAGATTTACTCGATTTCTCAAAAAATAAATCGGAATTAAAGGATGTTACTCAGGATTATGATGCGTGTTTGCTGGATAAGATGTTTCCCGTTGAAATTTTCCTGAAAATCCTTCGAGTTTTTGCATAAATTTAGCCAATTTAACGAGAGGTTCACTATAGGAAAGGACTTCACTAATAGTTGATTTACCCGAAACGAGTTGATTATAGATTTTGATTTTTTTTTGTTACAAGTAACGTTTTTCCTAATTTCAATTATCGTTTGTTTTGTTTGTAGGGTAGAACTACCTTGAATTGACCACAATGACGAAAAGCTCTTGATATAGGATAAATTCACCTACAGCGATCCTCTTCAGGGGTAATATCCACCAAAAAAATTTTTTTTTTGTCATATTTTTCATTGGCTTAAATCATGCTAAAACTATCCTAGAATCAAAATCTACATCGCCCAAGTACTGATCTTAACTCAAAATTCGTTTAAATCAATTTTCACCGAACAACTTTTATGCTCCAAAATAACATTTGTCGTATATTTCGGCGATGCTCGTTTTTCTTTTTATTTCGAGGCTTTGTAAACTAACAGAAGTTACCTATGATCGTTATAGTGTTTCAAATTTGAAGTATAGAGGTCGCTGCATCATGTTTCGACCGTTATAGCGTCTCTACAGCACGTGTTTACTCACAATTTCCCTTTGTTTAGTCGATCAGCCATTCTCGTTGTGTACGTTCTTTGTTTGAGTTTTTTGTTACTTTTTAACTGTGAGTTGTATTCAAAATTACTTAAATTTGAGTGACATGTTTGAGTTTTGCGATCGGGCGCCAACTTCAAAGTCGCTAAGCATCGCATGTCCGACATCGCGAAAGAGGCTAGGCGCAGCCTTACATCGGATAACAAAAAGGAGGAAGAGGAAAATAATGCCCAGCAAGGACAACTTTACGGCGCAGGGATAGCTGACTGAAGGTTGAAAGTTATTGGGGGCTTTATTATTGCGATTCTTGAGATTTATATCATTTTGAAACAGTAAACGCGTTTATATCAAAACCATGTTTTCATAATCGGCGAGCAGTAGAACTTAAAAAGTTTACATTCGATTGACTTGAAATTTTAACTGTAGCTTCTTCATTAGCTTATCTAGTGAAGTACACACGATTTAGGCAATTGATTAACAACAACAAAAGTTATAAACAAATAAAGTCGATTTTTTTGTCGAAAAAGAAGAAAAATTCTAAAATTATAATCATGTGTGCTTCACTAGCGACACTTATGTAGATAATCAAAAAAGTTTTGTTTTGGTTATAGGTGGCATTGTGCACGACTTATACTGCTCGCCGCGGAAGAAATTAAAAAACCTAAATTAATCCACCTAGCGGTCAGACCCAGCCTTTCTCATTCAAACTTATTATTTGTAAAAATAGATTTACTCGAACGCTTCAATCCAATAAATGTGTTTTCACTTTTTGGGTTCTAAAATAATGATGTTGTAATAGAAGTATAAAATATGAAATTTGACGTATGGTAAATGCTCAATAAATAGCGAAATAAAAGAAATGACTCTTATTTTGGAAAAATTCTATCACGAGCGTTACCGGGAACATTCAAATGGTACGATACCACATTTAAATTATATTGTGGCCACATATATTGATCAAAGCAGGTATAGTTTTAAATAGCCTTTGAATTTCTTTTCTTTCCATAACTTTTGAACCAATTGTTATGAAGTTTGTTATTTGTAAGTTTGAGAGATGACTCGTTCGTATGACACTTGTAATGTTCAAATAAGTCGTGTAATCTTTGAGATAATAGAATTTCGTTGTTTTATTAACAATGTAATACATAACGGTTGCTTAGTTCGATTATAATTAAATGAAATGGGAACGTATAGGGCGTGTTAAATCATAATTCATCAGTTAACCTTTAACTAGCCTGTTCATCTGATAATACAATTGATCAAATCGGTTGTGTAGTTTCTGAGATAATGAAGTTTCGTGATTTTCACAATTCGGTACATTACAGACGAAATTACAGTTCGATTACAGTAAAATTCAATATGGTGTTATGAGTCAGCTGGACTTTTAATTTGACACTAATTTCGTGAAAATCGGTTCAGCCATCTCTGAGAAAAGTGAGTGAGTTTATGTATTCTTCAGAATATGTTTCTTTTCATAGCTAGATTTCACATTTTTAACCCTCTCCCGCTTACAAGGTGCATCATAAAAATTTAAAGCTTCACGAGAAAATTCAAGCTGAACACTTTGTAGACTAACTAAAATTACTGTCAATTGTAGTATTTTGAAGAAAATGCCCAGTGATGCCCTGAGGTTGCATATAAAAGTTTATGGAACAATCGTAAGCACAACAAACTATTTTATGTCAAGATATGATGATTATAATTCTTGGTGCTCTAGAGTCACCATGAGTGGGAAAGGGAACATAACAGGCAAAGTAATAGTCCGATTGCAAAAAAATCAATAGGGTCTTATGGGTTAACTAGACCTTTTCTATGACACTGATTTTGTGGAAATCGGTCCAGCCATCTCTGAGAAACATTAGTGAAATTAAACAGTCTTCAGAAGACGTTACTTTTCATAACTTTTGAACCACATTTTCAATCTATGTAAAATTCAAAAGTTAAGGGTTTATAAAATAGCCCGCTCATTTGATACCAACTTTATTGAAATCGGTTGTGTGGTTTCTGAGATATTGATGTTTCGTGATTTTTACATTTTTAAACATAACCTCTAAAATAAAAATTCAATGACGATGAAATTTAACAGGATCTTATGGGGCAACTAGAACTTTCATTTGCATATAATTTCATCAAAATCGGTCCAGCCATCTCTGAGAAAAGTGAGTGAAAATAAAAATCTGCACATACACACACACACACACACACATACAGAAAATGCTCAGCTCGTCGAACTGATTCGAGTGATATATGCCATTCGGCCCTTTGGAGCTCTTTCATATCTTCGGTTTTGCAAGTGATTGCTATACCTTTCTAGGAGAAAGGCAACTAGGAGGAAGGCAAAAAGTCAAAAAAATTAATCCACCTAGCGGTCAGACCCAGCCTTTTTCATTGAATTTTATTATTTGTAAAAATAGATTTACATGGACGCTTCAATCCAGTAAAAGTATATTCACTCTTTGGGTTCTAAAATATTGATGTTGTAATTGAAGTATAGAATATGAAATTTGAGGTAATGTTAGTGCTTAAGAAATAGCGAAATAAGAAATGACTTACAGATAAATTCAATAGGGTGTTATGAGGCAGTTGAACCTCTGATTCGACACTAATTTAGTGAAAATCGGTTCAGCCATCTCTGAGAAAAGTGAGTGAGCCCAAGTAGTCGTCTAAATATTCTACTTTTCATAGCTGGATTTCACATTTTTAAACATAACAGGCAAAGTAATAGTCCGATTGCGAAAAAAATCAATAGGGTCTTTTGAGGAAACTAGACCTTCCATTTGACACCGATTTTATGAAAATCGGTTCAGCCATCTCTGAGAAACATGAGTGAGATTGAATAGCCTTGAGAACACGATTCTTTTCATAACTTTTGAATCACATGTTCAATCTTGATGAAATTCGAAAGTTAAGGGTTTTTTAGGTAACCCGTTCATTTAAAATTAATTTTGTTCAAATCGGTTGCGTAGTTTTTGGGATATTGATGTTTCGTGATTTTTACATTTTGATACATAACCTCTAAACTAGAAATCCGATTACAATCAAATTCGATAGGGTCTTATGGAGCGAATAGACCTTTCATATGCAATTAATTTCTTTGAAATCGGTCCAGCCATCTCTGAGAAAATCGAGTGAGATTGGGAGAGCGTTACACACACACATACAGAAAATGCTCAGGTCGTCGAACTGAGTCGAGTGGTATACGACATTTGGCCCTTTTAAGCACTTTTATGCATTAAGTTTTTGCAGTGATTGTTATACCTTTCTAGGAGAAAGGCAAAAAGTGAAATGATAGAAATGACTTTCAATTTCAACTTCAATCCCGAGCAAGGCCGCAAACATTGAAAAAGTACAATATCAAATTCAAATGATGTTGAGGCCACTTAGTTTGATCGTGGCTTTAGTTTAAAACAGTCTCCGGGTTACGTTTCTTTCTATAACTTCCAAACCACATGTTAAAACATTATGAAATTTATTGTTTAAGGGTTTAAAAGCCCATTCATTTGAATTCAACTATGTTCATAGCTTCTGAGATATAAGAGCGTTTTCCACATTCTGACGCAGCGCCAAAACTAAAAGTTTGATTACAATGAAATTCAATAGCAACCTAAACGGCAAATAGACCCTTCATTTGACACCAAGATAGAAAGAATCGGTCAGACCATTTCTGAGAAAAATGAGTGCGAAAAAAAGGTGCACATACACACGTACACACCCACACACAAACATATACACCTATACATGCATATATGCAGAAAATGCTCTATTCGTCGAACTGAGTCGAGTAGTATATGACATTCGGCCATTTGGATCACTTTTCTACCTTTTAATTGGCCAGTGATCGTTATGAGAAAGTCAATATGTTTACTTTTATTATGTGATTTCACATTTTTATAAACAACGGACAAAGTTACAATCCGATTGCAATGAATTTCAATAGCAACCTATGGGGCAACTAGACCTTTCATTTAACACTAATTTTGTGAAAATCGGTTCAGCCATCACTGAGAAAAATGAGTGAGTTTAAACAACCTCAGGATAACTTTTCTTTACATAACTTTTAAACCATATGTGCAATCATAACGAAATTCAAAATATAAGAGTTCTGGAGACAGCCCAATCATTTGAAATCAGTTTTATTAAAATCGGTTGTGTGGTTTCTGAAATATTGATGTTTCGTGATTTTTACATTCTGATACATAACCTCTAAGCTAAAAATCCGATTACGATGAAATTCAATAGCAACCTATGGCGCAACTAGACCTTTCATTTGCAATTAATTTTATGAAAATCGGTCCAGCCATCTCTGAGCAAAGTGAGTGAGAAAAAAAAATTGCACATACACACACACACACACATACACACAGATACATACATACATACAGAAAATGCTCAGTTCGTCGAAAGGGGTCGAGTGGTATATTCGGCCATTGGGATCCCTTTTATACCTTTGGTTTTTCCAGTGATTGCTATACCTTTCTAGGAGAAAGGCAAAGGTGCTTGTTGAAGAAGCACGAGTGTGTGGCTTGCTACATAACGTGTGGCTAGCGTGTGTGGCTTTCTATTTAGCGTGTGGCTAGAGTGCGTGGCTTGCTATATAGCGTGCGTGGCTAGCTGTATAGCGTGTGTGTATGTTTGAAGCGTGTATGCATGTCTGTAGTGCGTGTGTGCATGTTTATAGCGTGTGTAGCTTGCTAAATAGCGTGCGTGGTTTGCTATATAGCGTGTGCATGTCTAGCGTGTCTGTGCATGTTTATAGCATGTGTGGCTTGCTACATAGCGTGTGTGACTAGCAGTATAGCGATTGAAATTTTCATATATCGTCAGTTGAATTCAATACTGGCACAACTCAAAATTTTGCAGTTTTGAGTTATTGATGACAAACGATGCCAAATACTATAAAGTTTTATCTCACAAAGATCCGTTTCAAAATTCACAATATTTCCAGAAAAATAAGTAGATGTGCCTTCATTAAACAAATCTAAAATATCCCTTAGAAGACAGGAAAATGAGGTTACAATTCTTATAACTTGCTCATTACATGCACATGATACACCCAAACAAGTTCAATAAAAATGGGAAGTCCCAAAATTGAATTTTTTCACGAGAATGGAAAAAGAAATTTTTGACGCAAATTTTCAAACGCGTTTTTTTCGAAACTATGAATTTTGAGTTGTGCCAGTATTGAATTAAACTGACAATATAATTGCTAATAAATCACCTCATGTAGAATTTAATTATTAACTAAATAAAAACTTTGCCATGTTGAAAAAAAATTATTCAGTTGTCAATAAATGGCAATGACAAACACAATTAACCTCAAAGTTTATCTGAAGAATTTCTGAGCTAGTGAGCCTGAAACACATATTTTTTGCGCAAGTCTTACTAATTGCAGCAATCAGTTGTAAAATTATCAACGCTATCGTAAAATGCAGAAAATTGTTATTTGAACTGTTATACTATAGATAGGGAATGCACTATTTGCCCTTGTCTATAGCCTCTTCGTAGCCACTGCTTAAATTAAGATATCTTAGTGCAACTTGATACAAAAGACAGCCTCAAAACAATTCAATTTCATTCTTGTTTTGGATACGGCAGCAAGTGACACCGCGGTGCCGGCTACAGAGGTAAACGTCATCTGGAGCAAAAAGACTATTAAATAAATTACCCCCAATTGAGTTTATTCCCAAACCTATTCCAAGAAATACATTGACGTAAGAAAGGCTGTCGTATTCTACGTTAACTCTGCGGTCGTGTCTTATAAACAACCTCTCCAGCTATTTTTGAATCACGACTTACTTTTGAGATGTGTTTAACCGCCATCGCATCCGTTGCTTGTTTTCCACACATACTACATTTCGAATCATTTAGAACAAGAAACTTCTTAGTTTTGCCTCAACAATATTTTTGCCTCTCTCTAGAAAGGTATAGCAATCACTGGCAAAACCGAAAGTATCAAAGTGCTCCAAAGGGCTGAATGGCATATATCACTCGACTCAGTTGGACGAGCTGAGCATTTTCTGTAAGTGTGTGTATGTTTGGGTATGTGTGTGTATGTGTGTATATGTATGTGTGTATGTGTGTATGTGTGTGTATGTGTGTGTATGTGTGTATGTGTGTGTATGTGTGTGTGTGTATGTGTGTGTATGTGTGTGTGTATGTGTAACTTTTCAATCTCACTCGATTTTCTCAGAGATGACTGGACCGATTTTCATAAAATTATCCTCAAATGAAAGGTCTAGTTGCCCCATAAAACCCTATTCAATCTTATTGTAATCGGATTTTTGGTTTGTATGTTATTCAACACAAGGTGAAAATCACGAAGGTTTATTATCTCAGAAACTACCCAACCGATATCAACAAAATTGGTTTCAAATGAACAGGCTACTTGAAAACCCCTTAACTTTTGAATTTTATAAAGATTGAAATTGTGGTTCAAAAGTTATGGAAAGAAAGAGCAAAGCGTAAATCCTGTTTTTTTTTGTAGTAGGTAAAATGAAAATTTAACCCTTTCAATTGGAGTTGGGTAGGGAATTATGCGGTCGGTTGATTACCGTATCATGTCTGGGGTTTTTGGGAAGAAGATTGAATAGGGGTGATTACCTGCGTCTTGTGGTCCCCGTGGCTCTGTGGTTAGCGATGTCGGTCGGCTAGCTCTCCCACACGGTTGTGATATCGGGTTCGATTCCTGATCGAGTCGAGGATCTTTTCGAGCTGGAAATTTTCTCGACTCAGCACTGGGGTACGGTGTATCGTTGTACTTATCCTACACATACAAAATGTGCCAAAAACAATATCTATAACGAATTCTCTCAACTAATCTAGTTGATCGAGACCGCTATTAGCCCAAGGCTAAGCGTGCGATATTGTTTTTACCTGCGTCTTTGTTGAGAAGCGTGGATGAGTGTTGTTTATATTAACGTGGCTGTTATTATTAACGTGGCGGAGCAGGTGAATGTTATCAGTAGTTAGTGAATGTTCCTCGTTAAAAATATGTTCAGCCACTTTTGATTTGAAAAGGTTTGGTGGGGTCTTTTTTAAAACTTTACTTGCTTTTGTGACTTCTGCGAAATAAAACGTTAAAACGTATCCCTAGATTACGTTTAGTTTGTCCAATGTAAACCATGTCACAGTGACTGCATACAATTTTATAAATTACTGTTTTGTTCAGGGTATCAATAGGGTCTTTGGTAGACCCCAATTTTGTTTTGAGTTGGGTATTTCTACTAGTGTAGACAATGATCATCCCAAATTTCCTAAATTTTGAACGAAGTGGGCGTGTCAAATTAACGTCATATTCAACGGCTACCCTTTTCAGATGTTCTTTTATTGGGGTGAGTGTTGTAAAAGATTTCCGAAATTGAGCACGCTTTTTTTTATCAGCAATGGCTTGAATGATACTTTCAAGAATCTTACAACCATTTTGATGGTTATGTTGATATGCTTTCAAAATGGTCCTTCCGCGATAGATTGAGGCTACTAGAAGCCATAGAAACAATGGAAAAAAAAAGTTCAAATACCATCCAATATTCATTTTCGCAACCTTGATGATGCCCACTGAACGGAAAATGACCAAGACACCATTTTGAATTTCAAGATGTCAACTTTCGGTTTCTAGAAAACGACCTAAGATGGTCAAATACCCTCCAATAAGTGTATTTTCGTAATCGAGATGATGTCCAGAGCGTGGATAACGACATGGAAAATAATATTGGTGTTTCCGGAATTGGGATGATGCTCTGTGACTTTTCAATGACACCAGACGCCATTTTGGGTTCCAAGATGTCGTCTTCCGGTTTCTAGGAAGCAACCCAAAATGGTCGAGTACCCCCCAATATGTGTATTGCTGGAGATAAAATGATGCCCTGAAACTGGAAATCGTCTTCAGACGCAATTTTAAAATGCTAGATGGTGACTTTCGGTTCGTCTGGTGTGGTATTCAGGTCTCTTGGCATCATTCCGAATTTAAAAGTGTTCATATGAGATGGTATTTGGTTAATTTTGAATGTTTTTCAGAAACTGGAAGTCACCATCTTGAATTTAAAAATCGCGTTTAAAGTTGATTTCTGGTGCCAGCGCATCATCTCGATCTGTGAAATACACACATCGGTATTCGGCTATTCACCGTTTTCAGGTCTCTTGACATCATTCCGAATCCGAAATAACTCATATGGGGTGGTATTTGGTCAATTTTTACTGTTTACCGCAAACCGGAAGTCACCCCCTTTAATTTAAAAACAGTGTCTGAATTTTTTTTTGTGGCCTCAGAACATCAATTAGATTCCAGAAATACCCATATCGGGTGGTATTCAATCATTCATGATTGTTTTGCGGAAACCGGAAGTCGCTATTTTGGATCGTATTCGGTTCTTCAGAAGCCCCAGTGGAATCTATTCCGGATGGTCCATTTTCGGGGCATATCACCAAAACACCCAAAACCCGGCCTGTGGAAGTAATTTTATGACCTTTGAACCAACAATTGTAAGATTCTGTTCAAATATTCATAGAGTTTCTAAGATTTGGAACATATCCCCAGAAAACCGGATTTCCGGAAATAAGACAATTTACTTTACGAACTAATTTCATTTTTGTCATATGACTTACATTTTATGTTTAGTAAAGCGGGCAATATATGCAGTTTGCGAGGATGCGAAAATGAACGGGAATAGAAGGTGTGACTTCTAGGCTTAGAAAAACGAGGAAAATTTTTTCTAAGCCTAAAAGTCACACCTTCTATTCCCGTTCATTTTCGCATCCTCGCAAACTGCATATATTGCCCGCTTTACTGAACTTAATATGACAATTGTTTCGGGGCACCGCTCTAACGCAGCTAAAAAGAATCAGTGCAAAACTAGCAAAAAACAATCAACTTTATTGAGGATAGTGTAATAAATACACTGTTCATGCAGTGCGAACTTTGCCCCGTAAGCTGCGTACTTTTTCGCCGCATGCTGGGTAAAAGTTCGCATTTGAGTATTTTTTTTTTAAGTGAAATCTCATGCTACAAACAAAATTGGAAAAACTCTGGTAATACACTTTAACGACAAAAGGCTCATGTACCGCTTGGAAACCAAACCGAATTTTATAATAATTGTTTGCAATAGTTCTTTCGCAAAACCTATTAAGTGCGTACTTTTGCCCCGCATTACTCTACTGATATCAGATGAACAAGCTAGGGTTGACTGATGAATTATTATGATTGAACATGTGGTTCAAAAGTTGTGAAAAAAGTCATTTTTGAAATAGAGAAAAAACCCTTCTATAAATAACACAGTGCAGCAAAACTTTACTTTTTCCTCTGCCTTGGCTTCTATACATGATTTTTTCATGTTTTTTGACGCAAAAACAAATTCCCCCCAGCTTGAACACATTTCACCTTAAGAGGCAACAGTGGCGCCATTTTGAATTTTTCAGAAATTTGAAATTTTTGAAGTATTTTCGACGCCATTTTGTTTTAAAGCCAAATATCAAAATTCTAAGAGTTTGTCCACATACACATTAGCATTTCCTTACCTATCTTTAAAAAAAAAACAGTTCTTAAATCAGAAAAACACTAAGCACAAAACGGTGATTCTACGAAAACGGTTTTGGCATGGTTTTAGTATATTTCACAAAGCGAAATAATATCGAGTATGTATGAGCATTAATGGTAAAGCGCTAATATCTAAAAGTGGTAGTCAAATGATGTCTTATATTGAGTAAAAAAGTCGCAGGAATCGATTGGTAGGTGTCTGATCTACGTAAAATATTAGAAACATGTAAATTTGAATGATATATAATCAACTCCAACCTCAATATGAGTACAGTGACGTTTCGATTATACCACGATGAAAAAAAATTCGCGTCATATATTTGAAACATGATTATTTCATGATATTTGCATGTGTTAATGTATGTTCATATGTGTTCGAATGTTATGTTTCAAATGTTCGGTATAGTTTTTGTGTTGTCTACTAACAATTTGTTATTTAGAGTAATAAATAAATCCAGCAAATATTATCAAGGTGTATTGTTTCTGAGAATTTGAGTGTTCGTGTGAATCTATTTAAACAAATAATAAGTTTGAATGAGAAAGGCTGGATCTCACTGCTAGGTGGATTGATTTGGTTTTTTTATACTCGAATTTCGTTCTAATATATTCAAACTTAAATAAAATTTAGCCGAGTTTTTGTTCAACATTCCAGGTTGCATTTTTAAAAATTATGTTTTTTTTTCTAGTTTTATGAATAAAGAACTTGTAATTGATCAATCGTTGATCATTTTGTAGTTGACGGCGTAGCAGTCTATTTTTGACTTTCACAAATATATAAACGATTACATTAAATTGGCAACTATACATTACAGTTATACCGAAAAAAACTCTGTTGATAAGCAACTGCATGTGTTGGTCATTTGCAGGAGTCGTGAGAGACGTGATGTTACCTTACGACGAATGGAATATGCCGATAAAATGGATATTCCAGCAAGATACCGACTCCAAGCACGCTGCCAAACAACGGTGTAAGGACAATGAAGCAGTGGTGATGAATTAGCCACGACACTCTCTGGATCTCAACTAGATTGAGAACGAGAGATCGTAAATCGAAGAATAAATCACGCGGAGGTACGAAATAAAGATCAGTTATTTAAACAAATACGAATAGCTTGGGTATCATTCCAGAAGAAAAACCTCTGTGATTTGAATGTTTGTTAAATTTGTTAGTTTTTTTTTTGTATTGGTATTATTTAATTTTCTTGAAATAAACTCGAAACATGCATTATCAAATGTTTATCTTGTGCTTTCAAATGGACATTCAGCAGATTTAATATGAACAGTTTAACGAAAGTATGAGACTAGTTGCAAATATTTTGTTTTTTTACTGTAATTTTGAAAAGCATGGAAACAGCTCATCGAGCAATCTCTACAATTCACCGCTTTCAAGGATTTTTTTCCTGCAGGCAGTCGCCAACATCGAAATAATCGTTTTCAAAGTATCAGAACCAATCACGGTACGTTGTTTTACTTTTACTTAAACGTTGACTATCACTACGCTTTAGCCGTCGTTGTTTTAATCAAATGAGAAAAGTAACGCTTATAACATTTATTTGTCACAAAATCAGACATCTACTCATAACTGAAAGTAAATGACACCACAACAATGTCACTAACGGTTCAACGCAGTTTGTCCATCGTATGTCTCGGCTCTACTAATCACGTTACATTTATGGCGAAATTGACCAACACTTACTTCTGGCACCATCTATCACACACAGCAAGAACTTAGTTGCGCACCCAATACAATAAATTGATAAATATCAAAAAACCTTCTTGAACAGTAATGCTTATCCATTTTTGCTTTGCTTTCCACAAATTTTCTTCCGTAAGCTTACTGCTTACTTGTTACTGAGTTGTTATTGTGTAACATCAGTATGAAAATATTTCAAGCAACCATCGATTTCTAAGTATATCTCTAGGGAAAAGAAAAAAGTTGGAATCTTGACCGCCAGGTGTTCTGATCAATGAGGGTAAGAATGGAGTTTGGCTTGGCTGGCGTAAACAAGTTGTAAAAACAAGAAAGTAGATGATGTTTTTCTTTAGGTGTGGCAACAGGTGAAATTATTGATCAAAATGAAGCAAAACACCTTTGCAGGAATATGGGATGAAAATTTAAGTTTTTTTTCAACAGAAGCCTTAAAATCAGCAAGCTGTTGACTATTATTTTTTTCTAATTGTATACCATAACCTAAAAGTACTTACACGTTTTTCACGCAGCGTGCTGAAGTGAGAGCGAAGTCCTGAGCCACTATTGTGCAGCCGCAGATCCAATCCACATTATCGCCATCCTTTCCAACAGCACACTGCCAGAGAGCGTGTCACAGCGGTTGTGTAACAAGTGTTGTGTAAACCGAGAATGGAATAAAAAAATACTACGGTAAGCCACTCGGGAACGGACAAGTTTATCATTATCGTCCGAGGACACCAACACTCTAATCCACCTTCAGCTAGAGGATTCATCAAGTGGGTTTACTGCTGTTCGTACCTTGAACTCTTTAAAGATTTGTAATTGTGCCTTGTGTGGATCGGCAGCCGTCACGTCCTGCTTTCCTGTCATGTGCACCTGGTTGAATCTGGTCTAAAATAGTTGAAATGCTGCATGTAAGTAAGTGTTTGTCGATTTCTTCCCAACTGAAGAGTTGTGTACCTTTAACTCAGGAGCAACAAGCGCTTCATCCGATTCTCGTTTGGAAATGTGCTTCACGGCACATTCTTGCGGGGAAAAGTTCAGCTTGGTGACATCCTCTATCCAACCGATGTAGTGGGAAATTTTTGCATACACCCCCGGTGTCGTCTGTCCGCACGGTACTCCCAGAGCGGCAACACCCACCACAAATGGGGTGTATTTCGAGCTCGACAATAGTCGAACCTGCAGCGGTCCCCCGGTATCGCCAGGACACTCGGTTAGTTGCTCATCCCCTGCGCATATTAGCATACGATTGATACCCTTCCGGAAGGCTTCCCTGTTGTCGCGATACCAGAATTTGCATCGATCTTGATCGATTAGTTTCAGCGGGGTGCTGTATATTGGTGGGGAAACGTCAGCGTCTGAAAGGTTGGGATAATTACTTTTTTGAATATGAAATATATGAAACTAATGAATGGTTGTATCTAAGAATTTTATCCACATAAATCGTTTTAACTAGTTTGGATAAAATTAGATCAATTATCAAAAGTTTGAAAACTGGTTTTAACACAATGCAAGGTTTAGTGAAAATTCGCATATATTTCTATATTATGGAAAAAATGCAAAAATTATTGCAATTCGAAAGTCGAATAAAAATTCATCTGAAATTTCAAGTTATCGACGCTTGCTACTTCCTGGTTGAAGACACCCTTGAGTACGTTCAATTTGAAAAAAGTTCCAAAAACGTTTTATGAAAGAAAAGTAATAAAGAATAATCTCATAAAACATAACTTATTGATAAACTGGCATTTTATACTCACAGAAATCCCATCCAGTTGCGTACAGTGGAAGCAACGAGAGCGACTCATTTGTATACAAACATGCCGGCGTTACAAAATCGGTCACGCTGAAAAAAGAAGAAACCAAAACAAAAACAGAGATTTTTATGAAGAGAGCCGAACCTGTCCGCGTCGTCGTCATCGCTCGCAAGCGCGGAGAGAAACCGGCTTCAAACATCGGAGAGAGAGAGCATGAGATTATTCGGTAATCAAAAGTCGACCTACGTCACCGGTTTCGCAAGTTTGATTAGCGCGACGTCGTGGTACGCGCTGTCGGTGTTGAACTCGGGATGGCGAACAATTTCCGCAATGTCCAGCTGTTGTGCAAAGCGGTCGTCCTCGGCGCTGTACAGATCCAGGTCACCGGCGCGAATCGTTGTCGGTTCTTTGCTGGTAAAATGGAATAGAATGGATTGAACTGTTGGATTGTTGGTAATCGTGACTTATTACTCATCCTCATGAGTACAATGGGCCGCCGTTAGTACGAAGTCATCTGCGATCAGCGTTCCGGAACATCTCCACTCAAAGTCACCGCCGGTTTGCTTCCACCCGACAGCAACCAAGTGCGCGTACTCTCGCGAGTATGTTGGATAGGAGGCTGACTGGCTAGACGCTTTGCGATCCAACAATTTCTGCAGTCTCAGAGAACAATCTAAACCAAGAAAAAGTACAACGCTATTGTAATAAATCGTCGCTGTTTTACGCAACAAACTTGTCTCACCGTCAAGTGAACCGGAGTCTGTGAGCGTGTGTACACTCAGCTCTAAAACCAGAAATAAAACAAAAGCAAATAAATATTCAACCTTGAATTTCTTGCTAAAATGTCACTTCCTAATGGAAACATTCACTTTCTTTTTTCGCATGTGTTTCAACACACGTCACAAACCTCCAAACGTTTTATAGAACGCCACAGCGAAATCAACTGGCGCTACACTTAGGAGCACTAGAAATCCCAGCGTCAGCCTTTGGCCACCATCCGGCACCAGTAACCTTAATCCGATTCCGTTCATTGCGCGTGTTGAACTGACTTCGAGTATGTTGAAGTCGCCGCACCACTCGAACAGTAAGCAACGAACCCCGATCAACTTCTCGTTGGCATAATTCGGCTCGATGCATGCGTATGTGAACGTAAGCAGGTGCCCCGATCTGTCTTCGTCGCGTCTGCCGGTATTGTCTAGCCTAGTCGAGGCGCACCAGCCGATATGCAGACGACTGACCACCACACGTGTGTTATATAAGCCGCATAACAGAGTGCCGGTCTTTGGGTCAATCTTCGCGCACGCTATTCGGCGCTCGACCGGCTGATCGGAATTGTTTGCCTGTAGCGCGCCTCGCAACAAAACACTTTCACTTCCAAGTTGGTGCTGGCAGAGCGCTTGGGTGGCGGGTGATCGATGCCCGGCTCTCTGGGTGTGACGGTGCGTGACTACACTGCATTGGTTGCCATCGCACTGATCCGTATGAGAGTGAAGGGGCTGCTGGCGGTTAAACTGAACTCAGTGACGCCGAATGGCAAAACATATGAAATGCTACGTGACATCTCAGATGCAACATTTTTGTGGAATGATTTGTATTGTTGATTCATATGCTAGTTATTTTTAGTTGGGATGGTGTGCTAATTTATTAATTTATATTATCTAAATCCTCCGTCCGTATGTAACCCACAGCACGCAAATCTACAGTAGTTTCAAAGATTTTTAGTCAATCATTCTTATCGACTTTGCACTCTACTGTGCTCAATTTGCAAACTTTTTGGCCCTATTTTGATATTTTTTTAATTATTCTGATCTCAATTTAAGATCACTACCCTGTTTGGCCTTTTTGGACTTTAAAAAATATTTTTTCAACATGTTGAATTCAAGTAGGGTTCATTTTATTATTTTAATTGGTATTTTGGAAATTTCCGATATACACTAAGTTCGCTTTTTACGAGGTTTTTTTACGCGGGTTGTTTTTACGGGGGATTTTTTTACGCGGCTCTTTCTACGTGGATTCCGGAATTTACGCGATGTTTTACGCGGATTCCGCAATTTACGCGTTTTTTACGCGAATTCCAGAATTCACGCGGTATTTTTTTGCGCGGATTTCGGTTCCTCTTCACTCGGATTGCAGAATTAACGCAGGTTTTTTTCACGTGGATTCCGGAATTTACGCGGTTTTATTACGCGGCACGTATCCCCCGCGTAAAAAGCGACTTTAGTGTATTTTGAGTTGGGTCAGATTATTATTTTTTTTTTTTTTGAAACATTGTTTTCCTATTCGAAGGTCAATTGGGGAAATTATTATTAATTTATTCATTTATTTTTGAACTGTACACTCTGTTTTTCTCAGATTTATTAAAAAACTAATATATATATATATATATATATATATATATAATATATATATATATATATATATAGATATCAGGCACCTTCAACTTAAACATCATCAACATAGGCAGCCCGTTACGTCATCAGCCTTGGTGTCCAACTTCATCGGTGAGGAAAATCAACGAGAACAACTAGGAGCAGTATCAACTAGCAGCGGTGTCGAGCAGCAGCAGCAACACGACAAAAGCGCAAGTAGCACCCCCTTCTGTTAGTTACATTGTAGTTCAGATTAGGGAAAATAAAATTGTATATAGGATAGGAACTGATGGCCTTTTGTATACAACCATAGTTCCATTGCTTGTGCTTATTCGAAATTTGGTTCGCGGTAATCGGACTCAAAAAGGAGTTCTCTGTCTTCGCCATTGGGTTGTCCGAGCGGAGAATTAGATTCGTGCAGCCATTCAGCTGTTTCCCCTATGTCGACGTTATTGATCCTCGAGTGGCATTCCTTCGCTTATAGCGAATTTCTTTATTCCACCAGCTCACCTCGTTTTCACTAAAAAGCGCAGTAACTGCTGTCAAAACACTTCTTTATTCGCTCGATATTGACCCAGTTTTTACCTGGTGTGCTGCCCGAAGCGCACTGTAAAATTTGTCAGCTTCAACCCACCACCGCACGTGTTAAGTTCGTAAACAATTATCTGGCATCTCTTTCTTACTTGCGTCTCAAATGGAGATGACGTTTCATTATTCCTCGGCAGTCTTACCCGCACTCAGTGGAATAAAGAAATTCGCTATTAGAAACATTGTCTGCATTTATTGAACATAGCTCCCACGTATAGTCACTGTATACTTTACTAGTCTGGCGGACTGGATTTCGGGAACCAGTGTGAACTGTCAAAACGGGAACCAGTCGATAGTGTGTCAATTTTCGCATTTGAAGTATTGTAATCGTGCCGTAAAAAGATACAGAATAAATTAGACTCAATAATTGGACTTTTTGTGACAATTGCTATTTTTTTGAGAATAGCTATTGTAATGAATTAATGATATCACAATATTGTTAAATTTATACATGTGAGAAAATCACAAGGAATAGTTTCTTTCGTCGCATCAATAACGTGCTCTTTTTATAATTAATTGTTTATTGATAACATTATACTGCCATAGATTTGCTGTCCTGTCGCTTTTCACGTTGTATACTATTGTGCGGGAAATGCGCAATCGAAACAAAATGAATTTTTTTATAATTTTCTTTTTCAACGAATGAATGAATTATCAGGTAACTTGCAAAATTTTAGCCATTTTCCTGTAATCTCCGCATTCTTCGGAAACCGGAATAAACTTTGTTTTTGAAGTAGAATACTTCTCTCAGGAAGTTCGGCTACATAGGGATGTGAAATGAAAATCTAAAACCGAAAAAAGTGAAAAATATGTCCAATTTCAAATGCTAATAAATCGGTTAGTATTCGATGGATTTCCTTCGTTCTTGCAGCAATAGATTGTAAAATCTTCTAAGATTCTTCCCAAAATAAGATAATTGTAATTTTATTATTCACACTATTGTACTATTGAAAATAGTCAAGCCTTGTCAAAACGAAAAATTCGACCTCTGATTGGTCGTTATATGCTTGCTTCCCAAGCACGGTCGACAGGATTATATACCTTGCAATTGAAAACATGCTATTTGGCCTATATAAGAGCCTGTTTCAGCCGGAGCCGCTCATAATAGTTCTAGACAGCGACAACAGCAGTCGTCCCAGCGACAACAGCAGCACTAGCCCTGTGGTTGGTCACCACGTCTCAGGAGCAGCGCGGTTTTTCTCAGCGTGTGTCGCCAGACAGCCATTATTCCCCCCGTGTTGGGGCAGCATGAAGATTGCCATCAGGAAATCCAATTTTGGAAAACAAAATGCCTTTTTGAAGGCAAATAAACAAGTCATTGAAAGTTAATAATTTTTGTCAACGCAAGCAAGTAGTCTGTGTTGCATCCTAGCAATTTAAATTTGTCGCACCCGTCTAATTTACTGAATGTGAAATAGCTTCCACAGTGCATGTTGTCCGTGTAACTTAATTCCTCCAATGTTAGGGCAGCTCAAAGGTTGTAATTAGCAACCGATTTTGAACCGCAAAATGCTTTTTTCAGGGCAAATAAAAAAATAATTGAAGGTTAATAATTTTCTGGCATCAACACAAGCAGACATTCTGTGCGGGATGCAATCAAATTCTGTTGTAGTTGTCCAATTTTTACTTTATTTAGTAATCCCCCCACTGTAGGGGCAGCGCAAAGGCTGCGATCAGCATGACCAACTTTGAATAACAAACGGTTAAGTTTATTCACTAAAAATTCATCCAATTCAAAACAGGTTTTTGTCTGAGTACAATAATTTGCACAAAAAGACATTAAAAATTTTACCGCATTATTAGACGCGTTTCTCCAGTCATGCCTCGTGAACGTGAAGGTTCCCTATCACAGACATAGATTTCGTGCTCCAGCACGTTACAACACGTGGAAATTGTCTTATTACTAGTGAGTGCAACGTTTCTTGGAAGTGTTTTATTATTCTCGGGTAAGAGACTACGAGTGCATTCATTGCATTTATTGAGAAATCCATCGGAAGTGTATTCAGTGCTATGTCTAAATATATGAACGCCAAATACAAGCGTGATGCTCGGAAACGCGCGAAGGACCAGTATGGGGGCAGTGCATCTTAGAAACCAAGTACCAGTACGGAGGTCAATTTGAAAGCAGCCAGAGGTAACACGTGTCCAACCTCTGGTTGGGACGCTGGAGAAGGGCCTTCTACTAGAGGTAGGAGAAATC